>NC_142141.1:39316786-39628452 GCF_024610735.1 Ursus americanus | reverse complement strand
TTTGGAAGGATGTCAAGGACCTTGAGCTCAGAGTTCAGGGAAGAATTCTTCAGTTAAAAATGTTTTGAGTCAAAGGTGAATGACTTGGTTTTAATGAGAACCAATGTGATTTAGTATTTAAGAGTTTAGGCTCAGGCCACTACTTTTTGTTGGACTTCGAACAAACAACTTAATCTCTTAGTGCCTTCATTTCTAAAACGTCTACTTAATAGAACTGTTACATAGATTAAAGAGTTAATACATGTAAAAGTACTTAGAATAATCAGGATGCAGACAGGGAAATCAAACTCTGGGACTCTATTTTCAAATATGCTGGAAGTGCTGAAAGGTTAAACAGGGGACCATGGAACAATGTAGAGCTTAACAAGAACAGGAAGTCTCTATCACTCCATAGGATTGGAAGGCAAAGAGAGGAGCAGTTTCAGCAAAGCCTATGAGCTGGAGCTTTCTGGAAGAAACTGGAACCATAAGAAAGACATAGACTTTTCCAGAAATCCCACTGCAAACACATAAGATGAGAGATATACCCTGGTTCCAACTGGATTAGCAGCTCTCATCCTAAGATTCCTTCTTTCTTAAAGGGAGATAATATAGCCTATTTCCAAGGATTTCTGTGTGGTATTTGAATAAGCTAATGTACATGAAAGCATTTTTACTGTCAAGTGGTACACATATGCAAAATACTATTAATGATGATAAATGTAGAACACACACACATTTTTTTTTATCATTTGTCCTCACAGTAAAATAGAACTACAAGCAACTAGTACAAAATTACACCTCTCCTCAATGAACAATGTGAACTGAATATTAAGTCAAAAGAGATGAGAACCAAGGAAACCTAAATGTAATGTTATGCAAAAAATAAATATGATCTGTTGTGATTTCCTGACTTTCTAGTTACCCTCAGAGCAAGACACATCACGGCTAGAAAACTTGAAGAAATGCAGAACCCTTAACTTGAAGTGTATTCTATATTCATTTAACCCCCTTAATGTATAGTATTTAAATATACTTACGATTCATTACCTCATTTGAGATTTTGAGGGTATACGTGTAAGTACATGCATATTACCTTCACTATTGGTTAAAATATTTTAAGAAACAAATTCTGAAAAGGGATAGGTATGGCTTTTCTTTATACTTACGTATTGTTTTTAATTATAATAAGTATTAAGTTAATATACACAGTTCAATTTCTTATCTTTCTCTTCTCTTCCAGAGATTTAATTTTACAAGTTCTGTGTCTTTGAATTATTCACTTCATCTGGAGAACCATAAATCTTTGGTCCCACTGATTTCAGGGCAATTCATCCTTGGTCCTCCTGTGCTGTCACTACTCTAGCTGCTGCCATCTTCAAGACTTTGATCTTTTGGCCTATTAATAACTCACAAACAGTTTCAAATTTTAACCTAACTTGTAGCTAGGCCTTGGTAATTCTGCAATTAGGTGAATTAATAGTCAGGTGACCACATATCCAGGGGTTCTTGGAACTCTCCCAGTTTATGCCTGTTGTTCCTACATAATAATTTATAGCTTCCCCTTTCATTCTCATAAGTGTCCTGGTTTGGATAATAAATTATATGGTCACACATTAGTAAGTGTCTCAAAAGCAGAAACAGTATGCACTCTCTGATAATAGTGTGCCCAGAATTTCATAAACAAAGCTCTATACAAATGTAAGCTATTGTTATCATTTTCTATGCAATATCCTGGTATTAATTTTATCTGCAGAAAAACAGAACAGATTGAAGGAGTTCCCTATCTCATTTGCAGCAGAAGGCTGAGATCTGCTCAAGAAATATAACATTCTAAGGTCTCAGTTACTTCATCTGCAAAATGAAGGGGCTGAATTAAATTATCTCTAGGTTCATTCCAACTGAAAAAGAGCCTGCCTTCCACATCTTCCTGTTTCCAACACAGCACATCTGAAATTGCATATTCTCTCCAGATACCTGGTTCCCTTCAAATTGTCTAGTTCTTCACCCTAACCTTGACATTTAGAGGGATCTTGACCACAAAGCCATATTCCAAGAACTCAAAGTTTGAGACTTTGTACATTTTTGCCCTTCTTTCCCTTAAAACTCTAGACTTGTCTTTACTTTTGACATACTCTACATCGCTGAGATCATTCAGATCCAACTTAGGGATGATCAGCCTTATTTGTGCCTTGACAATTTCTTCTCTTGCTATCATCCAGCTAAGGGTATACACCACTTGTAGACTGGCATTTCTGCCAGGCTAGAAAAAATTTTAACAGGCTATTTACTCTCCATATCAACTCCTATTTCCTTTTTCTTTGATCCCCTCTTCCTTCTCATCACTATTTATTCTTTCCACAAGGCATTCCTGTCATTGGAGAAAATAATTTGATGAATTAAGTCTCACTAATGTGTAAAAGACTTATTCTATTTTCCTAGAAATATTTATATTTTTAGAGAAGGTCAAAAGAGTAAAATGCTTAGTATAGAGAAACTTGCTGATAGCACAAAGATTAAATTATATTGCTGCCAGAGTTCTTCGCATATTATAGGCTCTCAGTAAACATTAGTTGATATGTACATGAGGTCATAAAAAAATGAAGGGAAGTTTTCCCAGGCAGAGGAAAGTGGATATTTCTCAGGCAGAAATTCTTCCAGATATGTCCAAATACCTCAAAATAACAAAAGAACATGATGCATTCACTAGCAGTAATAAGTTCTGTGTACTTTAACTTTAAGATGTGGGGAAAGGAGGAAATGGCATTGGAAAAATTTGACCTGTAGAGGTCAAATGGGATCCAGAGGTGGAAGTAAATTTCATGCCATGCTATGTCTCGGATTAAACCATTTAACAATTCTAGGAATATAAGTTAGATGTAGATTTCTGATATAGTAAAATCACTGTGGCATCAGTGTGCAGAGTATACTAAAGACAGGAGACACTGGACCCAGGAATTCTATTTAGAAGCCTACAGCAGTTGTCTAGGATCTATTAGGTTTCACTGGACTTACAATAGACATCCATGTGGGGATAGCAAATAGGGTTGGATTGAGGAATATTCCAAGTATAAACTCTATTGGATTTTATAAACAACAGATATTGGGAAAAGGTAAAGATGATAAGAAGGGTGAGTATATATTGAATTTGATGTTTTAAAAATGGGAAACTACATGGGAGGTAAAGCCATAAATAAGATAAGAAATATAGGAGGAAGTTGGGAAGAGAATTTGGACAATGAATTCAATTTTAAAGATACTAAATTAGGTTTGAAGCTGTCTAGTTTATAGCTATAAATAGAATCTGACACTCAGAATAGAAATCAAAGCCAGAGGAATCAGTTGCTGACATCATGAAATCACCCATGGAGTATTGTTAAGAAAGTGAAGAAGACCTGAAGATGGAGCACTAGAGAACACTGGCATTTAAAGAGAGTATCCTAAGGTCATATATGACAAGTCCATAACGAATACCATTTTCAGAGATGAAAAGATGAAAACTTTTCCTCTAAGATCAGGAACAAGAAAAGGATGCCCACTCTTGCCACTTTTGTCCTTCATATTACTAGAAGTCCTAGCAAGAGCAATTATGTAAGAAAAAGAAATAAAGGTACCTAAATCAGGAAGGAAGAAGTAAAACTGTCTATATTTGCAGATGATATGATTTTATATATAGAAAAACTTAAAGACTCCACCAAAAAACTGTTAGAACTAATAGACTCAGTAAAGTTGCAAGATACAAAATCAATGTAGAACAAAAAGTTGCATTTCTACACACTAACAACGAACTATCAGAAAGAGAAATTAAGAAAACAGTCTCATTTACAAAAGCATCATAAATATAAAATACTAGGAATAAATATAACCAAGGAGGTGAAAGACTTTTACACTGTAAGACACTGATGAAAGAAATCAAAGAAGACACAAATAAACAGAAAGATAGTCTGTGCTCATGGACTAGAAGAATTAATATTGTTAAAACGTCCACACTATCCATATTAATATAAACTAATAATTAAATACATAAGTAAATGGAGGGAGGGCAGAGAACAGACAAATCTCCTGTATAGATTTCCAAACAATTTACGTAGATAATCAGTCCTCAAAGAGTTAGAGTATAATCTCCTATTCCTTAAGTATAAAATGCACATAGTAACTTTCTTTAAAAGAATACAGAATGGAGTAAGGGGAAGGGGAATGAAGAACTAGAGTGGAGAAAACTGACTATTTAAATACTGCCTCAAGCCAGGAGATCGAAGTTAACATCAACAGCAAGAAGTCATGCTGCTACTACATACTCTCTTTTTACTCTTTTAAGACTTATTTATTTGAGAGAGAGAGAGCACACATGCACATGTGGGTGTGGGTGTAAGCAGGGGAAGAAGGGAGGTGCAGAGGAAGAGAGTCTTAAGCAGACTCCCCGCTGAGCTCAAACACCAGGCGGGGCTCAGTCTCACAACCCTGAGATCATGATCTGAGCTGAAACCAAGAATCGACACTCAACAGACTGAGCCACCCAGGCGCCCCCTACATACTCTTGATATATGAGAATGGCACTTCTGTGGTCATCCTCCTCAAATGCATAACCCCAATCTAATCATCAGAAAATATCAGGCAAACAAACACTGAAAAACATTCTAGAAAATACCTGATCAGTAATCCTCAAAACTGTCAAGGTCATCAAAAACAGGGAAGGTCTAAGACACTGCCGGCCGGAGTCAAAAAGGAGCCCAAGGAGACATGAAGATGAAATGTAAGGCAATATACTGGATGAGATCCTGGAACAAAAAAAAAAAAAAAAAAAAAAAAAGGACATTAGGGAAAACTTATCTGGACTTTACTTAATAATTGTGTCAATATTGTTTCATTAATCGTGACAAATGCACTACACTAATGAAATATGTTAATAATGGGGGCAAATGGGTGTGGGGGGGGAGATATATGAGAACTCTATACTTTCTCTGCAACTTTTCTATAAATTCAAGACTGTCCTAAAATAAAAAAGTTTAATAAAAAAATTCTAGACTTCTGTCTGACTTATATAGTAGGATCAAAATTATTGGAAACTGCAATATCATTAATGGTGATATCAGTTATGGGAAACACAGTAAAGGAAAATAAGTATCTTCACCGCTCTTCTCACCAAATCCATTCATTACACGGATACCCTTACTTCATCGATCAGTAATGTCAGCTGCAGTAGATATATTTATTCATCAAAATGATTTCCATTCATAGAGCCCTTATTAGAGGTTGAGTATATGAACTATCTTATTTAATGCTCAAAAATACTTTTGAGATTTGTACTATTATTATCTCAACTTTACAGATGAGGAATAGTAAACTTGGACAGTCTAACAAAAACTTAAAGAGGCTAAGTAATATGCTTAAGGCCCACAGCTAATAAGTGAAAAATGTTGAGCTGCAGCAGTTTGTTTCCAGCACCTATACTCTTTAACTGGTCTGCTAAACTGTCTTCTATACATGTCGATATGCCTGACTTCACCATACACACACATACTTCATTATTCATGCTCCTCCCTCTTTATACTACTGTCAGGATCAACATGCTTTTCCAACCACTTCTTTTCTATCTGCAAATATACAAATAAATTCAGGACAGAATACATCAGATCATCCCCAAACACTGCCTTGCCCAAGACCTTAGTGCTATGACTCAAGTCCATTTCCTTATTATTAAATCTATTACAAGGTAATATTCAAATTTGATTGAGTTCACAATTTTTTTTTTCTTTCAGGAATATACTGAAAGCAACAGCCTTTCTTGTAGAGGGAAGATAATTCCATAGGCAGCACCACTGTACCCAACCTCTTTTTCATACCCTCATGGCCCACACTCATTGCTCTGACTCACTGAAACAAGAGGCTAAAGAAAGAAAGCATTAGAAAGGTAAGTTCATAGTCAAGCTTACTTTCTGTCTTCATGTAAAATGAGAACACGGGTTACAGAGGCAAGGATTTTCTGTTCATATGCTACAATAGCACTTTCCAGTTTTTGTTACTCTAAAGCAATTTTGTTTTCTTTTTTATAATTAGGCCATAAGCCAGTCCATGCCATTCTGACTCACTCAGCTGCCCATGTGCTGTAGCTGGAGTGTGACTATTCCATAACTGGCGTATTGAGTGCTTTTGTTTGGGCCTGTAGCATAAATAGCACAAAGAAAAAGATCTTTCTGAGAAAACCTTGAAAGCCAAGGAATGATAACCTTTTCTCACACTGAGGCTTGGGGATGGGGGAGTGGTAAAATACCAAACAAACCCAAGTCCTTCCTAGGGCTTTCCTGCCTTCAAAGGGATTCAGGCCCACAAGAATTCCTTCCCAGGCACTGCCTGACAATATTAACATTACCCAACCAGCTCCCCATACCATTATACACTTAGACAGGTTCTTAGTTTACTTCCCTAGTAGGTAGCAAATATTCTAACCTAGGACCTCTTTCCTCCTGTAATCAACTACAAGAAACCCTGAAAGAGTTTAGAGAACTTAAAGAGCCTTTGTATATCCTCTAGGGTTACTCCTCATTTGACAGGGGGCAGGCCTGGAGAAAGAAGCCTCCATCTGATTGACAGGAAGCAGGGCACACAGACAACAGTCACTCTCCCCTATGTATTGTGTGGGTGCCACATTTTTCTCCCCTCTCCTCTGAAGCCTTCCCTAACTAACCTAAATGTTCTCATCACTTCTCTATTAGCATTCCTTCACCAATAAGGAACAAAATCACATAGTCACCTCTATTAGTTTGGACTTCATTCTCCACTCGGTCTGTTCTGAGAGCATTTTGCTTTCCTGTTGTAGCACTAAATACCCTCAGTCTTGTAGTACAGCCCAGGGAGACCATGCAGCCTGCATGTGTCACTAGACTGTAAATCTAATATAAGGGATTCCATGTCTTCCTCCCCACAGGGTCTTGCATCTTGCTCAAAAATGCTTGTTGAACCAAAAATTTGCAAGTGCTTTTATAAGCCTTTTTCATCAAATGTGTCCATAAATTCTTGAAGAATCAGAAGAACCGCTATTTCTTTGGAAACACCTTTGGAGTATGCCATTCCTTTCTTTCCATTCAGCCACAAACCCATAAACACACACACACACACACACACACACACACACACACACACTCATACCTTGCAGTTTAAGCAGAATTATCAGCCAATCAATTAATACTTCATGAGATATACTCAGTAAGACCCCAGCCTCGTTGCTCATTGATACGTATTGTCTTTCTGATATAGATACATTTAAAGAATGAAAAAAGCAAGAAGAAAAACATCAAGTAGCCAAGAAAACAAAACCTACTATTTTAGACTTGGAATTCCAGTAAGTAATCCTAATATTGCCTTCCTATAAGAATACATGATTACAAATAAATACTCTAACCAGGTTCTCAATGAAATCCATCCTACAAAGGTATTCTTCATAAAATATTTATTGAATGCCTACTATGAACCACACAGTATTCTAGGAGTTGGGGATAAAGACCTTGTACCTTGAGAGCTCATATTCTGTAATATATGGAAACTCAATAAATAAATAATATAGACATGTAAGAGGTCAGGTAGAGATCAGTGTATAAAGGAAAATATAGCAGGTCAGGCGATACAAGGAGCATACCTACCTGCCAGGGAAGATTGTCCAGGTTTTGTTGTCATCATTATTGTTGTTTTTGTTGTCATCTTAGAGAAACTTGTTATTAAATTTAAATTTCTTTAAATATATACTTTCTCCCACCTTCATCTGTTCTAGGGAGGAACAGAAACCCCTCCCCTCTCCATTTGGGGGATTCCATGTATAAAGCCTGAGATGCTGAGGATGAAGTATAAAAATACGATGTATAAAGGCAAAGAAAGCATCTGCTGTTACCTTAACAGTCAGATACCCCCATCTTCAGGCCCATTTTGCTCCTTTAGAAAAAGCCCCTGGGAATCCATTTGAGTGGAGAACAAGCTCTTCCTCTAGACAGGCACTCAAACCCCAACAATGAATAGGAAACTCTAACATTAAATTACTGAAGAAGAAAGAAAATGGACAGCACCTCAGATCCTAGCAGGGGGAGGGGATTTGCCCCTCCCCTCCTCTCCCCTGTAGTCAGCAAGCCAGCTTGAATGAAGTGAAAGCTGAGTCAAGTAAATATATGAGGGAAGGACATTTTAGGTAGAAGAAAAAGCAAATACAGAGTCCCTTAGATGTCTAGGACATTTAAGTAAGAGCAATGGAGCCAGTATGGCTGGCAAGGAGAAAAGCAAAGAGAGAAACGGGAAGCATATAGCCTAGGCCTTGGATAGTGAATGATCCTTTAGAAACTTGCATTAGTATTATCCCTCTGCAAAAGGGAAAGGCTTGAAATAAATTAAAATGGAAGGAGGAAGAGAGGCAAGAAAGACGAAAAAGGGGGCGCCTGGGTGGCACAGCGGTTGGGCATCTGCCTTCGGCTCAGGGCATGATCCTGGCGTTGTGGGATCGAGCCCCACGTCAGGCTCCTCTGCTGGGGGCCTGCTTCTTCCTCTCCCACTCCCCCTGCTTGTGTTCCCTCTCTCGCTGGCTGTCTCTATCTCTGTCGAATAGATAAATAAAATCTTTAAAAAAAAAAAAAAAAAGACGAAAAAGGAAAAAAATCCTAAAACCACAGGTAGCTTTGCTTCCTTGTTGTTAACGGATATGCTAATTTCATTTCAGGAAGAAACTTGCTGAAGTTTCTCTGATCTTCTCTCTTATATCCCCCCTTCTTTCTAACCCTAATGTTACTGTCTTCTGATTCTCCTCATCTATGGCCAGAATTATTTACAATCCCTCCTGACTGGTTTCCCTCTCCATTCTAGGCCCCTTCAACACAACCAAATTGCTGTCATGGCAATCTTTCTAAAATCCATATCTTATCATGTTTCTCTCACTTTTTCAGAGACTTCCTTTTAATTTTCCTTCCCTAACCCAAATATTCCACACTCTATACCAAACTGTAGTCCCCACTCTAGATTTAGTGGTTATTCCCTGAACACACCAGGCACTTTTCACACTTTTATCCATACTTCAACTGGAATGCTTACTCCTTCCAGCCATACAACTCAAATCCTCTAACCTGTATAAATTTCAACGACATCCCCATGTGTCTTCTATCTGCATGGAAGAATTAATCTTTCTCTCCCATGTGCTTGCATGACACTTTGTTTATGTCATTACTGTAGCCTTTATCATACTATCGTGCTTACTACATGGTGTTCTTCCTAGCTACAATGTGAGTTCTTTGTCAGAAACACTGTACTCTTCATTTTTATTTCCCAAATATTTAGCATATATAAAAAGATGCTTAATAAATATTTATTGAATTAAAAAACAAAAGAAAACAGGAAATGAGATGAAAACGAGGAAAACCTCAAAGCAGAATCAGAAAACAGGAGAAATCAAGATGGTAAAGAGATTTGCAAAGTCAGCAGAAAGAAAAAAAATTACAAAATATTAAAGCCAGAAAAAAATTTTGTAATATTTTTTAATCACCAAATTTAACAAATGATAGAATTGGGATTCAGAACACTCAAGCAGGAAATACTTAGAAAAACTTGAATTCAAGTTTCAATGTTTGGTCTATAGTTCTTAGAGAATAACACAAACAACCTAGAAAGTATCTATATATACCCTGCTCATCTGTACACTACGCCTCTCTGAGATAGAAGAAGGCTGGAGCAATTTTAGTGCACCATCAAATTTATTTCAAATGTTCTAATTTTCCTCTTATTTAAATTTTTTTTTCATTTGACAACTTTATTCCCTTGTATGTACCTTATTATATATATATATATATATATATGTGTATATATATATATATATATATATATATATATATATTTACCACTTCACAGTCAATGAAGCATTAAACTATCATTTCACCAGATTCTCATAGCACTCATTTGAGTCTTTGGTTTCAATTAGATATTTTTCCCTTCCTATTCCACTGCCTCCTATAACTATGAAAGGTCACTTAAAATATCAAACAGGCAGATGACGAGACCACGAGACCACCTGTGTTTCTGTGGTTCAATACAGATACACTGGGTGTACCTCATAGGCACAGGATTCTGATGCTGGCCCTGCCAACTTCAAGCGGAGCATCACTTCTGTGCCTCAGTTTTTGCATCTGGAAATGAAGAAGGCTTGACCAGATCAGCGGTTTCCTTTTTTTTTTTTTTTTTAAAGATTTCATTTATTTATTTATTTGACAGAGAGAGAGAGAGAGACAGACAGACAGACAGCGAGAGTGGGAACACAGGCAGGGGGAGTGGGAGAGGAAGAAGCAGGCTCCCAGCAGAGGAGCCTGATGTAGGACTCGATCCCAGGACTCTGAGATCACGCCCTGAGCCAAAGGCAGACGCTTAACGACTGAGCCACCCAGGCGCCCCAGATGAGTGGTTTCCAAACCTGGCTAGGCATCAAAACTGTCTAGAGGTTTTAATAAATCTAATTGTCTAGGTCCTTCTCCCAGAACATCTCAGGGGATGAGGACCAGAAATCTATATTTTCAAAACTCTCTAGGTGATTCTGATGAGTCATCAGGTCTAGAAAACTCTAAACCAGATGATGTCTCAAGTCCCTGTTGGGTCTAAAACTATGAACAAACCACGCTTCTCTTTTGTATCCATTGCTATTTGTACAAGTCAGTCTTAGACCCAGACATTGGGTTCCTCCCTGTAGCATGGAGAAAACAGACTTGAGATGGTAAGACTAGTCAGACCTCAGAACCAATGGCTTAATTTACATTCGGAAGCAACAGGACCACATGAGAGCGTGGCCTTTTCTTTATTTTCCAACAGCAGGCTTCTTACATGAAAGAACTCACATATTTTCTAGAAGAGTCTATCTGTTCTCAGAAATGTACAGGTTTATTATTATTATTGTCATCTGCTAACTTTTCCTGTTGGACACCAAAATCCATCTAAAATACTGAAGAAACCCAGTATCTTGTGTCTTATTTAACAAAATACACTAAAAATACTAAAAAATAGATAGTTATTTTCAACAAGTTGCTGATGCTCAGATAACGCTAGGAAGGAAACAACAAAGACCAGGAGAGACACCTCATCATTACAAACTAAGAACCTTTAGTGTTTATCCTATTTTCCTTTGTTTGGTTTTCTTTTTAGTTCAAATAGTGATTTTCATCTTTTGGAAAATCAAACTAATAACATAATTAAAAAAGAGTATTGTATAGACCACAAAACTAATTTATTGGTTAATATAGCAGGGGGTAAGAAATTCTAGAAATTTAAAAGTTTTAAGACTACCAGAGGTTGAATAAATGCAATTAATTCTAATATTCTTTTCTTTCTTTCTTTATATCACTGATTATCAGGCAGTACAGGATCAAGTTAAAGACAAAACCTTAAGGTCTTTCACTGGAGACTTCCCTCCAGATTCATATTTCCCATCACCTTCTGGGCTAGAGAGTGATTTAATCAACCATACAAGTCCACTGTTACTTGATTCAGACTCTAGTTCTTTATCTTGTTCACAACTATATCATGAAAAGCAGTCATATATCTTTCCGAAGTCATGATATTCAATATTCATTTATTTGTTTAATAAGCATTTATAGAACAGTAACTATGAGTTAGGTACATAAAAAAATGACTAAATCTGTCTGTTGCCTGTTTTGAACATTCTAGATGAGAAGATACATAAATTTTTTTTGACGGTGCAATTAGTGCAAAAAAAGGAAAATTTTGCAGAATTTCAGGGATAGCTTCATGGCAAAAGAGATATTTCAACAAAGTCTTGAAAAATAAGTAGAGTTTGCCCTGCAGTCAAAGAAGGAAAGCGCTTCCAAGTGGAGAATGCATGGAGTAAAAAGGTACTTTGTGATAGATTCAGGGAACTCTAAGTAGTTTGGTATGGTTTGAGGATGGGGTGCTCTTGAAGGAGTGATGGGAGACATACCTGGGGAGATAACAGGAGTCAGGTGATGGCTAAAGTAGCTGGGCAGCATTTCCACTACAGCTCTTTCTGTATCACACATGATACCTTCTTTTTCTATCCGGCCTCCTTCCACGAATCAGTTTAAAACCTCTAAAACATTAGCAAATCCACTAAAAACACTTTTTTTTTTTTGTCATCCAGAAATACTTTATCACTTGCTATTCCCAAGTATTCTGGACAAACACCACATTCCAGACCAGAAAATTAAATCGTTTTTTATTAGTCTCTCAGTGTCCAATCCCCACATCGACTTGTTTCTGATTCCACCTGCCTTCTCTATTTCTTTGCACACATTCTTTATTTTTCTACAAAGACTCTCACAGTCAATTAAGCTAACATTTTAGATTTCTTATTGACTGCACTAATATTCTGAATAAAATCAGTGTCAAGTAGGCAGTCCTTGGTAGATTTGATAAATGTCAAGTTTTGGACATATATTTAATTATAGTCGTGTTTCAGTGTTCAGGGTTCACTCTTTGACAGAAAACAAACTTTAATTCAGTTGATTATATCTCTTAGAATCCTGGCAGTTCAAACCTCAAAGCCCTCATATAGGTACAACCAGTATTTGGTTGTAGTTTATATAAACAACATCACTTTAGAATGAAATAGTTAGCCTTGGAAATGCTAGGATTTTACAAAACAAAAATTATACCGTAACACTAATTTTCCACTCAAAGTTTCAACACACACACAGACACAAACGGTTTGGTCCTGAGTGAATTTGCCAGCTCTGCCGCTATCAGGAAGACTCAAATGCTGGCAGGCCCAAGGATGAAAACATGTTTACTTCCTTACCCTCATACATGCTCAGCTAAAAATGTCCAAGGTTCTTCTGTTCCAAATTAAAAACATATAAAAGAATTGAGGCTGAACACTTGTCTCACATAGAATGGGCTTGAGAAAGTTTTATGGCTTTTCTTAAGATTTTTATTTATTTATTGAGCGAAAGTGAGAGAGAGATCAGGAGTGGTGAGGAGGAGCAGAGGAAGAGGGAGAAACAGGCTCTCTGCTGAGCAGGGAGCCCATGCTGCACTGGATCCCAGGACCCTGGGATCATGACCTGAGCTGAAGGCAGACACTTAACAGACTGAGCCACCCAGGCGACCAGAGAAAATTTTATGTTCTAAAACCCTCCAACTCTGCTTATGCCACTTTTCATGACAAAGATCAGGAAAACTGAGCAAGCCTGTCCAGCGCGCAGTGATGATAAGTCAAGGTCACACTATCGTTGACCTT
Source organism: Ursus americanus (assembly GCF_024610735.1). Taxonomy (NCBI): domain Eukaryota; kingdom Metazoa; phylum Chordata; class Mammalia; order Carnivora; family Ursidae; genus Ursus; species Ursus americanus. The sequence continues at coordinate 39,615,251 of NC_142141.1, read as the reverse complement.
GGTTTTATCTGGCTTGCTGCCTTCTTTGCGATCATCTATTTGCATATGTTTTTCAATAATTCTCTTTTGATGGGGCAGCTAAAAGGTTTTAGCTGAGGATATCTATAAAATCCAAATGCACCATTTTCAATAACATTTTCATTTTTAATTTAAAAAAAACACTCTAGGTACAGGGGTTCTGGAATTTTTTATTTGAAAATAAGTAAATGTCTTGTTTGTTTCCTAGCACCCTGTCTCATAATAGCTCCCTACTGCCAATAGAAAATGATCACATCAGAACCATATTCATCTATCCTCAAGTAACAGACATTGGCAGACACGCTACATTCTGAAACTGTTTGTCAGCCTTTGGCTGGTAGAGTTTAAATTCTGATTCACACTGGCTGCTCCAGAGATAACGACTTACAACTCCACAATCACTGGGATGGACTCTGATTCCTATCACACAGATAGACAGAGAAATGGAAGAAAATGGTAGGGCAAAAGTGGAAAAAAGTAGTTTAAAATTCAATGGAAACCCCATATATATATGTGTATATACATATATATGTATGTGTGTATATATATATACACACATACATATATATATGTATATATGTCTTCTCCATTTACTCAAACTACTTTAAAGTATCCAGGTTTTACTAGCTCAGAATGAGGTCACAGTGTAATGTAGATTCCACAGGTCCTGCAGGAGCACAGAGTTTGACTATTTTTAATAAGACCTTGAAAAACCATTTGTGGAATCTATTCCAATAAATATGACATATTTAGAGGTAGGAATAAGAATAAAATTAAACTTTATAGCTCACATTGCCTTAAATTTACATAGTTTCAAATTCTTTTGTTAGTGTACTTTTTCAATTAGAGTGCTTTTTTTTCTCATGACTTGTTCTTAACATTACAATTCATATTTGGACAAATGAAGAGGATGCATGCTAGACTGCTTGCTCTCTGGACAGCACTGATTATGTGTCAATTGGTTTACTGTTTGAGGTAAACCACAATCTACTAGCAAAATCAGTCTCCTTCATCCATCAAATGTATTCATAGCTGCCTCTTTATATTAGACCCTCAGTAGTTCAGATGCCCCTCTATTTTGCCACTATCTTTTTTAGAAACTTGCTTAGAAAAGAAAGAAGATGGGTATTCAAAAGGAATAGAGTTTCAAAGATGTTACATGAAAGGCTACTGTTGTCTATAATGAGGCTACGCTTAGAGATCCTATGGTAACTATGATTTCTTTACTGGTGTCTCATCTTAGTCTGTGTCACAATCTGTTCCCATGATAGCTCAGTAGCCATTGGGGTGATGGTTAGGTCAAGATCTTAGCCTACTCTACAAAAACAGCCTTGTTCTAAATCCATACCAAAGGGTTAATCTTTCATCATTTCTGCCATTGCCAGTAAGTATAACATAGTCACCTCCTTCCAGTACTCCAGGCCCATGCCTTTTTGAATTTGGATCATTCTGCACTCACTCTGCAACTGTCTCTTTGCTATTAATTCCTGGCCCTATATGAGAAAGGCCATTTCCTATGCAACACTACAGTGTCCTTCCCTCGCAACCAAAACATTCTGAAGCGATTTTATTTTCTCCTCCTTCCCTGAAATTAACTCTATCTGAATTCTAGATGCAGAAATCAGACCCCCCCCTTTGTTCCTTCCCTAGCCAATTACCTTTTGCACATTCTGATTCTTTTGCATGACTAGTCTCCCTAAATAGTTCCTATGGCTGATCAATTATACTTCTAGATATGTCACAATTTCTCATCTATTTTTCTGGGCCTAGCTTCTTAAATAGCCATGTATTCAGGACTACACTATTTATCTCATTCTATGACTACTTTTTCCTTCTCTTACATGATAGCTTTTCCTAATGTCCCTTAAAGAATAATAAGCTCCCTCCAAAGGAACTGATTTACTCCCATTGTGGACAGAATTATATTCACATAGTAAAGCCCTAACATTCAGTGTGATGATATTTGGAGGTAGGGCCTTTGAGAGACAATTAGTTTTGAAAAAAAAATTTTTTAAGGTTTATCTATTTATTTTAGAGGGGACGGAGGGGTAGAGGGAGAGAATCTCAAGTAGACTCTGCCCAGGTGCCCCAAGAGAGAGAACTAGGTTTAAATGAGGTTATGGTGATAGGGCCTCCATGATGGGATTAGTGTCCTTATAAGAGGAAGAGACCTAAGCTCACTTTTCTTCTGAGCGAGCATGGAGAAGAAGACATACAACTACAAAAGAAGACGGCAGGAGCCTACAATCCAGTAAAAGAGGCCTCAGAATGAAACCTTCTTTGCTGGCACCTTGATCTTGGATTTCTCAACCTCCAGAACTGTGAGAAATAAACTTCTGTTTAAAGCACCCTATGGGGGGCGCCTGGGTGGCACAGCGGTTAAGCATCTGCCTTCGGCTCAGGGCGTGATCCCGGCGATCTGGGATCGAGCCCCACATCAGGCTCTTCTGCTATGAGCCTGCTTCTTCCTCTCCCACTCCCCCTGCTTGTGTTCCCTCTCTCGCTGGCTGTCTCTATCTCTGTTGAATAAAAAAAAATAAAAAAAAAAATCTTAAAGCACCCTATGGGGGCGCCTGGGTGGCACAGCGGTTAAGCGTCTGCCTTCGGCTCAGGGCGTGATCCTGGCGTTATGGGATCGAGCCCCACATCAGGCTCCTCCGCTAGGAGCCTGCTTCTTCCTCTCCCACTCCCCCTGCTTGTGTTCCCTCTCTCACTGGCTGTCTCTATCTCTGTCTAATAAATAAATAAAATCTTAAAAAAAAAAATAAAGCACCCTATGGTCCTGTGATGGCTCTCTAAACAAACTTAGACACTTCATCAAACTCTCCATTAAGAAAACCTTCCTCTGCCTCATCACCACTGACCATCTGGAGGGGTGAGTCTCTTTGCCCAGGGGTCTGTGTTTATCAAGAGGGGAATGAAGGAGAGAAGACTTCGCAACATCACCTCATCACCTCTAGCACCGTTTGCTAGACATTCTATTTGAGTAGTTTTCTTTGCTTTAACGTATAAATCTTCCCATGGGAAGGTATGTGGCCTTTCGTCATCCCCATCATTCTGCGTTCTACCAATCCAACCCTTCAGAGGCCAATTACAGGCTCATTTTCTCCAAGAAATATTCCCTGATGGTTCCTTCCATTTTAATCACTCCACTTTCTAAACTTCTCCGGCATTATTGTCTGCAAGAAATTTAAAATTTTAACACACTCATATATGCTTTTTTATTCTTGGAACTTAACAGCAGTCCCATGCTCCCTTTTGTAAATACACTCCCAATATTCATTTTACTGTTACTTTTGCACTAAAGTGTTACTCTTGGCCAGGTGGTAAACTACCATGACAATCTCTGTTACACTCTTCATCTTTATACCTTGCATATACACACATATTCCTACAATCTTCTGCATCTGGCCACTTCTTCATACCAAAGATGCTTTAGGATCTAGGCATTTCTTTCCTTTCATCAGCACCTTGGTGACCTCAGCAAGTTAGGGGATTTTTATATCATCCCTTTAACTAGGCTGTTGATTTGTTTTTATATGGCTTTTCTTTGAGAGAAATTAGTAGGGTCAGTCTGGGCTTCCCAAGGGCCTTTAACAGGTCCCTGATTACCTAAGTCATTTTTTTTTTCTCTTTTTATTTTTGAAGGAATGAGAATGTGGGAACAAAAAATAGCAAGGGTTCTCTGCAGTGCATTGTGTCTATTCAGAAGTAAGAAAACAAAGAAAGGAAGGATCAGTGAGCCAAATACCTCTGGTACCATTGTCCATATGCCCTTTCTAGAGCTGGTTCAGTGGATAAACCATCAGTCACTATTCCCAGACCTATTATTCTAAAAATTTAAATGCTTCCCTTGAACACATGGGTTTGGGCTTACCTGAGAAGACATATGTGAGTGTGTTGAATTTTCAATAAATTTTTATTGGTTTTAGGAAGACTGGATGAGAAACCATTAGTTGTTTTCATTACCAATATTTGTTTTGTTTTATATGGTCATCTTATTATGCTCCAACCTAGTAAGATGGGGACAAGGAGGAAGCACTTCTCCTCTTGAATTTTAAAGTCCTGCATGTGCCAAATCACAATAAGATATACACATAAAACAGAACAGATATCCATAAAATCTTCATTTGTTGAATACTTTCCATGCATGCAAGGACAGAGTCATGCTAATCAGAAAGAGCACACTCTTGTATAAAACCAGTAAATGCCTATTATCAGGTTTGGGAAGTCTCAGTCAACAAGTGCACGAGGGGCACCTGGGTGGCTCAGTCAGTTAAGCGTCGGACTCTTGGTTTTTGGCTCAGGTCATGATCTCATGGGTCATGGGATACTGCCCTGCATTGGGCTCTATGCTCAGTGGAGAGTCTGCTTGTCTCCCTCTCCCGCTGCCCCTCCCCCAACTCTCGTGAATGCTCTTTCTTTCTCTCTCTAAAGTAAATAAATAAATCTTTTTAAAAAATGTGTGCACTGAATACTCAGCCATTCATTTCCCAAGTGTCTGACTTTACCAAATATATGCATAACAGTATGTGAGTTACTATGACTCATAAAAAATATATGAGGTATGATCCTTATCCTCAGCAACATTATAAAGAAGCTTTACAATCTCACAGAGGGCAAGACATACACGAGATGCACTATAAGGAAATAATGTCTGATGAAATCAGTATCAAGGGCAAAAAATGCAGGGCAGGAACAAAGGTATTTTAGGATGTTCTATGATGTCCTCCTACTTCTGAATTACACACTTCTGAGGAGGGTAACTGAAATATGGTAAAACAAAGGACGGCTTATATTTAGCTTTGGAATGCATATAGTAGAGGATTAACTTTCCTGCTTCTGCCTTTGGTCAACTCAAGATTGCACTCCCAAAGTTTGTATCAGTTTATCATGGGGCAGGCTATAAAAAATATCAAGTATCTGAGGAAAACAGACTGGGAATTCAACATTAGCAGATGATTTGCTATTCATAGTCTGCATTTTTAGGATACTTTACAAATTCACATGCATTATTGGTCCTCTTGGCAATCCTTTAAGGTAATAATATAGGTATTACAGAATTTTATGGATCAAGAAAATAAAAGGTCAAGAGATTATATGACTTGTCCAAGAACCTGAATGTATCTGTTAGGGTCCTGACAGGACACAGATGGCATATCTAAAGGGTCTGACTGAAAATAATTTATTGAAGGGCAAGGGTAAGGGGCCAAAAAGGAATAGTAAAGCATGGAGGGACTAAAAAGCAGGAAGCCACGACTAACTCAGGTCTGAAAAAGAGAGGACAATCTTGCCAGAGTCTGGTGAAGAACTGCCACTGTAAAAGAGGGGCTGTTGACAGGATGATGGACATAGATACTTCTGGAACTGTGACAAAACAAGGTAAAGCCAAAGAAGAAATGCCCTGATCCTTCTCCCTTCTCACCCTCCCATCCCCTGCCACACCTCCCACTGACCAAAATAAACCAGAAGCTAGAAAGCAAAGATCTCAGATCCCAGATGATGTAACCGAAAGAGGTCAGCTTTCCAGGCATAGAAGTTAGCAGAGGGGGTGCAATGGATCTGGAGGAGATAGAGAGGAGCAGCATACCAGGTAAAAGCACCTAGTTTCATGTCTACAAATCCAAAGTTCTTCTTCCTTTTGTTACTACTCAGATACAGCCCAGACAGAAAATGAAGAATTAACTGTAATTATTTTTTAATATTAGTAAAGAGTCTTAATTTGAGATACATTTCTTCATCAGGTTAGACTGAAGCCTCTTCATTTCCTAATGGCTTATGACTGTTCTGGAATCCTCTTCACTTGAATGAAAGCCAAACTTGTAATCTCCCCTCTTTCCCACATAAACACATCTTCATCTCTTCGAAAAAGATGCAATCCCTAGAGGTAACATTGTTGCATTTCAATATAATGCTAAGCTTGACAGAGTCCTATCTGAACAATGAAAACAAAATTTGGAAAAAATAATGAAGACCAGTAGGTGCTGTATACAACAAACACTAGGGCATACAATCTTATAGTGGTATAAATTTCCTCTGGGAAGGATGCAAAATGAAATGAGGCAGAATAGGGTAGTAATTCAGCCTATTTCATATACTACTCAAGAGAAATAATATTTTTTTTAACACTGCAGAAACAGATTTGGAACCCAACACTTTGAGTCCTATAGGCACCCACAGCATAAATTTATTCCATTAACCTCTTATAAAGTGTCTATTCATCTCTTGCACTCTGGTCTCAAGGTAACTGAAAATCCTTTAAGATAAGCACAGGCCTTCCAAGTATTCATACAATACTGAGTAAGTAAGTAAGTAAGTAAATAAGTAAGTAAATGAATAAATAAACCCTGAGACTCTCTATCACCTTAGTATGAATTCAGTTTACCAAACTACTTTCCTCCTTTGATTAAAGAACTTTGAACTACAGAAGGAAAATGCATGGAAAGCTTTTAACAATTAAAAAACAAGTAATTAAAATACATTCAGCCTTTGGAAAGAAAGTGGAAAAAAGAAATTCCAGAAGTGATGAAAGTGTTGCATTTGTATGCTGAGGGAGGTGGGGGTGCAGTTGCTGAAGTCAAACTTTCATGCTTATTTGCTCAGTGCACACCCTATGCTGAGCCACTCATTATTCTGGTAGAGCCCTTCTGACTGCTCTCATCCAGCAGGCTACCATTTACCATTGTAATGAAAGCTAAGCAAATTGTCACCAAGTGTCTCACCTTCGCCATAGAGCATTTGGCTTTTATTTCTTGAGGGAATTAATCCAGTTTCATTAAGAAAGATTTCCTCTATGCTTAAACTAACTACATTTCCTTCCACTGCTTTAAACCAAGGCTCAGGCTTATCTACCGTCATTTCCGAATGTTTGTTTTCATTTTCCCCAGAACAATGAGGATGACAGTGATTTCTGGTTAAAGGGCCCGAACACCTGAGTGATGAATATAAAAACAACGTTTAAAGAAGAAAGAATATCAAGAGTATACACAAAAGATAATTAAGTAATTAAATAATTAAAATTGTTCAATTTTATAAGGATGCAGACACAGTATGATTGGCCTTTTGTGACCTGTTTGCCTGTTAGGGCAAGGTGTTGGCTCCTGGAATTGAAGAGGGATGTGGTGAATATCCTTGCAACTAATTTGTTTTTATGTAGACCAGAGTATCACATAGGGTACTCAACCATAGTTGAAGGGCTTTTTCCCTCAGTTTTTCTTCTGCTTTAGTTAGATTTCACTGGTGTATATAATTCAACACTGTCTATTATCAACGTAGACATCATTCTGACTAAGCTCCTGAGCCAAGTATTTTAACCCAGGGAACATCTCTGTGAAATGATTTTATATTTATATATATTATATATAAATGTGTATAACATATAATGTATAGTCAATTATAATTGAACATAATATATAACTGAATCTATGCATAGTTTAATATTTAATTGAAGTATAGTTGGCATACAATGTTATATTAGTTTATAAGTATCTAAAATGCTTTATACATGTATTCATTCATTCCACTGGATTCATCCAATAAAATCTTATTTGTTTTTTAAATTTCACTATCAGTTGAATAACTGTAGTTGCCAGTTATTATGTTAGGTATGGTCTCATGCATTGTCTCCAAATTCATCACAACAGTCCTAAATAGGTGATATCATCTTCAAGAGACCTTGCTATGTCATGTGGGGGGGGGAGTGGGGGCAGTATTAAGATGCGGGCCCTGTTCTACACAAATAGAACTACATTCAATTAGATTTTTTTTAATCCAAACCTTAGCATCATTAAAAAATTTCTTTGCAAGTTTCTTAACCAACTAGTCATAGCTTCACCTTTGTGCCTCTCTTGACTCCATTTCTGAAAGCCTGTGGTTATCAGTTTATGGTAAGCAAATCCATTACAGACACTTACTCCTGATGAAAATCTTATAAAATGTTGCATGCTCTTGATCCCAAAGACTATAAAGAATTAGATGATTTGGCCCAAATTCATTATCTGTAATGAAAGCAGCTCAATATACACAGCCCACTGATACCAATATTCTTTTGTCACTTTTACACATAAATACTCTTTTCACTTTAATATGTCAGTGTGCTCCATGAACTTCAGAAAGTGGAAGATGTATTAGTACTCTGCCATTGTTTACAAAGCAAGTACAAAGGCTATAAATGAGCTATAAATATGTAGGATATTTGAAGGTTAATAGGAGAGGGATTCTCTAGTGCATTTTACAAGCAAAAATAGTGAATGACAAATATGAACTTACAGAGATATATAATGCTAATGTATTCATGGCCATAGGTGAAATTAATTGGCAGAGGCTAAAACTCATTACTATTAACAGAATTCTCCTCAAGATTTTATTAATCTTCCTCCAACCCTCATTCTACAGGGATCAGATCAAACCAGCCACATCCTGACTCAAGCCATCGCTGAATAATTTGGATAACTTAAGCTGGTTATCTTCTGATATCTAGGCCATTATTATTATCTGGGCCTCAGTCATCTTTTATTTAAGTTAGAGGAGGTTCTGAGTATTCAGAATGTTTAAGAAAACTCATCCAGGCTTAGTCCTCACACTTAAAAGAATATTGCCTTTTTTTTTTTTTTAACTATCCCCTCCCCTCCCCCGCCAAAAAAAGAGACTCTCTAGACGATGAAGGTTTCTGCCTACTCTTCAGATTGACACTTTATTTCTTTGTAGATCGGGCATGTCTCCATGAAATCTTTTAAATGAAGCGTGACTTTTAAACATTTTAGTTCAGACATAGGGCAGAATATACTCTATTCATTCATAAAAGAACAAATTAAGTTTTAGCCCAGGATACTTGTGGATATAACACCTAGAGATTTTGGGAATGCCAGCTGGGTATATTCTTCAGTGTCTCTTTAAATCATTCTTAATGTATAAATGACATTTAAAAGCCCCCTTTTCATTGCAGTTGGCAGAGTACCTAAGACCATAACAAGTTACTTCCCTAGTAAATGTCATTTTTCCTTAACCACAGGGCTATAATTCAAAACTGCAGATTTTTTAAAGAGAAGTGCTAAAAAAAAAAAAAAAAAAAAAAAAGCCCTCTGGGAATGAAGCCTAGGATTTCCCATCTATGTAAAAAGGGAGTTGTTACAGAGTGGGGGACTGGCTAGAGGCCAGAGGCCTAGAGTTACTGCTTTGAAAATGGCTTTCTGATCAACTATACCAGAGGGAAGGGTCCTATATCTACTCTAGCCATGGCAACTTGCAGGGAGAGGGAAACAGAGAAGGCAGGTGGCAGGAGCTTAATGCAACACGGTGTTAAATATACACTTAGGAACCAGAAATCTAGGTTCAAATCCAAGTTCTACCACAAGTGCACTAATTTTCTATTGTTGCATAACAAGTCACCATAAACAGTAGTTACTATGGACACAAACAGAGTAGCTTAAAACAACACAGATATATTATCTCATTGTTTCTGTGGATCAGAAGTCAGGTACATTTCAGTGCCTCTGTACACTATGCTCGGCATCTCACAAAGCTGGAATCATGGTGTGGCCTGGATGTACCCTCACCTGGAGTCTTGACTAGAAAATGATCTGCCTCTAACTCCTCTGGGTCATTTCCTTATGAATATATGGACTAAGGTTCCTAATTCGTTTTGACTGTAAATCGAAGAGCCATTCTCAGCTTCTAGAGGCTGCCTGCTCTTTTCTGCCATGTGGCCCTCTCCACAACATAGCAATTTGCCACATAAAGGCCGGTTAGAAGACTCCCTCTTAGACTGTATAGTTCTTCTCTCAGGATGGGCCTAGTCCCTTTTAAGGGCTCCCCTAGTTTAAGTCAGACCCATCTAGGATAATCTCTTTTTTTAACTCAAAGCCAACTGATTAGGGACCTTAATAACATCTACAAAATTATTTCACCTTATAAGTAAAATAATCATGGAGTGATAACCTTCATATTTATAAGTCTTATTTATACTCAGATGGGTGTGGAGGGGGGAGCAGATCATATAGGGTACATACACGAGGGATAGGAATCTTGGGAAGCATTTTAGAATATCTGCCTAAGACAACAGGCTTTCAGAACCCTATGGGAGGATTGACTGAGTTACAATAAATGTAAAACATATAGTGCCTGACTAGGGATAAGCACTATGTACATTTTTACCATTATTCTTCTTCGTGGGCTGAATTTCTTAGGAGAAAACACTGGGTCTAAATGACCTGTCCAATCATTGTGTTCTTGTGCTAGAAGCTGGGATTAAATCCAGACTCCTCCTGATTTGCTCAAGCTTTTCCTTTTCATGCTACATTCTCAATGACATTTGACCTAGGATGACCTTCTTGGAAAATGTTTCTTCCTGCAGCTGTTTCCTCTGCTGCTTCTTTTTTTTTTTTTTTGGTGGGGGGGAGTTAATTTTCATTAAATTTATTTAAACTAAAAAACAAAACAAAACCCAAAACCCATCAGTTCTTCTCCTTCTAAAGCCACTATTTCAAAACAAACAATACCTCCTTCTCATTACTTTGAATGAATAGGTAACAAACACATCTTCATGGCACCACTATGGTGGGTGGGCTCTGCCATCTAATCTTCAAGACGTGCCTTGGGGTGGAATAAGGAGTCACACCAAGATGTCCAGGCTGCAGACTTTGTCTTAGAAGGGGCTGGCCAACTAGGACCAGGGTCATGCTTATAGAAGAGGTCTGAGTTTCTAAAGCTGCTCTTCCTTCCCACCAAAGTATAAATCACAGTTTGAGTCTGTAAGCTGGCTGGTCCTGTCAACTGACCCAGTTCACTCAAATAAATACACAAAACTCCCACAGTCAATTTGGGGAAGGAAATTCCTTACTTTGACCCCATATCTAATTAGATTCTGGAGCATTTTTTTGCATTCTGAAAGCTGGCACATGCCTATAGTGACATACCAGAACTATCTTTTGTTCATATCTCAGTGGGATACCTCTAAACAGAAACTTAAAAAAAAAAATCACTAATTCCTTCTCACCAAGCTTCTTTCCTCCTTAGGGAATCATTGATATGCTGGACAGACACTGCATTGACTTACAATGCGAGCCCCTGGAAGGTCTGAGATAATGAGGACAGAGTTTTCAGGTGTTGACTTCCAATGTCAGTGATGGATGGAAAAGCAGGTAAGAGGGGAAGAGGATGTGGGCAGGGGACAGAATTATAGCAGCCTCGTGTCTATATGATAAGAAAATTTTAAATCATGTCCTACTGAGTATCCCTTACCATGTATATTAGTTTGCCAGAGCTGACATAATGAAGTAACATAGCCTAGGTGGCTTAAACAGAAATTTATTTTCTCAAAGTTGTAGAGCTTTAGAACTCCAAGATAAGGGTGCCTGTAGGATTGGTTTCTTCTGAGGCTTCTCTCCTTGGCCTGTAGATGGCTATTTTTGTCTTCACATAGTCTCCCTTTGTATATGTCTGTGTCTTAATCTCCTCTTCCTATAAGGACACCACTCATACCGGATTAGGGCCCACCTATATGACCTCTTTTTATATTAATTACCTCTTTAACAACCCTGTCTTCAAATACAATCACATTCTGATGTATTGGGCCTTAGGACTTCAACATGTGAATTGAGGGGGGGCACGATTCAGTCCTTAACACAACATATTTACAAAGTGTATTACATTTCTATTTATTGTTAAAGTGGAGAGATGTGAATGTTGCCAGCATATTAAGTGCTGATGCTCAGTCTCTGCACCCTTGCCATGCTTCCCACTTACTCCAGTCACTGTGAGAAACAGAGCTGACCACATATTAATGTGTGCTGCAGGTAGAGGTTGAGCCTCTAATGAGGTAGACTCATTTTAGACTTTGGATAATCAGAAACAAAATGTAGATTCAAGGCACTGCTCACTTTGTCTCTGTTGCTCATTGACGTATTCTTACAGCTTGAACAGTATCTGAACTTAGTAGATATTTAATACATATTTGTCAAATGAATGAGGAAGAGTTGCTAAAAGCAGGAAGAGAAATAACTAAAAGAGGAATGAAGTAATATCAAAGCCAAACTACCATTTTTACAAGCCCCCCCCCCAAACATACTACTAATAAAACTGAGCTGTGGTATATCTTTTTCCCCCTAAAAATATGCATGCCTTTTTAAAACTCACTTGCTATTTCATCTGAGCACATACTTAGTATATAGTAGGAGTTCATTAAACATTTATGAAATGAATTAGAAGTCCTATGAGTTGCTGGAATCTAAACTCTGCTCTATTCTTTTTACTTCTCTACAAACACAAAAGACCACATGACAGTATTCTGCTCACATAATAATGCTTCACATCTCCATTCTTGTTGCCATTGTCTTCTTTTCTTGACAATTAAAAATCACTGTTCTTTAAACTCCTGAACAATCCATCTCTATTTGTGATTTACCTAACCACTACTCTATTAAGTCATATGACTACAACGTCCAACCTCATATCATCACAGGAATATTCTCTACAATATTCCTGAGACATGTGTAAATATATGTCTGCTTGAACAATCCCAGAGATGGGCAAGTTACTGACCTGAAAACCAAGCTATTCCACTCCATTACTAAACTAATCCAAATATTTGAAATTATTTTCCATTTCTTGAACATACATCTATTTCCTATAATGTCTACTTAATTGTCCTGATTTTCCCTTTGTATCCATATAGAAGTTAAATCTAACTTTTAACTTTCTGTATCTTGAATTTCAGATTCTCTTTTCCCTAGAAAACCTTATCCACCTTTTTCTCCAGTTTTATATTCCACATTCTTATTTTTGTTTTTATAGGTCATACTGCCAAATAGTCTAGAATAATGAAAACAGAATTATAAAAACTGTGATTTTTTTTTGAAGCTAGAAGGAATGAAGATCATCTATCTAATCTAACCAGCATATTTGTCATGTGGAAAAGGAGTCCTAAAGAACAAAAATATATATACAAAGTTAGAGTCTTGTACACCACTGTACATGCTGGAGAAAGGAAACCTAAAGCTCAAATTCAACTGATTATACCCAAGCTTCTCCAGCTGTTTTGTATTTGCAATGATCCTAGCTAGCCCAATTAAGTCCAGATAAAATGAGGCAAAGATCATAAAGCATTTAAAGGGGAGAAATTAACCGAACCCTGTTTTGTGTTGTCAGCCAGAAAAAGAAAAACCCACATCCAGGTGCTTGCTTAAGGCCAAAAAAATAAATTATATACACCAAAGCCCACAAACTCTAAAATAAAGCTTTATGAGGTGTCAGATTGTGAACTGAATTTCCCTAGCTACAATCCCTACCAAATGATTTTATGTGGCTTGTAACTCAAATGTTTAGTCTGAAGGAGTCAAGGAAGAACTGAGTTCTTACCAGCATTGAACCAAAGCCTAAAGAGCTGAATCACCGGGCTACACGGTTGCGGCACAGACTGACCCATAGCCCACAAAGAGGAAGTTAGGACCTTTAGAAGGTGACTGTAGGGAAAACTAGTACAAGGCCATTTGTGTTTTCAAAACCTTGTGAAGATTTTCCCCCTCAAGGGCATTGTCTTATTTCTATAATGTCAGCAATATTCCTAACCTGAAGTATAGGAGATAATGCAGTTCCGAAATCCTTTATCTACAAGAGTTTAGTTGGACAAAACACCTTTGAAGAGTCCTCAGTCATTCTTATGGGGGAGGGAGAATTTTTACTTTTGAGACGCCAACCTGTGAACTACAAGATTGAAGACTATAAAGGAACCTCAGGGAGATATTTAGTTCAGTAGTGTACTTCTCAAACTTTTGCTTGTGAAAGAATCATTTAGAGGTGGAGAATGTTACAAATGCTGACTTCAGGGCCATACTACAAAATTCTGATGTGATTGGGGGGGGGCAGTTGGGCCCAGGAATCTGTATTTGTAAACCATTTTGAACCTGATGCATGTGGTAAACAGACACTGAGTAGAAACACTGACCTAGTCCAATTTGTCATTTTATAAATGAACAAACCAAAGTCCAGAGAAGTCCAGCAAATCAGAAATAGAACCTAGGGAAGCCTGGGTGGCTAAGTCCATTAAGCATCCAACTCTTGATTTCAGCTCAGGTCATGATCTCAGGGTCTTCGGATTGAGCCCTTCGGATTAGTCTCTGCACTCAGATTCTCTGCTTGAGATTCTCTCTCTCCCTCCCCCTGCCCCTCACCCTCTCCCTGCTTGCTGGCTCTCTCTCTAAAAAAAAAATAAATCTTAAAAAAAGAAAGGAAGGAAGGAAGGAAGGAAGGAAGGAAGGAAGGAAGGAAGGAAGGAAACAAACCTAAATGAGAACTCACATCTTTGGATTTTGCTGTTCAATGGTGCTTTCTCAGCCTCACCATGCAATATATCACAATATGATAAATAACATCATATCTCAAAATACTGTATCATTACCCACAAGGCCTGCTGGCAGAGTTCAGCCTGAAGACCTTGCTCTTAGAGCCAATGAGATGTTTATGGACCCAGGGAAGCTGCCACTTGTGAAGAGAGTCCAAATATAGAACAGAGGCATGTGCTATGCTGAAATCAGGGCAGCTGCCCTTTGTTTGCAGTTGATGATCTGCTATCATGGGCACCAGAGGTAAGAAGGAGGTTGTGTAACTGAGGCTATCACCTCCAGAAATCCTACATGTCAGCTTGGACTTTTCACTTTTCTGGGGTCCCAGCATATGCTTTGACATTTTTATCTATGATGTGCTCCAATGAATATTTGTCAAGTATTACTCAGTTGGCATCACATCAACCTATCGATCCCTCCCTTTTTTTTGCTTATCAGTGTATTAATTCATATACATGAATCCATGTGTTCTTTCCAGATTCCACTGGAGACGTCACAGGTACCTGCTCAGAGCTATTGCTGTCTCCTTGCAAGTAAACAGCTATAGACTTAGAAAAAGGTCTAAGACTATAGTAGAATTTTACATTTCAACAGAAATTCTGGTGACTGACACTGGGATGTCATATTTTTCTACTTTTTACAAAGACAGAAACTATATGACTACTTACCATAACAAGCATTTCATAAAAGAAGAGACATTTAACCCCCATAAAAAGAAAGTAATAGTTTTTAATAATTAGCCTTCTAAAAAATGCATGATTCTGTCCCTCTTCACTACAAACAATGGGAATTTAAAGAACAAAACAGCAATAGTCCTTGGACTAACATCTGTTGACCCAACATGACCTATGGCCATACTGAATAAAATGACTTAATCAAAAGATCTCATTGGTCATTACCAGAATCTTTGTATAACTGCCCTACTTTGTGTATTTATTATAACACCTGATTTATTTAATCTGGTGTGCCACAATTGCATTATCTGATGACTTCTCAGAATTTGAGATGATTTCCCAGAAACCAAAGCTGCTCTGAGTTGTAGGAAGGTCATACTTTTCTTTTTTAAAGAAACTTATCTCATCTGTGTTCTGTTCTCCTTGTTCCTATTATTGGTCAAGGTATAGAAGGAAAAATAAATATGACAAGTGATACTAACTGTTGGACAACATAAACTTTCCATCTAAGCATTCTCACTACAGGGAAGAATGGAAATTCTTATTATTTTGACTTTGAAAACCATTTTTTTGGATTTATATCTTCTCAAAACACAGAAAAATAAGATGCTTCCCATTTCTCATTATATCAGTTTCATTGGAAGTAGCAAGGAGATAATAAAAGATGTTTAATACTGGCTGGTTTTCAAATGTGGAAATTGCTGTTGTCCATTGAGAAGTAAGCATGGTGAGAAAAGCTGTTTTCAGCTCATAAAGTTGTGGTTGTTATTTCATATTTTTATAGAGCCCTAAACGCACAGGGTGCTGACAATATTTGAAGTGGGGCCAAGCAAATCAAATTCCTGGTCCAAAGCAGGCAGAGTCCATACACAGACCCAATGCAATAACAACCAGTGATTCAAAATAAGCATGGTATAGCTCAGAACCACTGCAAAGGGAGAGCTATAGAAGGGGAAGTAGTTTTAGCATGAAGAAAAGAAGGGATCCCCCTATAGTATAAAATAATAGAAACTCTTTGAATAAATCCTAGAGCCTCAAAATTGGTAGTCCAAACCAGCATTTTAAGAAGCTTTCATACTCCAATTTCCCAGCAGAAAAAATAAATTTACTCCAGGCCAATAAATTAGATGTCACATGTATACACATATAATACATTTTGATGTATATACACACATCGATCCCTAGACACAAAGCCACTCAATCTTTATCAGTTATTGAACTGAAAGCCTGGAAATGCCCTTATTTAGAGGTGCAAATAATGCCTTTCTCTTTAAGCAAAAGGAAAAACCCTCTAAATGTTGGAGGTTCTTTGAACTCTGTTAATAAATCAATCCAAGAATAGAGCACTGTATTTACAACATGATCAATCAAAAGCCACATACAAAATGGAAAAAATCTTCCAGAGCAGTGCCAGAGGCCTTATCACAATTGCTTCCTGACAGAAAGAGTGGATAAACAAGCTCAGGACAAGGCCAACCAAAGACTGGTCCAGAGACCTTGTTTCTTATTGCTTTAGGTATCAAAATAGGAAGTAAACAGCTTAGAAACAGTTCTGAGAATTGCCTGAAGGAAGTGCTGCTTCCTCTCCCTGCACTTGCTAAGTTTGCTTATCTTTCATCCTCTACAGCACAGCCTTTGGCAGGCTGGCTGAGACCCTTTAGCAAAGACCATCTTTTCCCATCTGCCTCTGACCTAATGCCACCCAGCTGACCCAATAAATCCCCTCTCCCTGGCCAACAAAATGTGATAAGGAAATGAAGGCACAAACAAAGTCCACCAATTTCCATGTAGACAACTGGCTCATGGAAACATCCACCATACTGTAGAAGAAAATGGGCACTGAGGCTGGGTAGGTTTTCAGCACCACCCAAGCAGCATCTTAGCATGACTGAACTACTTCATCAGGCTTCTCAGGAGTAACCAATAAACAGCTCTGGAGCTCATTAACTGTCCAGTCTAGTGTTGGTTCCTACCAAAAAAATATATATGTTTATTTTACGAGGAGCCTGGATTTGTGTTACCACCTATCAGACGATTTTTAATACACCAGCATCACCGGCCCGGCACCTGACACTTACATAAGGCTTTTCATGCACGTAAGCCCACAGAGCATTAATGCACCTGGCTGTCCAAGTTCTTCCGTGAGCCAAAGAACGCTCCTGTAGTCACTTAGTTGCCTCAGCTTGGGTTTGCACGTCCTAATTCTAATTCATGTAAAGATGTTCATAAAGTCAGTCCTAGGTCATCTAAGTTTTCATTCAACCTGTGATTTTTTTTAAAAAAATATTTTATTTATTTATTTGACAGAGACAGCTAGAGAGGGAACACAAGCAAGGGGGGTGTGAGAGGGAGAAGCAGGCTTCCCGCTGAGTAGGAAGCCCGATGTGGGGCTCGATCCCAGGAACCTGGGATCACGACCTGAGCCGAAGGCAGACGCTTAACGGTTGAGCCACCCAGGCACCCCTGATTTTTTATATGAAATATGAAGGCTTTAAATTGGAGGCAACTAACAATTCAAGATTGTCTCAGGGAAAAGGGCTAGTCTGCTGGGATAAGTACAACACCCATCTTGGTTTCTATCTTGGCCTTCAGTTCTACGAATTATACAAAATCTTTGACACTGAATTGTCTCTCAAATGACCAAATACTTTAATACTGTATATACTCACATCCACAGAAAATATGCATTTTTTAAAGACATGCAATTATGCTGGGGTTTTAACAGCATAAAGAGGGCAGGGAAAATTATCGGATCTCTTATTTATATTTTCTATATGATCCAATTTAGTAAGTCATTCTTAAAACAAAATTTACCAAGGGATCAACCTTTACAATAAAGAAGCTGTGATCATCATGGTTTATTTTATTTTATTTTATTTTTTATTTTTATTTTTTAAAGATTTTATTTATTCATTTGACAGAAATAGAGACAACCAGCGAGAGAGGGAATACAAGCAGGGGGACTGGGACAGGAAGAAGCAGGCTTCCAGTGGAGGAGCCTGATGTGGACTCAATCCCGAACACCGCGATCATGCCCTGAGCCGAAGGCAGACGCTTAACGACTGAGCCACCCAGGCGCCCCCATGATGTTTTTTTTTAGATCTCATTTTTTCCCCCTTTTTAAAAAAGTTTTTATTTAAATTCTAGTTAGTTAACATATAGTGTAATATTGGTTTCAGGAGTATTTAGTGATTCATGACTTACATATAACACCCAGTGCTCATTGCAAGTGCCCTCCTTAATATCACCCATTTAGCCCATCCAGCAACCCTCAGTTTGTTCTCTATAGATAAGAGTCTCTCTCTTTTTTTCTTCCTTCCCCTATGTTCATCTGTTTTGTTTCTTAAATTCCACATGAGTAAAAGCATATAGTATTTGTCTTTCTCTGCCTGACTCATTTTGCTTTGCATGATACACTCTAGCGTCATCCACATCATTGCAAATGGCAAGCTTTCATTCTTTTTGATGACTGAGTAATATTCCATTGTGTGTGTGTGTGTGTGTGTGTGTATACACACACACACACACACACACACACACACACACACACACACAAACACCTATATGTATATATATACCACATCTTCATCCCTTCATCCATCACGGACATTTGGGCTATTTCCATATAATTTGGCTATTGCTGATAATGCTGCTATAAACATCAAGGTGCATGTGCCTCTTCAAATCAGTATTTTTGTACCCTTTGGGTAAATACCTGGTAGTACAATTACTGGGTTGTATGATAGTTCTATTTTTAACATTTTGAGGAAACTTCATACTGTTTTTCAGAGTGGCTCCACCAGTCCGCATTCCAACCAAGAGTGTAAGAGGGTTTCCCTTTCTCCACATCATCAGCAACATCTGTTGTTTTCTGTATTGTTAATTTTAGCCATTCTGACAGGTGTGAAGTGGTAGCTCATCGTGGTTTTGATTCATATTTCCCTAATGATGAGTGATGTTGAGCATCTTTTCATGTGTCTCTTAGCCATCTGTATGTCTTCTTTGGAAAAATGTCTATTCGTGTCTTCTGCCCTTTTCTTAACTGGATTATTTGTTTTGGGGGTGTTGAGTTTATAGATTTTGGATACTAACCCTTTATCAGATAGGTCATTTGCAAGTATTTTTTTCCATTCCATAGGTTGCCTTTTAGTATTATTGATTGTTTCCTTCACTGTGCAGAAGTTTTCATTTTGATGAAGTCCCAATAGTTCATTTTTTATAATATTTTTTATTATATTATGTTAGTCACCATACAGTACATCCCTAGTTTTTGATGTTAAGTTCCGTGATTCATTACTTGCATATAACACCCAGTGCACCATGAGATACATGCCCTCCTTAATACGCATCACCAGCCTATCCTATTCCCCCACTTCCCTCCCCTCTGAAGCCCTCAGTTTGTTTCCCAGAGTACAAAGTCTCTCATGGTTCATTCCCCCTTCTGTTAACCCCCCCTTTCTTCTTCCCTTTCTTCTCCTACCAATCTTCCTACTTCTTATGTTCCATAAATGAGTGAAACCATATGATTGTTGTTCATTTTTGCTTTGTTTCCCTTGCCTCCAGAGACATGCCTAGTAAGAAGGTTCTACAGGTTTTTTTAGATCTCTTTAAAGGCAGAGATGTAAAGAGCATTTACATTGCTTTCTATAGAGCACTCATATGACCAGGCAGAATTTGGAGCATTACCTTTATAGTGTTGATCATATAAATATTATTTTTCTGTGGTTTTGCAGTGAACTAATCACATCTAACATCATATTAAGGAAGTCATTTTAGTAGGAGCTTTATTTATGGAGAAAATTTCAGCCAAAGTGTACGCAGAAAAATTATTGATATTATGATTTGGTTGCAGAATCAAAAACCATGCTAAATGAAGTCTGAACTTCATAAATGCTACCCTATGGGGGAATAAGAAAATTCATTTGGACTGAATATTTAATTTCCCACACTGAACTATTAAGAATTCTTTCTTTCTTCTCTATGTATTGCATTTACAGAGAAAATATAGGAGCCCTCCATGAACAAACTCCATATCCTCTTGGAGGAAAACTGAACTGATTGGGAGTCAAATGACTGAGCAGAGTCGAGTCTCTAATGAAAAGCACCACTGAAGACTTGACAAGTTCAGGTATCCACTTCAGGTCCTTTAAACTACTACAAGTCAGCAGTGACTTAGGGATTTAGCCGGAGGAAGAAAGTGATAGCTCAAAGGCCAGTCCCAAACATAAACATTATCAATTCATAAACCATATCTCTCTGTTTCTCTTCTTCAACTATTTCCCACTTTTTCTTCCCATTAGTAAAACAGAACCTATTCCCAACAGTCAGGGTCCAACCAAGAAAACAGGGATGAGGGAATGTAATATGGGGAATTTTGTTACACGGGTTGAATGAAGGGCTGAGAAGCAAAACTGGGGACTATAACCCAAGGCTTAACAAAAGCAAGAAGCTGCTACCACCATAAACTAGAGAATCAAATATACTACTATAACTAAATAACTAGAGTGGCTGATTAATACCTATTCTCAATTGCATAATGGAATGCATTTGCAATATTTGTTCATTTCATACATCACTCCTCCACATCACTCTCTGGTGAAAAATATTTCACCATTTATAGAGGAAGATGAGTTTGGATAGTGACTGACTTATGAAATGATAATACTCTGACCTCAATGAACTCAAAAACTCTAATCCATAAAAGCATAATTCCCCCAGAAGGTTGATGTGGCTATCATCTGTGGTCTCTTTCTGAGGCCTTAATAAGTCAAGCTGAGGAAATATGAAAAGGAACATACACTTTCATTTATTTCCACTCAGTCAAAATATATAGGAATGGTTTATACATCTTTAATTTTTCTTATATTGCTTCATAAGTTTAGACCATCACCACAAGACTCTTTGATCTTGGGAAGAAATAATTTCAATCCCTAAATTAACAATGTTGGCCCTTCTTCCAGGCTAGAATGTATTATCTAGTTTGTTATAATTACATACCAAAAGCAATTACCTTGTCTCATTAATAGCACAGTAGGGCCTATTAACCTTACAAATGTTATCAGTCAGCACTCTAAAGTATCAACACTGAGGTCTGCTGAAGGAGAAGTTGGATAGCCAAGACTAAAATTTTAGCATTCAAAAAATTTGAGTGTCTAAATTAGAACTGTAATGGATTACTCCATTACAATGCAGTTGAATAGCATGATGCTTACAACTGGATTCTAGTGAACCCAACTGGGATTTCTACATGATCTCCGCCCTGGAAAAGCAGCCTGAATTCCTACACTCAGGCCAGATTCCAAGAGACATCATAATTAGGTCCCAGAAGAAAACACTGCAGCTGAAGAGGATATCCCCTGCAGAATTATATGGGGGAAAGGCTGGCTAAAGCAATGTTCACATTCATGCAGTTATTTAGTTAATTGCACAAGGTGAATGGAGTCAGTAATTATGGCTAAGTTCATGCTAGTATTAGTCTAGTCCTAAAAGGAATAATGTCTTTTGAGAAAGAAAACATAATACTGGGTAGGCTCTCCATCAATATAACATGTTTTATTTCCTTTCACAACACTTCAGTGAAAGTTCATTGAAACAAAGGTTTTAGCAGATCTCAAAGCAAAATGGGAAACATGACCAAGTGTTGGATACGACATGTTTTGACCAACTGCACTATACCTCCCATTGGCCCTTATGTGAAAGACCATTTGTGGACATTCAATTACTACTACTTACAGTTTAGTCAGAGAACCAGGTCCTCTGTTGTCATATTTACCAACAGACCTGAGGTTTTAAATAAAGGAACTCAACAGGGAATTCCTGCAGCAAAATTATGAAGCACAGAACATATGTGAGGGGATGGGGGAACTGAACAAGAAATTCACCTTCACTGTATTTTCTCTTCATTGGGATTTGTGCCAGATGTTGTTGTTGGTGATGGTGGTGGTGGCATTGTTGTGTGTGTGTGTGTGTGTGTGTGTGTGTATGGTCTCATTTGTTACTTCATTAATTTAAATTTTTAGCTCAACTAATAAAAGCATTTGCTGACTCCCTGTTGAGTGCCAGCCTCTGGGACACAGCAAACATTTAATTTAATAGAAATTATCAGCCACTATTAAAAACAGTAATAAATTTTCTTGTATACTTATTTACTCTTTCTACATATTTTACAATAAACAGCACTTCAGCTACTAGGGTGAAAGGAAAATCGAATATATTTTAATAGACTTGAAAATAGCGCAGGTTTCATTTTGTGAAGTAATGATTTGAAATTCCTTAACTTCATATGGACATCATAATCTTCATACTTAAACTCCAGTTTTTTTCTTTATATAATTAAACAATGTTGTATTTCATGCAACTATTGTTAAATTTATGTAAGTATATGATAATTCCTAATAAGGTCTTCAGCTCTTAAGGAAAAAAAAAATAGTATCATTTTATGCACAAGATAATGATGCTTGGGATATACAAGAAAGTAAAACACATAGATCTTCCCTCCAGGAGATTGCAATCATGAAGATAAGAAGCTTAAACTACTATATTTAACCTTGTAATTAAATTCAGCAAAATTTAATCACACTGATGATGGAGAAAGCATCTCAACATTTTATAGTGTCCCATAGTAAGTATTAGAAACAACTATTTTAAAAGCAAAACAAGGAAGTACCAATCGATAGAAATTATTGGCTGATAAAAAGTCAGAAAACTAAGGGGCTATCATGTGTATATGTGAATATCCTAACAGGGAAACCAAGTCAAAGGAATTTTATGGGCTAGATCCCTTAGGCTTTGTAAGACATTTCTGGGGAGTATGAAAACTATCTCCAAAAAATGTTCAATAAAAATGCCAAATATATAACTTATTTTATTCTATAAGGTTGTAAGCTCTTTCAATGTAAATAGCATGTTTCTTAATTTTTCTATATTTCCCCACAAAATTCAGCACACAGATGGAAAAACAATAACTGGACAATAAATGCCAAGGAAACAGTAGCTGAAGGAGATATTAAAAAAGAAAGTACTAAACTGATTTTAATCAGAATTTATTGATTACATACCCAAAAAATACATTCCTATTTTTGGGGAAAAATACATTTTCCACAGTATGGATGAATCACTTACTACATTTCTTCCAGAAATAGTTGCTTTTGAAAAATATGATTCTGAGAAATAGCTATAATTTGCCAATATTTTTACATCTCTGCTTCTATAGTCCTAACAAAAATGACTAGGACTAAAAATATAAATGATCTGGTTGTTGTAAATTATTATCAGCATTAGCCACAAAAATTTAATAATAGCACCATTTTAGATTTGTATAATGTTTTAATTTTTTAAAGAGTACAGGTTTTACTTCACTCTTATTTTCAATATTACCTTATAAAATAGGGAAGATGGCATTATTTCCATTGTATTGTCTTACTTGACTAGAGCACAAAGAGATTAAATAACATCTCAAGGTATCAGAGTAATTTGAAAAAGCCTGGATTTCAGTCCTAGATTCACTTCTTATTCTTCAAAGTCAAAACTCATTCTAATGCCACAATAACAACAAAATTGATGCCTCCATCTCCCAGGAATATAGCTGTGCTGTGCTCAATAAATTATATACTTGACATAAATATAGGTAAGGTATAGGATTGGATTGCCTTACCTATAAATGATGTAACTATCAAATGAAAAGGGTTAGTGTGCACCTAATGAAACTCTTATTTTATAATAATTTTATAGTAATATCAAAAATATGTACATGAGTTACAACAAAGAGAAAAGAGTATTTTCTTCAACTCACCCAACCTTTGAATACTGAGTGCTGTCATAACACCATAACAAACAGGTTAATTCCAGAATTGGTGGTTGATAAGTAGCTGTGACAAGAAGCACCAAAGGATTTCTTATTCCTGATTCTCAGAAATAAGCACTTTAAAAGACTAGATTTACTTCTAAGCATATAATACAACAAAGAGGTCACAAATGTTCAAATCTGGCTCTAGATATTTCTTAATGAAAAAGAATTAACAAGTTATTGTGAGAACTTTCACAATACTACGGTTTATGCAGCAGTGGGATTTTTTAAAGCAACTTTAATCTCCTTCCCCACATTCACTTCCAGTTCCTTCTCTCTGCAACCACCCAGATTTAATAAGAGGCCCATTTTAACTAAAAATGGTTAGATCTAGAACATAAATCCTTAGTCTCTCAACAAAACTTTAAAAATTGTTTCCCAAACTCTTTAATGTTCATGCCTATCAAAACCACAATATAACCCATAGAAAATCACTTACATATACCCAGTAAAACTATTATAGGATCAGTACTTGAATTATTTGATCCTAAACTTAGTCTATGCTCTTCTCCATAGTTAACCTTGGGTCCAACTTTTTAAACTGATTTAACCAGACAACTTCTTTGAATCTCCCCAAACCTCAGCTTTATACAATTCTAAGAAAAGACTGAAAAAATAGCAAAATATGACAACATGCATTAAAAAATTGAGTGGCACTTTAGTAAAAGATTTAGTATAAAAGCAGTAATCAATGAAAGGAACATTCTTTTCAGAAGGTTGCATTATCTGATCTCTAGACATTTCCAGTACTAGAGAACCATTCAATTAATCTCCAGGGGCACCTAGGTAGCTCGGTCGGTTGAGCATCCAACTTTTGATTTTAGCTCAGCTCATGATCTCAGGCTCCTAGGATGGAGCCCTGTGTCAGGCTCCCTACTCAGCAGGGAGTCTGTTTAAGGATTCTCTCTCTCTCTCTCTCTCTCTCTCTCTCAAATAAGTAAATAAATCGGGGTGCCTGGGTGGCTCAGTTGGTTAAACATCTGCCTTCAACTCAGGTCACAGTCCCAAAGTCCTGGGATGGAGCCCGATGTCGGGCTCCCTGCTTAGCAGGGAGTCTGCTTCTCCCTCTTCCTCTGCACCTCTCCCCCACTCATGCTCTCTCTCTCACTTGCTCTCTCTCTCTCAAGTAAATAAATAAAATCTTAAAAAAACACAATAAAATAAATAAATCTTTTAAAAAAATGATTAATCTCCAGAACTTAATCCAGGAGAATGGATTGTAATAATGCATTAGTCTGGAACAGCTGAGGATGAGGGATGAATTAAAATGCCCCTTCCACTTACTTCTTCTTTAACCATATTTTCAAAAATTCAAATTTAAAAATTCACAAAATACCCCAATATAAACATATTAAAATCTGTCCATAAAATACACTACTAATTCTCTTTTAATTTTTGATAAAGTAAAAAACAGCACCCAATCAGATGTTTTTAACCTGGTGCATTTATTAAAATAGTAAACTAAAGTTGGAAACTGTTGTTACGGCCTTGATTTCTTGATAACTTGATTTTGTAAATTGTTAAATTGTTTAGAAGACTAACAACCAAAATTAAATAGTTGAGGTTAATCTGTGATCTACAGCAGATCTAGGAGCAGATGAGTCAGTAGCATATTTTGCAGTGTTTACTCATTTCATTTATTCATTCATCAATATTAGTGTTATTATAATTGAGCATCAACTATGTTAGGGACCATTCTAGATGATGGAGATACAATAGTAAACTAAATAGTCCATGATAGATTTTATAAGTCTACTTTTGAAGCTAAGTTTCTCTTGGAAAACACAGCCAAGAATGTATACAACCCTTAACCAATAATCTCTCCTCTTGGAAACCCACTCCAAATGGAATCATAGTCTCTCAGAATTAAGAGTTTAAAGATTATGTAGTACAATGATTAATACTAGGATTTAAGACCTCAAGTTTAAATAAAGAAACACTGGTTTATTCTTAACAGGTTTATTTTTAAAATAAACCTTGATGAGACAATTCATAACAATCTTTAGTTTTAATAACCTTCAAAAGCTAAAAAGAACATCATACTAGTAGCAAAGAGATTAAAACCTAGCACAATAAAATAAACATTTGGGAAAGATACAGAAAGCAGCAGAAACGTAAGTAAAGCAAGTATTAAATCACTTCTCCAATTAATCCTGTTTTATTATTTCATTGTTTAGTAAGAAATTGATTTTATTATGTATGTATGTATGTATGTATTTGAGAGAGAGAGAGAGACAGAGCTCAAGTGGGGGGAGAGGGAAAAGCAGACTTCACACTTAGCATGGAGCCAAATCTGGGGCTTGATCCCATGACCCTGAGATCATGACCCGAGCTGAAACCAAGAGTCAGACGCTCAATGACTGAGCCACCCAGGTGCCCCAAGAAGTTGATTTTAAAAGCCCTCTTCCCCAGGAAGCTAAATATATCTTGCCATAATGGCATTTAAATTGTCTCCAGAAGGATGGTACCCATGACTTCATTCTAAAAACAAAAAGGAAAATGGACAAAATGGTCTTAAAATAAATTTTATACTTAAATAAAAGGTCAGCTATTTGTATTCATTCTTTTAAGTGAAGCACATAGTCCAGTGCACAAATTTAAACATGCAGAATGATGAATTTTTATGTACGTATATATTCATGAAAACACCCCCATCAGATATAGAATTCCAAAAAGCTCTTATGCCTCCTCTCAAATATCTCCTTCTGAATATTATCAGCATTCGAAAGTTCCACTACTCATAAATTTAGGAAGTTCTAGAGCAAATGCAGAAAAAAACTGGGTCTCAATCCAGGTTTTATAACTAAAGTGTGATAAATTCCCCCTGACCACTCCCACGGAAGAAATAAATGGTAAATTTTATTATTTACTACACAATGTTAACTACTTATTATATAAACTAAGCACAGTGGCAATTAAATCAGATTGGTAGTCAGGGGAAGAATTTCAAGCAGAGGTGATGTTAAAGCTGATTTTTAAAAGACACGTAAGAGTTAGCCAGAAGAAAATGATGTACAGAAGGAAAATATGAGTGAAAGAAGACAACTGCATGTGTAAAAGTATGGAGGCATGGAACAGCTTAACACATGCAGTATTTGTGTGGCTAGAGCAGAGAATTCAGATGGGGAAGTAGTGAGAAATTAACTGCAGAGTAGGAAAGAGACAGATCACAAGGGCCATGGATATTAAATTTTTTTTTAACTGCATTCTGGACATAAATAAGGAACCATAACCTGAGCCCAGGCAGTAAAGAAGGAAGGTGGCATCATTGGATATGTGTTTTAAGAAAGATCACAGTGTGGAAAATAGTTTAGTTATTGCAAATGTGGAGGACTACAGGCAAAGGAAAGAGATAATTGCAGAAATCTGGGCCCATACGGAAGAGATGTTGTGGAACTAAACAGTCTATAGCAGGAAACATGGAAAAGAAAGGATTAACTAGAAGAATATTACAGAGGTAAAATTACAGGATACATTGACAATTGGAGATAGGAGGGGAGTGACTGCTGTGTTCTGACTTGAACAATGGTGGTACCTTGCACTGAGACAAGACACGGTTTTCATTATTTGGAAGAATAATGATGAATTCGATTTTAGACATGGCGAGTTCCAAATGCCTACTGAACATATTGAGATGTCTGAAAGCATTTAGATAATAGTTAAAACTTATTGAGTAGCTACTATATGCCTGCAGTTCCTTCTAAAGAATCACACTATATAAATCAAGCAGGGATTTGAATTTAGTAAATTTGTATTGGGACCCACAAAGAGGCATTTTTAACAACCCTGTGGGGATTTTGATGTAGGGAGACCACACTTTGGGAAAGGCTACCATACCTGAATATCTCAAGAATAAGGATAGAAATGTGGAAGTTTTTTCCAGTTTTATGAAGTTCCTTTTGAAAAATAAAGGTCTGGAATACATTTGCATTTGGCAAAGTGTAATTTTCGATTTCTAAGAATGACATGCTAGTAGGAAAGGTCTTTCTGGAGACTAAGTAGTTCTTAGACTCTAGCTTAATGAGATGTCTAAATGAATATGAAACACATGGAGTAAAATATGTGGGCATTTTAAGTGAGGAAAGGAGCTCTTTGAAAAATTGGATGTGAGGTTTTAATAAACTCAGGGCACTACAAGAAGTTTGACAAATCCAAACCATGAAAGTCTTCCCTGTTTTCTAAAGGACATGTTTTCCCCCAAACCATATGGGTGTTACACTAAGAAGAGCAAGCATAAGTCAGGAACCTTAATTTGATAGGCAGGATGTTGGCTTTTCAAATTTGTTTGGATAGACATATTGTTCTTTAATCTACCTAGTGTTCTTTTCAAGGTTCTAAAGAACAGTCAAAAAACTCAAAAAAGTAAAAGGTGTATATGCCAATCAGATGTAAAACCGTAACTAGTCTGTTGAATTGTTTCTAGATGGTTCAGTGCTGAATAAATTACATATGTTGACCACCTATTACTACTTTGCCTCAGTGCCCTCAAGCTTTATGTCTTGAAGTTCAAGAACAATCTAGTTGCCCTTACCCAAAGAATTCCCTAATAAAAACACATTCTTTCTGCAACATCAACTTCTCAGTAAAAAAAAAAGTTTTTTAAAGATTTTACTTATTTATTTGAGAAAGAGACAAAGAGAGCACAAGCAGGGGGAGGAGCACAAGAGGAAGAGGGACAAGCAGACTTCCCGGATGAGCAGGGAGACTGATATGGGGTTAGATCCGAGGACCTGGAGTTCATGACCTGAGCTGGTCAGACGTTTAACTGACTGAGCCAGGCAGGAGCCCCTCTGTAAAAATTAAAGACAGTAATTGATTTCTAAATGAGAATGACCTATAGGAAATGTTAACAGATGAGAAGCCCTCTGTTTCGCCATTCACTGTTTTTCAATTAGATCCAGAAAAAAAAAAAATACAAATAACTGAGATAAAAAAAGGCAGCAACAGATACCCTATTGGTGTGAAGAGACTGTTTTATGATAAATGATGACTGTAGCCTTCTCAAAAACAGAGATTATGACTTTTTATATCCCATAAACAGCCTTAGTAGTGTTTTATACATACTTCATTTTATGTAAATTATTTTTCCTGATGAATTCAGTACAAAAATTTACTTTTTAAAATGCACAAAGAGGAGTTCCCTACTTAAGCAGAAGTTTGCTTTCTAAAGGGGGAAATAAAAAACCAAAAAGTACTATCAATACTTCTCTCCTAATTTATTTGATTTGCAAATTTATCGTAATGTAGATCAGATTTCCTTAAATTAGAATATCCCATTATTGTTACTTATTGCACACTAAACACCAAACATTTATTAATATTAATAAAGGTAAATTGTGAAATGGAGGTCAATTTCATTATCTTTATGGGCTATAAATTATAAATTAGCCCTCCTCCTTTATAAATTCATAAACGATGACTTTAGTCACACTTGAGAATCAGATAAACCAAGGTGGTTGAATCAAATGGAATTCATTGCTCCCGAAAAATATTCTGATCGTGTCACCACAGAGCTTAAAGCTTCATCAGTGATTTCCTCTCATCCACAATATTAAGTTCAAGCTACTTATATCACAGAGGGGTGATCTCTCCCTACTCTGCAGCTTCGTCTCCCCTAACTTCCCTGTTTAACTTTAGGCCATAGCTCCTCACATCACTGTCTCTTGGCCTTGTGCCATTGCAACCTTGTTCTGTCTGGATGTACACACTTTCCCCTTCTATTACTGTGACTCAGTCTTGCCTGGTTAGTCCCAACCCATTTATCACCACATTGGGGATGCATTTCCTAATCCTAAACCCTATTTAGCCCTACCAGAGTGCACTGATGCTTTTCACATTGATATACTTATCAACTTATTTCACGATTAGTATCCATTTTTTAGATGTCTGCTCTACTAGACTAAGCTCCTTGAGAACAAGGGCTAATTAAAGGCTTGAATGTTAAGTACTGAGCACAGTGCCTGGCAATGAGTTCTCACTAAACTTGTTGTGGACAAAGGAAGGAAGGAAAGAACAAAGGAATGAAGGGAGGAAGAAAAGGGGGAGGAAGGAGAGAAAAAACGAGTGGAGAGGAAAGAGAAATGAGGAGGGGCGCCTGCATGGCGCAGTCATTAAGTGTCTGCCTTTGGCTCAGGGCGTGATCCCAGCGGTCTGGGAACGAGCCCCCACATCAGGCTTCTCTGCTAGGAGCCTGCTTCTTCCTCTCCCACTCCCCCTGCTTGTGTTCCCTCTCTCCCTGGCTATCTCTCTCTGTCAAATAAATAAATAAAATCTTAAAAAAAAATTAAAAAAAAAATTCCAAACTCTTAAAAAAAAAAGAGAGAAGAGGAAGAAAGGAAGGCAGAGGAGGGTCTGAAGAGGAAGGGAGGAGTGAGGAGAAATAATTAGTGAAGAAAGGAGAGAGGGATACAGTTCATAGCTTGTCCTAATGATGAATCTGTCTATATTGTGTTTAAGGTGAAGCACATGGACAAAGTTGATCAAGGCACTTCAGATAATTAATATTAAAATCAATTCACACCAGTTCACCTAATTCACCTAAATTCACCAAAGCAGCAGATTCAGAATACTGATATTGGTTCCCAAAAAGCAACAGGCAGGACTCAAACAATCAAGTCAAACTAATATCCATCAAATTTGTTAATCTGAAAGTAAACAGCCTTCATTGGTATGGAAATGAACTACTTCATATTATAAAGTTCTCTTCTTATAATGAGCAATAACTTAACAGTCATATTTTAGACAGCCATCTAATCTGACCTCTTTATGTTGCAGATAAGGTAAATGAAGTCCAAAGAAATGACAGGATGCCATCTAAATGGCAATAAATTCATAGGAAAATAAGAATAATATAAAGTTTTAAAGTTAGTTAAATCAAAAGATCTAATTATGAATCAGGAAATAACTCCAGGCCCGGGCACACTAATTAACATTTTTAAATAATCTATGTAAAGGCAAAGAACAAGGTTTGTTTCACACAAAACTATAATGGAATCAAAGGACCATTAAATTTCATTGTTGGAGAAAGCAAAAGTTCAACTGGCCAATTTCCTGTGAGAAGCTTAAAACTTATCTGCTGCATCCTTCCTTACTAAATGTTGGACTAGAGATATGTAAAACCAAAATATAAGCAACAACCATTTTGAAAATCAATAATACTTTTGTTTAGGAATTTTTGGGACAAATAATCACTGAACAACTGCTATTTTCAAGGCACTAAACTAGGTATTGCATGAGACACAAATACGAATAAGAAATAGAATGCATTCTTAATGATATATAATCTGATAGGAAACAATGTGCACAGATGCTCATATCTGTAGCATATAATAGAGAAATACATTGGAACTCACCTACCCATGAGTCCACAACGGTGGAAAGAAACTGGGCTTGAAGTCTGAATTCTAGCTCTCCTACTTAGTAACTAGTGATCTAGACTATTTCAGGTTAAAAATTACTTAACCTGCATCTTCATTTTTATAAAATCTATGAAATAATAATGATGTAAGTTAAAACGTTATGAGTCTAGTACAGAATGTAGATACCTAGTAATAATGACAATAATAACATCCAATAGTTATAAAGCATTTATGTGCCAGGCATTCTACATATTTTAATTCAATTAATCTTCAGAACAACTCTGTAACATAGGTACTATTATTATCTGTATTATATATATGGGGAAACTGAGACACAGAGCAGTTAAGTAATTTTCCAAAGGACATGCAGCTATCTGTTAAACTGGAATTCAGATCCAGGCAGATTGGCTCCAGAGCCTATGCTCAAAAAATGTTTGTTCAATGCATTCAAGATCCCTAAAAGAAAGGAGTCACCAAACCTTTCATAAGAAAATAACTGTTCTTAGTACCCTTTTCAATTTTACACTGAGGACAAATTGGGAAGACATGACCATCATCAAACCTAAAACCAGGGGTTTTTCGGATACATTTCAGTCTAGTGAGATAGACTCTGGATACAAGACAACTAAGAAGTATTGTTTATTTTAAATTTTAAAAATATTGTTTATTTTAAATTTTAAAAATATTGCTTATTTTAAAAACTATTTAAACACCATAGCCCCTTCCCTTCACAAGCTTCAATAGGAGCAGAGTGAGCCTGCCACCTGAGCCCTCTCCACCATTCTACCTCTGAGGTTCTGGTGGAGGTGGGTGTCCTCTGCCAGGTTCAGCATATGAAGTGAAGAAGGAATTAAATGCCCCGTTTTTACTGTTGAGGTTTGATGTGAAATCACAGCCACAGTGACACATATTTTTATCAGCACTGGGTTGGTTTTAAATAAAAGGCAAGTTATTTTATTTAAAAAAAAAATAAAAATAAAAGCTATCCCATAATAAATAAGTATCTCAAAGAAGATTTCACAATTTAAAGAGAGAAATTATCTATACCTGTCATATTCCTTTAGCTTTTAATAAACACGAAGATATTTGTTTCTCTTGAAGCAGTTTTTCAAGAAGTATTGACAGTATGTATCTACCACAATAGAATTTTATTAACTTTACCTTAAATTTACATAACATATTTTAGCTTCTCTGTTCTTCCACAAATGCGAAATGACTGATCTTTAACAGAGAAAGTTGTGTACTGTTGAGCAGCAAAATGGAAAAACAGGACAGTTTTATTTATGAATCCCAGTTTGGTATCACAATTCCTCCAGCCAACTTAATTAAATAATATCATTCACCAAAGTTTGGAAACTCATGTGGAAAAAAAAAAACATGTAGGAAGTATGTTGTGGTTCTGTAGAATCAAGAGTCCAAGCAATTGCATCACATGTTATCTGATCGTGTCACAGAATACCATCTTGTTGGAGCTGAAATTAATTCTGAAGATGACTTGTCTTATAGTCCCCTGGCTTGGTGGTATATTGGACTCACACAGGAATTTCATTTTTTAAACTTTGAGGGTTTTTTTGTTTTAGAGTTGGGGGTAGAGAGACAGACAGACAGACAGAGGCAGACACGGAGAGGGAAAATCTCAAGCAGGTTCCATGCCCAGCACAGACCCAAACCCTGGCCTCGATCTCACAACCCTGAGATCATGACTTGAGCCAAAATCAAGAGTCAGGGGCGCCTGGGTGGCTCAGTCGTTAAGCATCTGCCTTCAGCTCAGGGCGTGATCCCGGTGTTCTGGGATCGAGCCCCATATCAGGCTCCTCCGCTGGGGCCTGCTTCTTCCTCTCCCGCTCCCCCTTCTTGTGTTCCCTCTCTCTCTGGCTGTCTCTCTCTCTCTCTCTGTCAAATAAATAAATAAAATCTTAAAAAAAAAAAAAGAAATCAAGAGTCAGACACTTAACCAACTGAGCCACCCAGGTGCACCTAAACTTTCGAATTTTTTT
This sequence comes from Ursus americanus, assembly GCF_024610735.1. Taxonomy (NCBI): domain Eukaryota; kingdom Metazoa; phylum Chordata; class Mammalia; order Carnivora; family Ursidae; genus Ursus; species Ursus americanus. Next base: position 39,582,023 of record NC_142141.1, on the reverse strand, counting down.
AAATAAAAAATTCAAACCTACAGAAAAATTGAGATAGTATACCCTTTACCTGGTTTCACCAAGTTATTTAGTATTTTGCCAATTTGAACTTTTTCTTTCCTATTTTTCCACATTCTTGTTTTTATTTTTATTCTTATATTTATTAGCTGAGTCATTTTAGAGTAAATTGCATATAATTATGGCCAGAGTGGACACTGTGGTCGGACAACTATGAGAATTTTGGTAAAGAACAGCTTGCAACTGAGTCTCCTTCTGAAACTGTTCTTGGCCAAAGAGATCCACCTTGACAAAGTTCATACCCTCTTCCCTGGGGCATCTTATATCCAATGACTGGCTGATGCAGTGGTATAAAGTTTTGTCCTGCTTGCCTCAAATTCAGGACAGCCCCTTAAGGCCATCTTGGCTTCAGAGCAACTTGTGTCATCAGCTGAGTTCTTTGTTATGACAGCGTCGCAGTGCCAGTCTCCACCTAATTCTACTTTCTCACTCCCCACAAGCGGTGGCCTCTCATAAACTTTTTGGGGTATTCAACCTGTACCTCTGACAACTCTCAAGTGATTCAGTATAACTAGATTAATTACAATATTCAAAAACATTATATAAATCTAATAAGCATAAGAGTAAGAAAATGTGGCAAATTTAACATTGATACCATATTATTATCAAAAAGTCCATACCAAATTTTAACCAATTATCCCAGTGCTATCCTTTATAGTAATTTTATTTTATTTTTTCTCATTCAGGATTCAATCCAGAATCATATATTCTATTTCGTTGTCATGCCAGTTCAGTCTCCTTTAATACTAAATAGTTTCTCAATTTTCTTTGCTTTTCCTGATACTGGTATATTTTAAGAGCAGTTATTTTGCAGAATATCCCTCAATTAGCGTTGTTTCCATAGAATTAGCTTTAGTGTTTGTTCTTCATTATTCATGAATTGGTAATGCAACTCTCTTAATTCTGATAATTATACAACCAATTTCAAAAGATCTGAAATTTTTTATTGTCTCTAACTGAATTAGTTGGCATATGATAGGTGATTTTTATTCCACAGTAACTATTTATGTCAAAGCTATGTCAAAAGATCAATAATCCTTTTGAAGACATTTAAAGCAATAATTAGATATCCAAATTTAAGCTTATGCTACTAATACAAAGCATTTACCTGAAGCAACAAGTGGGTGAGTAGTTACATTCTCTGAATGACGAAGTCCACTCACACAGACATAAGGACTATGTTACACCTGACTTCCCTGTCTGAAGGATGACAAATTTTCTTTGACACTAAATGTAAGATACATCCTGAATTCAGAAATGTTAAAGTGTGAATATAATAATATGCATTTTATGATAGCATCACATAGGTTGGACAAATACTGCATGTATCCCATTTAATATTGTGTCTTATTTAATTTTCATAGCAACTTTATGAGCTAGCTATTAATAATAACCTCATTTTACTGATGAGAAAACTGAGGTTCAGAGGAGGTAAGTAACTTCTAAAATCACAAAGTAGGAAAACAGCAGAGTCAGGATTCAAAACACAAACATTTTGTTCGTTTTCCATCACATTATGTAATTTCTTTCCCCAGTGTAGCCTTTTCCTACTACAAACTTCATAATTCAGATTCCACAACTTTCATTCAAAAACTTGGGGTAACTATACTACAGTGTGCCCATAAACAAATTCCTAAAGTACCAACTGGGGATCTGGAACTACGTTAAATATTCTGAAGAACAAAGGGGAAAAAATGCCAGAAGCATATCAGTTTTCAAGAAATGAAATCTTTTTTTTTTTTAGAAATGCAAAATCTTGAAAAACATTTATGAATGTGCAATGAAGAAAAAAAGTCCACTCTAACTCATGATTAAAGTACTAAATTATACATGGCTGTCCTGAGGAAATCAGGGGAGGAAACATGACTATAAGCTAAAATAATTAGTGAAGACTATAAGCAAATTATCCCAAACAAATTTTCAGGAATGTGCAGCCAGATATTTAATGACCTTGCTAATGAGGACAAGTGAGGATGAGAGCAAGAAACCAGAAGTTCCTGTGAAAGGAGTCAGGTCTATTAAACTAAAATTGTCACCTTAGGGCAACTGGAGTTCTGGTGAGAAAAAGAAAAATACTTAAACTTTGCTATGGCTGAATTGTGTCCCCCATTCCCCAAACTTTGTATGTTGAAACTCTAACCCCCAATACCTCAGAATGTGACCATATTTGGAGACAGGGTCTCTAAGAGAGGTAATCAAGTTAATATGAGGTCATTAGAAGGAGCCCTAATCCAATATGACTGGTGTCACCGTAAGAAGAGGAAATTCAGACATACAAACATACGGAGCGAAGACCTGTGAAGACACAAGGAGAAGACAGTCATCTGCAAGCCAAGAGGAGAGGCTTGAACAGATCTTTTCCTCACTTCCCTCAGAAGGAACCAACCCTGCCTATACCCTGATCTTAAACATCTAGCTTCTAGAACAGTGAGATTAAAAAAAAAAAAAATCTGTTGTTTTAGCCACCCGGTTCGTGGCACTTTGTTATGAAAGTCCTAGGAAACGAACATAAATCCTCATCAAGTTGAGTTTTTGCTAACTAAATTGTGTATGTAAGGGTGGTATAAGCAATGCTGATGTATTTAAGGATTTTTCTCCCAGGCAAATTCCAACTAGACAACAATGTCTAATATACTGTCTCATGAATCGGAAAACCTCCTGTATGAAATCAGAGCCTCTGATACCCAAAAGAGATAAAGTGGGTCAACACTACTGCCTGTGAATGAAAAATAACTTCTCTCAGAAAACACGTGTGAAAAATGACACCATGTGGATTGAAAAGGGAAACACAAGTGTAAATAGAAAAATGGATATTTCCCCTGCATAAGTTACAATTATTCTATAATTACAAGATTATAAATCTTCACTCTTACCTTTTTCTTGATTGGAATAGCTCAGCTAAAATTTTTACCATCAAACATGATTTACTTTTTTCTTATGACTTCATATAGGGATCCAATTCTAACATTAAAAATAACCTAGGAAAGGGCACCTGAGTGGTACAGTCGGTTAAGCGTCGAACTCTTAGTTTTGGCTCAGGTCGTGATCTCAGGGTTGTCAGATGGAGCCCCACATCAGGTTCTGCACTGGGTGTGGAGCCTGCTTAAGTCTCTCTCTCCCTCTCCCCCTGTCCCTCCCCAACTGTCTCTGTCTCTCTCTAAACACAAATAAGTAAACCTTTAAAAATAACCTTGGGAAGCCTCCCTTTTTGCCTGAAGAAAGGGCTTAGCCCAACTGATGGTCTGTTATTTCAAGTAATACTTGATTATACATTCTTTTAAAACATCAGCTCACCCAATCTCATTCCCCCTAATCCATCCTCCATTGAGCTACCAACGATATTTTTCTAGAATACAAATCTGATAGTTCCCTTTTCAGGTCTAAAAACCCACCATCAGTTTCCCACCACCCACTGGCTGAAGTTCCAAGTCCTTAATCTGGAAGAATCTTCAAAGCCTAGACTCAGTTCTATATTTTCAGCCTATCTATACTTGTCCTCTACCCCAGCACCATATACTTTATTTGCTAAAAATATCTGGTTATGCTCCATTCTCCAAGCATTATTTCCATAGCACTGTATGCATGCCACTATCTTTGTATATTATGTATACAATATGTAATACGTCTGACACTGTCTTAGATTTTAACCACCTTATGGTCAAAAACCAGGTCGTTTGTGTTTTCTTTCAGTATTCCCCGTGGCAGTGGCACAAGGGCAGTAACATTCACTCATTACTCACCTTCTCAGAGAGGCCTTCACTGAATTCCCTAGTTAAGACAGCAATTCTCTCTCCCCACCCTATACTCTATCCCTTGCCCTGCTTTATTTTTCTTCTTAGCACTTATCAACACCAGACATATTACATATTTAATTGTTTGTTATTATCTATCTCTTCCCACTTGAAAGTAAACTCCAAAAACCCAGGACCTTGGGTTATTCACTTGCTTTATCCCCAGTGCCTAGGTATTTGGCATATTACTGACCCTCAATAAACATTTTTTTAATAAGTGAATTCATTCAGCAAATATATATAGATAGCTTACTAAATGCCATGAAATATTCTAGAAGCTAGGAATCCAGCAGTTGAAAAAATGAAAATGGAACTCTCCCACTCTCATGTAACTCAATACTCTCCAGAAGGAGGCAATAAAAAAGAAAAGAAATATCTTGTTTTATATAATTTCAGACAGTGATAGTAAGTATTCAATTGCTATTTCTGCAACTGAATCAAACGTATACTGATTTCAAGATTCATAAATATCTTGTAAGAATCTTAAATTTGTTCTAGTATAGCTATACCTTACCAAAATGTAATATATGAATTAATTTATTTTTGCAAATACTAAAGTCAATAAAAGAATGATCCATGTAAAATAAAGTCATAATGTAATATCACTGTAGTAATGATAAATTATGCTTTTAAAGATAAAATTTTCAAATATGTTAGATAAAACAAGAGAAGCAAAGTTTTATTGTAATCATAACACAAGGGGTGCTTTATAAACCATATTACATCATAAGCATTTATTGGAAAGCAGTTTTTATTAATACTTTTAACAGGACATTTATATAAAGGGATAAAAGTGGGGAAAAAATTTCATAATATGTACTCATTGCTTAATAAGAGTAATTGGTTTATATACTACTTGGCAACCCATTAATGCGAGTGATATTAAGGATTTGCCTACTTCTTTCTCTCTTAGAAAGTCCAAGCTTACATGTGACACTCATTTGGTACCTGATATGTCAACCCTTTTATTTGTTGTTGAACTAGAAATATGGTCTTATATATGGCCAAAGGAGATTTAATTGTATCTTTAGATTAAAAAAGAGAGTCATAACTAGAGTTGGAAGAATTTTCAAACATAATCTATCCCCCTTCTGATCATCCTGGTCCAGAGGTAAAGGGGTATGAAGAGCCACCTGAAAGCATGGCTTCTGGGAATGTGGATTAGTGACTCAGATCTGGACCTCATTAATAAGAGCCTGGGTTTCCTAGGAGGAAAAGGACTATTATCAGGGACTACTAGGGACTAGAAAGTCAAGAGTAACTTTTTAATGAAGTAAGAAAGGTGAAGAAATTTAAGTAAATCCAAAATCAAACTGTAAGTAGAGTAGAATAAAAATTGAATTCAGATCATGTATAACTGAAATGCAGAGCATTTGTAAATACATTTCCAAAATTTTTGATGTTTCATATACTGATGTTATTGTTGATATTATTTTTCTCTTTCTAAAATGCCGGGATTTTTACATTTTAATTTTATTTCTATAGAAAAGGGGAAAGGAGATCTATGAAAAAATGGTTTTAGTAAGTACCATCCCAATTATTAAAATTTCACAGAGGGATATTACTTCTACTACTTCCTTCAAGTTTTGTCATGAGAAAATCACAGAAGCAAGAAAATAATTTTTTAAAGCAATTCAAGGCAATTAATCATTTGAAATACCAAAAGTCCATCTTAGCTCATGAAAAAACAAATCACTACTGTTTACAAATGCCTTGCAAGTCAAAGATCTACTTTTTTTTCCCTATGAGTGTACAAATAAATCTTTTAAAGTCAAATGAATATTTTGAAAATCTGAATGTAGTACTTAGGATACCATCTTGATGTACCCATCATTTATCCCTTTTTTTCACCTCTCCTTACTTCCTTTCTGACAAAAACTTCACAAATTTCACTAGTTTCACATGGAAGCTGAAAGACCAAATTCATATTCACTATGTATATAAAGAAGAATCACCTGGGATGAGAAAGTGAAACCCATGATTACTCCACTGGTCTCCCACATCTGGTTGTCTTCCATTATTTATTAATGTTATTTCCACCACAAAAGAGCTCTGATCTAGTGTGCCATACTGGCTCAGCACTCTTCAACAATCCCCATCACCCCTTCTAACCACCATAACCAAAAGAAAGATTCACAAACAGGAATCTTTTCACAAACAAGAGCTTCATATCCTCTTTTTTCTAGTCCTCCCCAACATCTCGCACTGCCTCCACACACCCACACATCCCTAGTTAGAATTACAGTCATTGCTATTTCAATGGAAAGAAATGATTCTGGGCAGGAAATGAGAATTCTGTTAGATGAGAAGAGCAGTCATTTCATCCCAATATTCAAGACATTCTTTTTTCATTTTCTTATGAATCATACTTCTTCTTTCCTGGCACCTTGTGTATGAATGGTGGTGGGGGTTGGGGGTGGGGGGACTCTACGTTTGACCAAAAAAAGACAAATACAAAAAGCAACTGAGAATCTATGGGAAATGCAGGAAGGATAACAGGGCTGATGGTCCAAAAATCTATAGAGTTAGTTCCAAATGACACTTGGTAAGTGGGTGTTTTAAGTAGCCTCAGTTACCAGAATTCAAATTTGTATTTTGAAAATGAAGGATCCAGGAAATTTAACTTAAACTTACTAAACAACAGACTTCAAAAGTAAAGGCAAAATTGACTGTTTCTGAGCTAGCACTGTGGAGAATAATGTCTTAACATGAGTTTGTAAGGGAAAAACAAGAACTAACTAAACTATAAAAATCTGCTGACCTGACAAGATGAATAGATGATAGCCATGTATAGCCATGGTTGAAAAAAATTTTGACCAAAAAGAACAGAGAATTAAACAAACGAAAACAAAAACAACAACAACAACAAAAAACGGAGAACAGAGAATGGAATTTAATTTTGGAGAAGGGGAATTTATGATTTGGGAATCATCTAGTCATTCAGAAACAGGTGACAAGCCCCTACCATGTACTAGATAACAACCCCTACACAAATTCTTCCACAAACTCTTCATAAAGTCAGAAATCTTGTTCTCTTCTAAACCCATTCTACTCTTTTCCTCCTCTGGGTTTCTACTAGTATTAGATTGCCTTCTTTATACAATACTAAATCCTAACTAAGTCTCAGAATCTACCCCAAATTCCACTTTCTTCCCAAAATATTATTTCCTGATAATTAGAAAGTACATCACCCCTTCTTTTAACCTCTATACACTTAGTGTAATCAATCAATTGTGGGTCAGTCATAACTTCATCAAAGAACTTGGTATTTTGTTGGTTGTAGAAGTAGGGACTAGCATCCAATCCTGGTATAAATCCACAGAAAAGAAGATCTGTTAGCAAGTTCATAAAACTTCCTATAGTTGCATGTCAACATTTCTTTAAATAGTGGTTTATTCTTGCATTATGTTAGCATATACATATATTCTCTCATCGAGCTTCCTGGAGAGAAAGTAGTATTTGTGAAATTAAAAGAGTTCAATTTATTAACAGTCATGCTATACTCTTATTAAGAAGAAATTTATAAGGCAGTTTTTATTTTAATAAAATGAATGATAAGTGTTATGAGGGAAATGCCATTCAATGAAAGTGACGGTCCAGGAAAATATGTCAAAAGTGGTTATGTACAGTTAACTTCAGCAACTAAGGTTCTCTGCTCAAATCTTCAGAGAACTGGCATGTGTTACCAATAAGTAAATATTTGTTTCTCAAAATATATGAAAAATAGACAAAAGAAATATATACAAGTAAATATGAGATTATTTCATCCTCCAAATGGATAATCACAATTTTCATGATGCTAATACTCAGATTTGTTTTAAGAAAGTCTAAGTGAATTCTTATTTTTGTTTAGTTTCAGATCTCTTCCAGAATTTTTCTGAACCACAACAGACTAACTGGCTTCCACAAAGCAAGGATTGGCCCATTGTTCTCATTATTTCAAAAGTTTCCCTGTGCAGAGTGTTGAAAAGTTTATACCTCTAGAGAAAACTAATCAGAAGCACAGCTGTTCAATAGGAATGAGAAGTTATGGAAAGCAGAGACCCAGCAATGACAGCAGCCAGAAAATTATAGATGATTTTCCAATAGAGCACTGCTTAAAAATGAGGCCAAGAACATTTAGGATACTGGTCAAGTGAATGTCTCATGTCACTTATGACACTGGATCTCCATGATGATGTAACCACAGTGGTGAGGACTTAGGACTGGGTTTTAGAGGTACCAGTTTGTCACTGTGGAAATAAGTGTTGATAAAAAGTAGAGCTAGATACCATTATGTTTGCCATCTATTACCTGTAAGGAACAAGCGACAGGGATCCCAGAGGCTTAACTAAGAGCAAAAATGTAACACTAAAACATGAATCTTTAAGCTAATTGACAACATTTTCCGTTTTCTTCTCCCCAGTCCACATCAGAGGTTTGTGGCCTGCACATAATCGGACATGATGGGGATGAGCCTACGAGAAAGACCCCATGGGACCATCTAGCCAAACACAGCTGCAAAAAAACAAGCCTCTGGCTGGAAAAAACTGTGATGGACACAGAATTGGAAGGGCCTCCAAGAGAAATGGTGGATTCCTCACTAGGAACATTTGATATGGGCAGAGCACACAGCAGGGGCCTCTCCAACACAGGACAGGGTATAACAGGCTTTTCCAGTGATGATTGATGCAGCTTGTCCTTTAGGATTCCTCTCCCACAGTACAGTGAGGAAGGTGAGCCATCAGAGTCATATAATTATTTCCATAGATGTATCTCCGTACATTTTTTTGGAAATTAAGATTTTCTGACACAAAATTGGCCCCACAGAGCTCTTGTGAATGTCAACACAATTCAAAGGCTGGAAAGTAAAGACTAATGAATATAAGCCAGTTCTGCTGGTTAAATTCAGCCCTGTCCTCAGTTAACATCAGGTCAGCATCAAATGATCTCTAATTCTCTTTCCAGACCAACCATATAGTTTCCTTTTTTGCCAACTTCAAGTAGAGGTAAAAAATAAGTGCCACTGGAAAAAAAAGGCATCATCTGCCTAGCCAAGAGCAAGTGTGAGAAATAGGATATAGTCACTCCAAAGTCTTCACAGGAAGACCCAAGTGTCTATTCCTTGTATTGGTGCTTCAAGAAATGAAACCTGGTAACAAAGACCATTTGCCAAGACAAGGCATAATTTTCTTTGTCTAGGTTTTGTTTGGAGTTGAGAATATGGAGAGGAAAAAAAAAAACACAACACATGTGTGGGATAAGTTCTACACAAATGTATTTGAGAAGCAATCCTCTACTATGTGCAAAGGAGAATCTTATTAGAGAGCAGGACAGCTGAAGTTTAGGATCTGGGAGTGAAATTCTAACACACAATAACACTTGTAAAGGTAAAAATAGACTGGAATGAACTAAAATGCAGATTGCAAAAGCAGAAATTCCTAGCCAAGACTTTTCATTCAAGAGAAGTTTAGAATACTTACATATAAATTCAATTCAATTCAAAACAGTGATTGGCCATCTACTGTAAGTCTAGCATTATGCTAAGAACTGTTGAGAATACAAAGTTAAATAATACATAGTACATCTCAAAATATTTGTAGTCCTCAGAAAGAAAAATTGTACAATTTATCAGTTAAGAGGTTCTACTCACTTTTCACTTTAGTAGGGCCTTGGCCAAAATGGCATATTTAAAAGACAGAATTTGGAGTTACCAGACCTGGATTCAAATCCTGACTAAACAATTTATAAGTATAAATAGAGATGGTACTTTGCCTTGCCTACAGAATGGGTTGAATGAGGGTGATGAGAACTGTAAAGCTTATATACACTATTGTTCATAATTGTATCTCAATCTAACTACCTAACCATTCTAGTTCTACTATGCCACTCCTCACAACTCCATAAACTAGAAAACATCAAAAGGTGTACCAGCCACTGAGCAGATGAAAACTTTGAGACGTCATCCTTACTACTGCTTAATGAGAAAAGCAATAAATTCAATGTAAAAACCAAACTGGTTTTCTCTTGTCAAAATCTCCTCAAAAATATGTGCAGATAATATTCTTAAAATGCTTGTAGGATGGCCTGGGGAGAAAAAAATGCCTTTGGATAATGTTCAAATATAGCACTGAACATACTTTTCTGAACACCTAGGGAGGTGAACCTGAGGAAACTGCCATGGCGGTGACATCTCACAAGCCTTAAACATCAAGGAGAACTAAGAAAGGAAAGAAAGTCTAAATACATGGCTGAAATACTATCTGGGTGTTACGGTTTGCAGAGGCCTCAGGAGACCTTGGCTGATATCAACTGATCTCCAGGGTTGAAAACTCAGGGGCTAACTATGAATTCACATGGGAGAAACCCTGGAGATCAAACCATATCAAATATTTTCAAATTCCAACCATATGGTGAGAAAATCAGAGTGGAAGAGTAAAGAGGGGAGATGAATGAACTCCCAGCCAAATAAGACAAGTATGTGACTGCCTATTGGGTCAAAATGATTCCCCGAATGGAAAGGATTCCCAAAGTCTTGCCACACTTATAAACTGGAGCCAAAAGTTCTCTAATCTCATATTTTAGGCAGGCAAGGCATAGTCCTAAAAAGAAACAGCCAAAATATCACTGCCACTTTCCCCAGCTCTTGATTCTTCTTTGACCACCAGATGACTGGTTTTGTGTCGTGTGCCACTCTTTTTGCTAAGTGCATAGGTACAGTGCACAGCTATACATTCTGTGAAAACAAATAGAAGATTCTTGCTGGTGCCTCTCAGCAACAACTTTTCCCCCAAGAGGGACAGGGCGTGGGAAGAAAAATAAGTGTGCACTTACTTTTCTATTTCCAAATCTCTGTTACTTTGATGAAGTAAAGTTTTGTTTTTGTTTTTTTTTAAAGATTTTTATTTATTTATTCGACAGAGATAGAGACAGCCAGTGAGAGAGGGAACACAAGCAGGGGAGTGGGAACACAGAGCAGGGAGCCTGATGTGGGGCTCGATCCCAGAACACCGGGATCACGCCCTGAGCCGAAGGCAGACGCTTAACCGCTGTGCCACCCAGGTGCCCCTGATGAAGTAAAGTTTGATTAAAATGGACACACAGTGATGAATTTTAAAATGATGTAACAAAAGCGCAGCTTAAGAGTGAAATGAGAGAAATTCTGTCCCTTTTGGTATGAAACAAAGAACCTGTGGATTAGTTATGTTCACACAACTGTAGGTCTTTCTGTGCATCTGTAGGCAGGATGACATCCCTATCACCTACCTCCTTGAGTTATTTCCCTCCCACCAATGCACAAAGAATAGAGAGTGAAATTTAGGGAAAATTTCTTCAATATCTAGAGATGGCTCTGATTATAGGACCCACAGACACTAATATGCTTCAATAAGAAAAATGAATCTTGAAGCAAATACTAATGAAAACAATCTAGGATTCCAAGTTACAATTAAGCATGCTTAAGCTTCAGTCATAATCATCATGGAGATTTTAATTCTCTATGGCAAATTAGCTTAGTGAGGTCCAGTGGGAACCAAAGTCATGCTTTTCAGCACTTTCTAAACCAAATTTGGATTTAATTAATTTCTTGACTACAGATTACACTAGCAATTTCACAGAGTGCACCAAGACAAAGGGCAAACTCATGTACTTAATTCCTCATTACAGAAAATTGTCCAAAAAGCCTAGACTTGTGGTCAGAAGCCTTAGGTTGAGATGCTGGTTTCTGGACTCTAGCTATGTGGCCTTGGACAAGTCACTTAGTTTTTCTGAGGCTCAGCTGCCTCACCTATGAAATGAATATTTAAGATATGTTTTGCAGTATTGTTATAAAGATCAAGATGAGTCATATATATGAAAACATCTGGTAAAGTCTACTCTGCTATCCAGTCACTGATAAGTAAAAATAACTGTTATTGAGGAACCAGCTCAATATTAATACTGATATTAATAATATTAATTATCTCAAGATTGAAAAGTATCACATCATAAATTGGCATAAAATACCACTCTATATAAATATTTGTTGAGTTAAAGAAAGAATAAAGGAACAAAGTGATATTTCTGTACTTTTTAGCAGATTCCTTTGGAAGTCAACTTAATAGCCCAGCGGTTTCCAAGTGGAATTTTTGTAGAAGCCTAGAGATCTCTGAAGGGGAAACTACTCAGAGCAAATGAGAAGACATGCAGATAGAGCTCCAAAACTCCCACTTAACTTCAAACAGAGCACCTTCTGATATAAATAGGGTTTTCAAAGTTGCAAATGTCAAAGCAAACAAATTCACCTCATTCAGAGTTGCTTTGTTTGTCTTTATACTTGAATCCTGACCAGTGGATTTCTGCTGCATCCCAGAATTTCTTTGATGTACCTCTCTTAAAATATAAGGGGAAATGTCATTGATGTTATAGTTCACCAAACATCCTAAATCTCAGACAAGTCTAAGTCTGGTCATCAGTGTAAAGAATAAATACCCTGATGACTTTACTTTGATTCAATGATTGAAGCCAAATACTCTTTGACAAGCTCTGGAAGGACAAATGGAAGGTCTTTAATTATTATTTCCCGCTTTTCTGGTACCTCCTGTATGCATGCAAACATGGCAATGGGCTGTCGCAGGAGGCCAACTGGAATAGTGGGAGGAGTACTGAATTGATTCAGGAGATGTAAGCTCAATCACAGCTCTGGAACCAACTCATGATGCAGTCTTTGACAAATCTCTAAATCTCTAAATCTTTTTGAAAAATAGACTAAAGATCTTCTCAGGTCCTATAACTGCAGAAGTTCTATGATCTATGTATTAATGACATGCTTTAAGGGGGTTACTCTGGAATAAGCCCATAGAGGAACATACCTATTGTAAGATTTAATTTTGATTTAATTTTTCTCATACACTGTACAGGATATAAAATATGCTAAGAATTTATGAGCAATACAGAAATACTCTGATGACTGGCTCACAAGTATATCATGATGGCTACAGATTACTGTGCTGGAAGAACTTCCCTTGGAATATAGAACATAACAGCTTAACATCTTCTTATAGACTTGTTTAGAATGCTTTTGTTTCTTTAACAAAATACCGGCTCTCATTAAAAAGAAATTATGGGGGGGGGGCGCCTGGGGGGCGCAGTCATTAAGCGTCTGCCTTCGGCTCAGGGCGTGATCCCAGCGCTCTGGGATCGAGCTCCACATCGGGTTCCTCTGCTGGGAGCCTGCTTCTTCCTCTCCCACTCCCCCTGCTTGTGTTCCCTCTCTGGCTGGCTGTCTCTCTCTGTTAAATAAATAAAAATCTTAAAAAAAAATGTTTAAAAAAAAAAAGAAATTATAGGGTAGTGTCTTGTTAACTACAGAAGTGCGGAGCTATACAGACTCAAGAATACTATTTCTTTTTAAACTGATGTACAGGCTTTCATTAAAAATAAAACAGCATGGAAAATTTATGAAAATACACAGATTTACTTATTATTCTCAAGGGCAATGAACCCAAACCAAATGCTATAATCATAAACGAAGATCCTGCTTTGCTATGTGCTTTATCTTAGCCCTAAAGAAAACTTTCATCTATTTATGTTCAGTCTGCTCCTATCATTTTGTTTATTTAGACTTACATGTAACAGTATTCTGCCTACTTATCACTACCAATGCTTACAACTCCTTTTGCAAGCCAAATTGACGTCAGAAACCCAAACTTCATCCATTCGTTAATCTTTTGGCACCACGTTCTGAGAGGTCAGTATCTGGTCATGGTCTTCAGTTTCATATGATATGCAATATTTGTATCACGTGAATTTGATCTAAATAACCCAGGCTTGGAAATCAATCTAAAAAGGTCATTTGGCTTACAAAAATACTACTTGGCCTACAGAATATACACTGGCCTAGCACACAGAAACTAACATTGCCCCTTATCCTCCCTAGTCAACAGAGCTGCCCATGGAAGAAAGAAATAAGCAGCATTATCTATGAAGTATGTTTGAGGCAGTGACATTTTACTACAAAAGAACTGCCTGTCACTATTCTTCTCTATCTTGCATTCTTTGTGTCTTGAAGGTTTTAGGCTCTCCAGGAAATTTCCCCTTAAAATCCGGATCATTGTAGCAATTCAAGAGTTGAACTGAATAATCTGAGAAAACAAAAACATATGCTGAAGGAGGATGTGTGAAATCACCAAAAATCAACATTGCCCAGCTCATAATCTTGCCAGCTCATATTATTTACCCCTGCAAAAAATGCAAATGCTTTTGCCTTCAGCAAACACTAGATTACTAGTTTGAAAAAATAAGCAAAACATCTGCAAATGACAATAGTTGAAGAAATGTTTCATTTTCTCCTATTGACTTAGCAATTTTCTGAGACATTAATGAAAACCATTGTACTTAGCCATTTTTGGAGATTTCCTCTACACTGGGACAATTAATAATTAAGAAAATGTGAACGGTGGCAGATAGTGATCATCCTTTTTCTGATTGTGTTTATCAGGTTGTTTCATTCAACTCCCACAGTTGGTCCATTAATCCAGTTGTGTTCAAATGGCTTTACAGATAATTACATTCCAAACTCTCAATTTCCATACATTCTGTTTACTAAAGCTGACCTGCCTGAGAATATGCCTGTAGTGCTCTTTCACAATCTCCTCCCTCTTTACAAAGGACAGACAGAAGTTTTTACCCACCCAGAATCTTACCAGCTCATGGTTCATGACCCACAATGTCAAAACTTCTGGGACACTAAACGAAGAAACTTTTTCAAATAACTGCATCAGTACTAAGAAAAGGAATTATTCTAATGACAGTGTAGCAAAATCTTTTGTAAATCAGGTAGTTGTAAATTCTTTGCTTTTGGCAAAATTGGAAGACCAAAATCAACTTGTCAGCTGATAGATCATTAAGATTAATCTTGATGAAAGTTTATCATGTGAATTTTAGCATTTACTACAGAAAAAATCCAAGAACTGAGTGAATATTTCTATAATATCACACTGAGTAATACTGCTATAACAAACTTCTTCTATTCTCATGTATTTATTTGTATGAACAAGATTTATCAGTATTTATGTATTTAAAAATAGAAATAGGGATGCCTGGGTGGCTTAGTCGGTTAAGCATCCGCCTTTGGCTCAGGTCATAATCCCAGGGTCCTGGGATCTAGCGTTGTATCAGGCTCCCTGCTCAGGGGGGAGTCTGCTTCTCCCTCTCCCTCTACTGCTTCCTACTGCTCATTCTCTCTCTCTCTCTCTCTCTCTCTCTTTCGTTTGCTCTCTCTCAAATAAATAAAATCTTGAAAAATAGAAATAAAATTAATGCCAAATCCTGTTTCATCCAAGCAACAAACAGTGCCCACAGATACATGAACTCAGTGGAAAACACACACCCTATGTATCATATTAGTAAGGGTATTTCTAATAAAATTTTGCTTTCTTTGTCAATAATTATCAACAATTTGAATATTTCTCTTTATTAACCATGAACTGGTAATACTTGTAGAGATAATGCAATCCAGAATAATGTTTTTAAATACTTTGTGCCTTATGGTCATAGGAAATTAATTTTTAACATTAATTCATTATCATATAATGAATACATATCTTTTTAAAAAGGTATATAAGTGGTCCATAAAAATCATTAAAAATAAAGCTATTTACATTTTGACTTCTGAGAGAAAAACAGAATAAAAATTGAAGTTTTAGGAGAGATACAAAATTTCCAACTGTTAAGAAGAGCTTATTCCTGTATTTTTAAAACAGATTATTGCATTATAGTAGAAAATTGCATTTATATGCCATTGGACACATTCTAAAAAGTGATACAATAGTCTTATATTATGTCAATGTTTACAATTTCTCTTATAATAAGAATTTTGGATGTCAATTTAAAAATGTGCAGAGATTTATAGTTTTTAAACATTCTGTTAGAAGAGCAAAGTTATTTGACACTGCTGCATTTGCCAATAGTGAGGTAATTTTGTGGCACATTAAACAGGTTATAAGCAAGTTTGGAAAGCACAATATGCCTTGAAGGCTCAGGAGGCCCACTGGAACCATCTGCTCTTCCACCATCCCAAATGCCCAGATATACTCAGATGTCTCACCGGTATTTGAAAAATTGTATGTGATTTCTCTTTCAAATACTTAATTCACGTTTTCACTCTGTTATCAAAGGATGGACACTATTTTACTAAATCTTACCTGAAATTAGTTACTTAATTTTTAAGCAATATCATCATCAATAACAATGTGTCATTTGGAGATGGGAGCTCTTAGATGGAACAGGACACTCTCCCAGGAGTCCCTAGTCCAGCTTAGCCACTACCAGCTAAATGAATTTAGGCAATTCTGGTAAACTCTGCAATCTCAGTCTTTCAATCTGTAAAAGGAAGAAAATACTAGCTTTTCTATGTCACTGGGTTTTTGTAAGAAAAGATGTGTTACTTCTTGCTAGACTGCTAAGATCTATATAAAACTGAAGTATTTTCATTATTATTAATTAACCAAAAATGATTACTGATTATTTACTATGCCTCTAGCACTATGCTAGACACTACCGGGAAACAGATATATATGATCCGATTTTCATTCTTAAAGAACTTCCAAACTAGTTGGAGGACATGAGAGTGAGAAGGATGTTGGTATAGTAAGAATAAAATAACATATGATAAAAAGCAATACTGCTGGTTTGACATTCATCTTGCTCATTTTGTTATTCAATAAGAGAGGGCGTTCCCTGGCTACCACTCACTGACCAACAAACTAGAGAACACATCCCACGAACTTAAGACTATGTTTTCTGCTTTTCAGCATAAATATGAACTATAAATGAAAGAGAGCTAGCTACATGCTCTTTTATCATCTCAACTTCCCCCAAATTAAAGAGACTTAAATATAAGGCAAAGGGTTTTTTTTTTCAGTTTATGCATATTTTTATATATAATTTTGAAGCTTTGGGCTCTTACGAAGAGAAAATTCAATGAAAATGTGACACTGTTTACAGAAGGTGGTCCCCTAAAATAAAAAACATAAAACACAATGAAATGTGCTCCATTTATTGACTTAACACATCTTTAATGAACAGCAGAGAATACTAGAGAATACGACAGAGCAAGTCTCTACCCTAGTGGAGTTAATATTCCAGCAGGACAGGAGAAACAAAACAAATAAACCAAAAATAAGGTATTTCCATTTAGAGAGTGACATAGGGGTGGGTAAGATACAAAGGTCTAGGAAAAGAGTCAACAGGCATAGAGACCCAATATCAAATTCAAAAGTCTTCAACCAGAAATATACTCAGTATAGCTAAATCATTGAAAAATGTGGCTGAAGCATAAGGAGAGAACAGTGGGAAAGGGGATCCCTCCTACATTGTTGGTGGGAATGCAAGTTGGTACAGCCACTCTGGAAAACAGTGTGGAGGACCCTTAAAAAGTTAAAAATTGAGCTACCCTATGATCCAGCCATTGCACTACTGGGTATTTACCCCAAAGATACAGACATAGTGAAGAGAAGGGCCATATGCACCCCAATGTTCATAGCAGCATTGTCCACAATAGCTAAGTCATGGAAGGAGCCGAGATGCCCTTCAACAGATGACTGGATTAAGAAGCCGTGGTCCATATAGACAATGGAATATTACTCAGCTATCAAAAAGAGCGATTTCTCAACATTTGCTGCAACATGGACGGCACTGGAGGAGATAATGCTAAGTGAAATAAGTCAAGCAGAGAAAGACAATTATCATATGGTTTCGCTCATCTATGGAACATAAGAACTAGGAAGATCGGTAGGAGAAGAAAGGGATAAAGTAAGGGGGGTAATCAGAAGGGGGAATGAAGCATGAGAGACTATGGACTCTGAGAAACAAACTGAGGGCTTCGGGGGGGGGGGGGAATGGGATAGGCTGGTGATGGGTAGTAAGGAGGGCATGTATTGCATGGTGCACTGGGTGTTACACGCAACTAATGAATCATCGAACTTTACATCAAAAACCAGGGATGTACTGTATGGTGAATAACATAATAAAAAAATATTAAAATTAAAAAAAAAAGGAGAGAACAATGGGAAATGAGGTCAAAGAAAAAGCTTGGGCCAGATCAAGTAGACTTCTGTAGGCTGAGGTTTAGAGTTAGACTTTTATTCTACGTGCACTGGGAAGCCACTGGAATATTTTAAGCAAGAAAGCGATATAACTTGGCATATGTTTTTAAAAGATCATTCTAGCAGATTTGTTGATATGGAAATGGTGAGAATACTCTGATCAACAAACAAACAGCCTCAACAAAAGAGGTCAAGGGGAAAGATGGGAGAGAGGATGGAGTAAGGAATGAGACACCAAGAGAAATGGCTGTCAGTCCAGTCCACGGTGCCATTACAAAAGCAGTTTGTCCTTAGAAATGGATCTTCCTTTCCTTACTTCTTTCTCCCCCTTACTCTAGATTCCTTAGGTACCCACTGACCTTATTTGTGCTCTAGCTGTCCAAATGCCCCACTACTCATATCTAATGTGCCAAATTAATCAACTATTTCTTCTCTGAGTCCTATTTTAAAAAAAGTTTATTCTCTCAATGAAGTTTACTTCAGCTAGGTGTTACAAGGAAAACACTCTGATTTTACTAACACTAAAATGACAGTTCTCTAACAACTCCAAGTATATATGCACTTTAAAAGCTTGTTAAAATACATGAATAGCAACTGAGAAAGTTTACATAACTATGTAAGGAATTTTTTAAAAGATTTTCATTTATTTATTTGGGAGAGTGAGCCAGAAGAGCACAAGGCGGGGGGCGGGGGGCGGGGAGCAGAGGCAGAGGGAGAAGCTGGCTCCCCACTGAGCAAACAGCCAGACGTGGGCCTCGATCCCAGGACCCTGGGATCATGACCTGAGCCCAAGGCAGACACTCAACCGACTGAGCCACCCAGGCACCCCTAGGTAATGAATTTTAGACCGTATGAAAGAATGGCAGGAATAGGCAAGAATGTGATGAGGGGCACTCTCTATATATAATTCACCTCTATCTATTACAGTATCTAGCATAGGGCCTAATACATAGATATTTAGGAGAGAATGAATTAATACATTTTATAAATGTATTTATTTTTTGAAAAATAAGAGCACCTATTCTCCTTAAAACGTGATCATTTCAATATATTTCTCTACTTTTAGTTCCAGAAAACAGATAACAGAAAAATGTAGTTAAAGAAATTAACTGTTCTACCAAAAAAGAAAGCTATTAATACCTGACTAAGCTATTAATACCTCACCTAAGGACAAGTTCAACTAACACTATTCTATGCCATTGATAGCTGAACTTAGTGACTCAATAAATCTTAAGTTTAAAATGTAAAGCAAATTATAATGCTAGTAATTTTTAAGACATGAAGAGATAAATAAGGAGAAGGAGTTAGATGGAAAAAATTTTAAGTAAGTCAGCACAGTGTTTTCTCATGTGCAAAGTACTGTGAGGAAAGGAGAAGATACTCCAAATTCATTTGGAGATTAACTGTATATTTAGATAGCCCTGATCATCTTGCAATGACCTATTCAGCAGCACTTACATTCTGAGAGGCACATGGATTCACATAACTACTTATCAGCCAATTCCTTTCATAATTATAGACTCAGACCAGACACTTCTTATTCCTACTACGATGCTTTAAGTAATCACCTGGTGCGAATCAATAGGAGACATTAGCTCACATTTGGAAGTGTTTCCAAAATAATCACTCCTCATTTTTCAGTATTATCTGGGAAGAAAGAAAGCCACATAAATTTTGATACACCTGAAACTTATGTTTAAATGCTAAAACATGTTCTATTTATTTTCTAATATAGTGAAATATTTGACTGCTCTCCAACAGAGGACATGGTCATAAATGGAGCTTTTCTTGATTCAAATCGTGATTACGAATATCATTCATTTTACTGCAACACCCTCAGTGATGAAGTATGAAGTATGATTTGCTCCTGTACTCAATACCCCAAGAGTATCTTTTCCCCTCATTTGACAGTAGCTATAAAGAGCAGACCTTCCCTTTTACCACCATCTAATTTGCTGTTTTTAGTTACCAATAAATTAGAAAATCATATTACCACTGATAATTTTTATGAGAAAGTCATCATAAATTAATACCAGTATTTCCAATTCAAATATATAACTACAGAGCTTTTTTACTTCTTTGATTTTATGTTTTTATCTCTTCATCTTATACTAAAAATACTGATTTAGTAATGACATTAACGTATTTATTACTGTTATCTTACTATATTTTATACACACATATATAAAAATTGGTTCAAAATAACAGTACTTGGGCGCCGGGGTAGTTCAGTCAGTTAAGCATCTGCCTTAGGCTCACAACATGATCCCGGGGTCCTGGGATGGAGCCCAGCATTGGGCTCCCTTACCAACGGTGAGTCTGCTTTTCCCTCTCCCTCTGCCTCTCACCTCT
Organism: Ursus americanus; assembly: GCF_024610735.1. Classification (NCBI taxonomy): domain Eukaryota; kingdom Metazoa; phylum Chordata; class Mammalia; order Carnivora; family Ursidae; genus Ursus; species Ursus americanus. The sequence goes on along the minus strand of NC_142141.1, from coordinate 39,561,760 downwards.
ACTTGTGCTCTCTCTCTCTCAAATAAATAAATAAAATCTCTAAAAAAAATCTTAATATTATTATTAAAATATGATTACTAAAGGCAGTTTAAAATATTTTTGCAGTTTGTTCCAGCCATAGGATATATCCCACTAGCAGTGTGCAAATTATTCTGTTTTAAAATGACTTGAAATCAACGCATCTCGATGTGACTAAGCCAGCAATGCAAAAGTAGGTATATTAGGTTTCATTTTACTTGTGATTTTAGGGACTGTTTTCTTTAATTCTGTCTTATAATTACATAAAACATTTCATGGTTAGGCTGAGTTTGATCTATGAAACCATGTACATTTGGAGGTTTCGTTTCTATCCCTATTGTCTTTATCTCTTCCTCCCTTCCCACTCTTCCTTCTTTCCCACTAAACATTTTTATTAATTTCTGCTTTATCCTTCCATTTTTCTTTATTCTTTTCTTAAACTTTATTTTCAAATAATTTTCAGTTTTCAGAAAAGTTGCAAAGATTGCAGACAGAGGTCTATATGCCCTTCATTGAACTTTCCTCAATGTTGACATCTCACATAACCATCCTACATTTGTCAAAAATGAGAACTTAACAACTGGCACAATACTAACAACTAAATTACAGACTTTTACTCATATTTAACTAATTTTTCCATTAACATCCTCTTTCTGTTCCAGGACCTAATTCAGGATATCTCATTTCATTTAGGCCATTTTTAGAAAAGTAAGGCAGCTAGCATATATTTTTATTTTACATTCATTTATATACCTCCTTCTTAGATAAAAGGTGGAATTATACACATTTGTCTTCTTTTCCTTTTTTAAATTAACAGTATATCCTGAAAATTATTCCACAGTAGTATATATAACCATTCTTCATTCCTTTTTATACTAGTTTGTATTCTATGGTATAGATATGCTATAGTTTAATGTCATCTACACACAAAAATTTAAACTGTTCAATAATAAACTTAATCACTGTGGAGAATTTTTTTTGAATAAAATGGTAAATTACTAAAAACCAGCCATGTCCAGAGCCTAATGTTTAAAAACCCTAGGTATAAGTGATCACATGACTATACCTTACAAAAGAAGTTGGTACCACAAACATCACTACTGAACAAGTACAAGCAACATGTTTTAACTTTTCTCTTTTACTGCACATGGATCTCTTCTTAGAATAATGTTTCTAAATCCATAAAATAAAATGCATAAAAAATAAAACCAATTATAATGAAATATATTTATCAAAACACTAAATAAATTTGTAAAATAGTAATATGTATGCATCTTTATTAATGCATTCAATAACAGGATCTAGTAGCAGTCTAATAACTATCAATTCAAAGTAATCATGAATATAAATCATGTTTCAAACATTCTGTAAATTTTATAATGTGACATGAAAATGTTTGTTACTCCTATTGGTGACAAAGTCTCATATTGGTATTGCCAATATTGCTGTGGTTTGTAGCTTACATTTTTAATTGAAGGAAATGTAAAATTTCAGTTATAGGTAAATGAAAATAAAGACATAATTGTTCCTCATTCAAGTTCACAGAATCCCCATTTCTCCCATAGACCCCAAGTTACAAACCTCTGCCTTAATGTCAAAAAAGAGCAGTGAAAGAAAATACTACCTAGGTATTTTGCTAGTTTGCTATTTAAAAAAAAAGAAGGAAATTAATGTTTATTGAATATCCATTATTTTTCAGGATAGATAGGTAAAGGAGATATATTATATATATATATTATATATATGCATTAAGTTCTGTTATATATATATAATGTATGTATGTGTATATGTATATGTATGTGTATGTATATATGTATAAACATATATATAATAAAGCTGAATTCCCCACAAAACCCAATGAGTCTAACAGAAGCTTAGTAACTTTTCCATTAGTAAGGACAGAGTCAGAAATCAAGGTTTGTATGATGTCCACTATCTCATGAAGCCTTATATAGCGACATACCAGGAGTATTTGCACTTTAATAGAGAAGTCTACAGGAAACTGTTAGAAAAGAAAAGGAGGAGAGGGAGAAAGAATTGCTCTAGTGGTAAAATTTCAGATGAGAAATGATCCAGAAAGGATATACTTCTGGGTTTATTCCTCTCTTAAAATCCTTCAGATCACTTTGCTCTTCTATACATGTGTAAGATCAGCCTCGCACACTATCTTTGACTATCTTCTATGAGAGTTCCTTCTCTATTGCCAACACTCTCAGAATATATCAATTAAAGGAATGAAATACATATGGAACAAAAGGTAGCTTTTGAAGATCTCTCTTAGTAATCACTGCCATGTTTTGGTCACATTAGGTTGTTTCTTACTACCATGTTAGAGTAAGGTTGCATATTTAGAGCTCAGAGATCCCAAATGGTGAAACTTGAAAAGCTGGCATTCTATAAAACAGGACTGGATACACAGTGAGTATTAGAATGCAGGTGTGTGATTAATCTCTCCTGGCTATAGCTGATTCAGCACACACTCGGTCTCATTGGCACAGTCACATGTCTACTCACAGCTCATGTTCCAGAAGCGAATGCCTGACACAAACATCTCACCTGAGATATCCAACTGGCACAGTACTGGATGATAGGGCATCAGACTTATCAAGAAATACCCACATATCCTCTTTAGAGCTAACTTATTAAACTAATGCTACTGATCCATTAGGTTATAAGCACCAAAAATTTTGAAAAACACTAGAGTCTTCATTTTTTCATCGTTTAACACACTATTTTAGCAGCCAAAATGTTTGCATAATAGGTGTTTTGCAGACAGCTTCATTTCATATTTGAATTTTTTAAGTCCATGAGGTGCTTAGCCTGGGAAAAAAACTTTTTTTTGTCCCAGACTGATTATGTATCCAAATTGAACTATAGCCTGCTGACTTCAGCCTTTGTTTACAAAAGGGAGAAAACTCTAGGGAAAAAAGCCAAGTTCTGTCCACTGGCCAAGTCAAAACGAGTAGTCCCCAGAGCCAGTCATCACAAAAAGTCTGCCTGCCAAATGCTTCACACTTTTTTCTTTGGCTGTTGTTCATAGCTTGAGTTTGTTCCAGGACACATGGCCTCGTGTCAGTAGCTCACCTTACCACTCACTAACCTTCTGCACAAATCACCTCCTCTACTTCATCAGCAGTATACTTCCTCGTCCCCTGTGGTAGACTGTTTGCAGGAATGGCCACAATTCCTCCCATCTCATATGCCCTTTTGTAGTGTGACTTTGCCCCTCTTCCCATCAAGAGATGGAATCTATTTCCCTTCTGCTCGAAACTGGGCTGGCCCTGTGACTTGCTTTAACCAGCAGAATCCAGCAGAAGTAATACCATGTAACTTCAAGGACAAGGTGCTCAGAGGCCTTACAGCTTTCATATTTCTCTCTCTTGGAACACTGAGACTACCACACATTAAAGAAGTCCAATCTCACCAAATGGAGGATGAGAGGCCAGGTGAAGGAGGACCAAGGTGCCCCAGCTGACTGCTAACATCAATTGCCAGAAGTATTAGGGAGGAGATCTTGGTCCTCCAGCCCCAATCAAGTCATCATAATAATGCAATCATGTGATCCCAGTCAAGACCAGCAGAAAAACCATCCAGATTACCAATCCAGAGAATTTTGAGAAATAATTAATAGTTGTGCTTTCAAACTACTAAGTTTTGGGGTGGTGTGTTACACAGCAATAAATAACTGAAAAACTCTCTTCACAATCTTCCTCAGCAACAGTCATCCAGCATCAATCTTTTGCTCAACAGGAAGAAAATTTCAGCCCTTATCAATACTTTTTTTTTTTTCACATAATGATTGCTTTTCATGCCAAGTTATGGATAATCCAAAGATAGGGATATGGCCAATGTGACTGGAAATTCCTCAAATAGCTAGCCGGAAATAAATAAATGACAGAAAACACTGAGTGTTTAAGATAAGAATAAGAAATATAATATAGGTAGTAAAGTAAAGAAGCCCTAGATTGGAATAGCAACTCCACCACTTTTAAGGACTTCATTAACAGAAACTAACAGAAGTTCCTTCCAGCACATACAAGTCATCTTTCTACCTAAGCTGACAAAATGGAGTTCTGTAGAGATTGGCTATGAGGACTACCAGCCTGTCACAGAAAGAGACCTGAGTCTTTTATTTCCTAATCATTTTTTTCCTTTTCCATTCTTGGTTTTTGTCAACTTCACAGCTCATGTTACCAATACATAAGATAGAAATTATTTATCAGGCTCTATATGCTATCTATGAACCTCATAAATGGTAAGCAAAATTTGGGGGCAGAAGGTATAATGTTTTAATCAGACTCTCAAACAAGTCTTTTGACACCTCCCTGAACCCCTCCAAAAAAGAATAAGAAACACTGATTTAGAAAGTAAAATGCCACTTAAAAACAAAGTTTTGTTTTAAATAGCATCTATTTAAATGTTTCACTTGGAAAGTAGTAACTCATATTATTTCAGGGAAATTCATTAATTTTTCAAGGAATAAACCAAGATGAAAGGGCACCTTTCACACAAATAACAAGCATACAAATTATGCAATAAGAATTTGGACTCTGGAAGATCTAATGCTTAAAAACAAATTCTTACAAGGACTTCCCTTCCAGGAAGGTGGAGTAGATGCACTTTTCCTTATTCCTCTCACTAAATACAATACAAAACCCTTACTATTATATATAAAACAAACATAAGAAGACCAAAAGGTGAAGAGAAGAAGGTAGATGTGCTAGGGACCTCAGGACCCAAGTAACAACATGGTGGTGTTGGTACAATGCAGGACCCTACATTTTCTTTTTGCCTCATATATCCCAGACTTGGAGCTGAAGAAGTCAGCAACCCAGAAACACCAATAGATAAAACAGCCATAAACAACAACAGCAGCCTTCTGTTTAGCCAAAGTTTCAGGAAAGGAGCAGTCTAACAAGACAAAAAAAAGTTTAAAAAATAAACACCACACAAAAATAAGAACCACAGAAAAAACTGACCCGACCCCCACCCTCACCCCCAACCCCACCAGCAAAGGACAAGCGAGGACCCTAGACTTCTATCAGGCTGGAATACACCATGCTGTAATAAGGCATCCTACTACTCACCACCCACTTACTTATCAGAGAAGTAGGGAACTGGGACATTCATCCCTGTGGGCAGTAATGAGCCACCCTCTCATGCACACATACCCATGGTGTACATGGAGAGCATGGACTTCAATCCCCACCCAGCAGTAATAAGATTCCCCTCTCTCTTCCTACTAGAGTGATAGCAAAGAAGCCCTAGAGGAAAGTAAGGATTTACACCAGTCTTTAGGAGAAATGAGGCCACTCCCCCTTTCTGTGTGTTGTCAGTGGTGGTCAGATAGAGAGCAGTAAGGAGGCTTCTCATCCAGGAAGATATAAGTGAAGATCTACAAAGAGCTGGAACGTCCATTCCTGCCCAGTAGTAATAAGGAGTATTCTTCCTTGAGTACCAAAGGAGCCAGAGTAAAGAATTTAGATGGATTTCTACCCCACCTGGCATTAAGGAAGTAGCACCCCTCCTTCCCTTGGTGTCAGAGAAAACCACCTGAGATTTAAATAAGATCTAGAATCTCTCAACATATCAAAATATCCAGGTTTCAACTGACATTCAGTTATCATACCAAGACCCAGGAAGATCTAAAACAGAATAAAAAAGTACAGTCAACAGATGCCAATATGAAGATGACAGTAACCTTAGAATTATCTAACAGAGATTTTAAAACAGCCATAATAAAAGTTTCAATGAGCAATCACAAATACACTCAAAACAAAATAGAAAGTTTTAACAAAGAGAAAGTCTTAGCAAAGAATAGAAGATATAAATAAGAACCAAATGGATGGTTGAGTAATATTCCATCGCAAAAATATATATACCACATCTTCTCTATCCATTCATCAGTTGATGGACTTTTAGGTTCTCTCCATAATTTGGCTATTGTTGATAATCCTGCTATAAACATCAGAGTGCATGTGCCCCTTTCATAGCAGTATTTTTGTATCCTTTGGATAAATATCTAGTAGTGCAATTGCTGCGTCATAGGGTAGTTCTATTTTTAACTTTTTGAGGAACCTCCATACTATTTTCCAGAGTGGCTGCACCAGTTTGCATGAACAGTGTAAGGGTGTTCCCCTTTCTCCTCACCCTTGCCAACACCTGTTGTTTCCTGTGCTATTAATTTTAGACATTCTGACAGGTGTGAGGTGATATCTCACTGTGGTTTTAATTTGTATTTCCCTAATGATGAGTGATGTCGAGCATCTTTTTGTGTGTCTCCTAGCCATCTGAATGTCTTCTTTGGAAATTTAGAACTGAAAAATATAATAACGGAATTAAAAAACTCAGTGGATGAGTTCAACAGCAAAATGGGGACCAAAAAAAAAAAAAAATCAGTGAGCCAGAAAATAAAATAACAGAAATAACTTAATTTGAACAACAGAAAGAAGATAGACTGTAAAAAATTAACAGAGTTAAGGAACCTACAGAACTATAACAAAAGATCTAACATTTATGTTTTAGAGTCCCTGGAAGGTGTGAAGAAAGACGGTGGGGCTGGAAAAGTACTTAAAGAATTAACAGTTGACTGACAACTATTTGACAAAATACATATTTCTACAGATTAAAGAAGGTGAAAATATTGCCAAACAGGATAAACCCAAGGAAATCTACACCAATTATGCATGATAGCCAAACTGAACAAATTAAGGTCTTGAAAGCAGCAAAAAATGAAACATCTTACCTATAAGGGAAAAACAATTCAAATGATAGTGGGTTACTCATCAAAAACCATGGAGGCCAGAAGGAAATAAGCATACCATTTTTAAAGAACTGAAAGAAAAGAATTGTCAACCCAAAATCCTTTATCTAATGAAAATATCTTTCAAAAATAGAGTAGAAATCAAGCCTTTTTCAGATGAAGAGAAATTAAGAATTTAACATCAGTAGACCTACTCTAAAAGTTTTTAAACAGAAAAGAAATGATAATGGGAATGCAAGCTGGTACAGCTGGAAAACAGTATGGAGCTTCCTCAAAAAGTTGAAAATAGAGCTACTCTACAACCCAGCAATTGCACTACTGGGTATTTACTCTGAAGATACAAATGTAGTGATCCGAAGGAACACCTGCACCCCAATGTTTATAGCAGCAATGTCCACACTAGCCAAACTATGGAAAGAGCCCAGATGTCCATCGACAGATGAATGGATAAAGAAGATGTGGTATATATATATATATATACAATGGAATATTATGCAGTCATCAAAAATTGAAATCTTGCCATTTGCAATGATGTGGATGGAACTAGAGGGTACTATGCTATACGAAATAAGTAGATCAGAGAAAGACAATTATATGATCTCACTGATATGTGGAATTTATGAAACAAGGCAGAGGATCATAGGGGAAGAGAGGAAAAAATGAAACAAGACAAAACCAGAGGGAGACAAACCATAAGAGATTCTTAATCTCAGGTAACAAACTGAGGGTTGCTGGAGTGGAGGGGGTTGAGGGAGGTGGGGTGGCTGGGTGATGGACATTGGGGAGGGTATGTGTTGTGGTGAGCACTGTGTATTGTGTAAGACTGATGAATCACAGATATTCACAAGGTTGTGCAACTATCACCACTATCTGATTGTAGAATATATTCATCATTCCCCTGAAAACTGGGTACCCGTTACTGGTCATTCCCCATTCTTCCCCCTGCCTATTCCTTCATAACTACTAATCTACTTTCTGATTTGCCTACTTTGGGCATTTTATGTAAATGGAATCATACAACATGTCACCTTTTGTATCTGGCATGCTTTACTCAGCATAATGTTTTCAAAGTTCATGCACATTGTAGCAAATATCACACTTAACCCCATTTTATGGCTGAATAATATTCCATTCTGTGGATATGCTACATTCATCAGATGATGGACCTTTAGGTTGTTTTACTTTTTTGGCTATTACAAATAATGCTGTCATGAGCATTTGTTTATTCATTCTGTGCAAAAATATGTTTTTAATTCTCTTGGTTTTATACCTATGTATGGAAATTGCTAGATCACGTGATAACTCTATTTATTTGAGAAACTGCTGAACTGTTTTCTAAAGCAGCTGTACCATTTTATATTTCAGCCAGAAATGTGTGACTATTCCAATCTTTCCATATTCTAGTCAACACTTGGTGTTGTCTTTTTGATTTTAGCTGTGCTAGTGGGTATGAAATGGTATCTCATCGTGGTTTTGATTTACCTTTCCCTAATGAGTAATGATGTTGAGCAACTTTTAAAGTGCTCATTGGCCATTTTTATATCTCACTTGGAGAAATGTCTAGTCAGATCTTTGTGCATTTAAAAAATTCAGTTATTTGTCTTTTTATTGCTGAGTTGTAAGAGTTCTTAATATATTCTGGATAATAAACTGTTAGATTAGAAAAAAAAAAGAAACACATGGAATAAATTTGGAGCCTGTTTAAAAAAAAAAAAAAGAAAAGAAAAGAAATGATAAAAGAAGGAACCTTGGAACATCAGGAAGGAAAAATGAACCCAGTAAGCAAAAACATGAATGAACACAACTCTTCCTTTTAGGTTTCCTAAATTATGTTTGATAGTTAAAACAAAAAGTATAACACTATCTGATACGATTCAAATTGTATGTACAGGAAATATTTAAGACAATTATATTGGAAATGAGGGAGGGTAATTATATTGTAAATGAAGGAGGCAAGGTTTCTGTACTTTATTCAAACTGGTAAAATGATGGCACCAGTAGACTGTGACGACCAAATATACATAATATAATATCTAAATTATTTAAAAAGCTAAACAAAGAGATATACTCAAAAACACTATAGGATATAATAAAAAGGAACAAATTGTTGACAAATGCAACAAGCTAGGCATATGTCCAGAGAATTATGCTGAATGAAAGAAAAGCTGATCTCTAAATGTTATAAACTATATTATTCCATTTACATAACATTAGATATATAACAAAATTATAGAAATGGAGAACAGATTAGTGATTGGCAGAGGTTAAGGAGGTGTAAAGGGCAGGAAAATATGGCTATTACATGGCTATTAAAAAGGACAACATCAGAAATTTTTATGGGATGGTAATTGTTCTGTCTTCACTGTATCAATGTCAATATCCTGATTGTGATACTGAATGCTAGTTTTCCAAGATGTTGCCATTGAGAGGAATGGGGTAAAAGCTACACAGGATCTCCCTGTATTACTGGCAACTACAGCATGTGGATTTACAATTATTTCAGAAGAAAAGTTTAATTTTAAAAAATCCACAAAGGTGAACAAAAATAAATTCTTCTTGAAGAGTTATTATGGTCTTTTAGTTTGCTTCTCTTTCTGAGCCAAATTCAGTATCACCATTGACTGAAATTTTATGAAAAGTCCTCAGCTCCACATAAAACTAGGCATACTTGGCTAAAGTAAGAACAAGACAGTAGTGAGCAAATTTTAAAACCTCAGACTAAATTCTATCTCTTTGACCCTCATTGAAATAAATGTATTTATTTATTTATTATTTTTATTTAATTAACATATAATGTATTATTTGTTTCAGAGGTACAGGTCTGCGATTCATCAGTGTGATATAATACCCACTGCTCATTGCAACACATACCCTCCCTAATGTCCATCACGCAGTTACCCCATCCCCCCACCCCCTCCATTCCAGCAACCCTCAGTTTGTTTCCTAAGATTAAGAGTCTCTTAACTGTTTGTCTCCCTCTCTGGTTTTGTCTTGTTTCATTTTTTCCTCTCTTCCCCTATGATCCTCTACCTTGTTTCATAAATTCCACATATCAGTGAGATCATATGATAATTCTTTCTCTGATTGACTTATTTCACTTAGCATAGTACCCTCTAGCTCCATCCACATCATGCAAATGAAGATTTCAATTTTTGATGGCTGTATAATATTCCCTTGTGTGTATGTGTGTATATATATATATATATATACACACACCACATTTTCTTTATCCATTCATCTGGGCTCTTTCCATCGTCTGGCTATTGTGGACATTGCTACTATAAACACTGGGGTGCAGGTGTCCCTTCGGATCACTACATTTGTATCTTTGGGGTAAATACCCAGTAGTGCAATTGCTGGGTTGTAGAGTACCTCTATTTTCAACTTTTATTTTTTAAGATTTTACTTATTTATTTGAGAGAGACAGAGATAGCAACAGGGAGCATGAGCAGGGAGGAGAGGGAGAAGCAGGCTCCCCACTGAGCAGGGAACCCGATGTGGGACTAGATCCCAGGACCCCGGGATCATGACCTGAGCCAAAGGCAGAGGCTTAATGGACTGAGCCACCCAGGTGCCCTATTTTCAACTTTTTGAGGAACCTACATACTGTTTTCCAGAGGGACTGCACCAGCTTGCATTCCTACCAACAGTGTAGGAGGGTTCCCCTTTCTCCACATCCTTGCCAACATCTGCCGTTTCCTGACTTGTTAAATTTAGCCATTCTGACTGGTGAATGGTGGTATGTCATTGCAGTTTTGATTTGTGTTCCCTGATGCCAGGTGATGCCAAGTGATGTAGAGTATTTTTTCATGTGTCTGTTGGTCATTTGTATGTCTTTGGAGAAATGTTTGTTCAGGGGAGCCTGGGTGGCTCAGTCGTTAAGCACCTGCCTTCAGCTCAGGGCGTGATCCCGGATCCCTGGGATCAAGCCCCCATCAGGCTCCTCTGCTGGGAGCCTGCTTCTTCCTCTCCCACTCCCCCTGCTTGTGTTCCCTCTCTCGCTGGCTGTCTTTCTCTCTGTCGAATAAATAAATAAAATCTTAAAAAAAAAAAAAAAGAAATGTTTGTTCATGTCCTCTGCTCATTTCTTAACTGGATTATTTTTTGGGTGTTGAGTATGATAAGTTCTTTATATATTTTGGATACTAGCCCTTTATCTGATAAGACATTTGCAAATATCTCCCATTCCATAGGCTGTCTTTTAGTTTTGTCGACTGTTTCCTTAGCTGTGCAAAAGCTTTTTACTTTGATGAAGTCCCAATAGTTCATTTTTGCTTTTGTTTCCCTTGCCTTTAAAGACGTGTCTAGCAAGAATTTGCTGCAGCTGAGGTCAAAGAGGTTGCTGTCTCTGTTCTCCTTTAGAATTTTGGTGAATTCCTGTCTCACATTTAGGTCTTTCATCCATTTGGAGTTTATTTTTGTCTATGGTGTAAGAAAGTGGTCCAGTTTCATTCTTCTGCATGTGGCTGTCCAATTTTCCCAATACCTTGTGTTGAAGAGACTGTCTTTTTTTCATTGGATATTCTTTCCTGCTTTGTTGAAGATTAGTTGACCATAGAGTTGAGGGTCCATTTCTGGGTTCTCAATTCTATTCTGTTCTATGTGTCCGTTTTTGTGCCAGAACCATACTGTCTTGATGATTACAGCTTTGTAATAGAGCTTGAAGTCCAGCTTGATGCCACCAGCTTTAGTTTTCTTTTTCAACATTACTTTGGCTATTCGGGGTCTTTTCTGGTTCCATACAAATTTTAAGATTATTTGTTCCAGTTCTGTGAAAAAAGTTGATGGTATTTTAATAGAAATTGCACTGAATGTGTAGATTGCTCTAGGTAGCATAGACATTTTAACAATAATTTTTCTTCCAATCCATGAGCATGGAACGTTTTTCCATTTCTTTGTGTCTTCCTCAATTTCTTTCATGAGTATTTTATAGTTTTCTGAGTACAGATCCTTTGCCTCTTTGGTTAGGTGTATTCGTAGGTATCTTATTTAAGAATACTAACCTATTTAAAAACAGATACTAGAAGTTCCACCATGGAAAGCAGTCTAGAGCACTGTTCTGAGAGTCCTAAGCAGGACTCTTCTTACTTATGTGCAATCATAGTGTATGTCTGGCAACAATATTAGCATTAGATTTCTACCAGGTAAGCTCCACCTGTCATTACAACTCTTAACTGCAAACCAGTTCTACCTCCATAGGGTGGGCCCAAAGTCATCAGGTGAACCCCTACCCTTAAACTCAGCCACTGGACTTGCAAATAGCATTTTCATCCGTCATCCACCTTAAATTTTCAATAGCTTTCTTTTTCCTATAGGAAAAAGTGCAAACTTCTTAGTCTAGCTCACAAGGCCACCATTTAGCCCCCATCTACTTCTCTAACTGCTCTTCTACTTGTCCCCACAAAAAACCATTCACCTCAGCCAGAATGATTTGTTCATTTATCCCAAATTTCTGTTCATTTTCCTGCCTCTGTCTTTTTATCACACTACTTTGCCTACCTAGAAAGCTTCCCATTCCTCCTCTCTACTTCACTAAGTTCTACTCTCCTTTCAAAACCCACCTACACTCTGAAGCCTATCTTAGAGATGTCTCTGTCCACTAAACCTCTTTTCTTTCTGCCATAAGTCATTTCCCCCATTTTATTTTCCAACATGTTATTTTTGTTATTTATGGTTTTCTTGCCTAAGTCCTCTTTCCCTGTTAAGCTTGCAAAATACCAAATGGTCTTTTATCTCTGAAAAAAAGAAAAAAAATACACACACACATATGTATGTTTATGTTGATGATGGCAAAGATTTTAATATTATATCTTGTATGGAAATAACTTGCTCTCCCTCTAGACTTCAAATTCTTCAAAAACAAAATGAGGAAGGTGAATTAGACCAGTAGTTCTTAATCAGGGGTATACACTAAACTCATGTGGGACTATCTTTGAAAATATACATGTCTCAGTTCACCTGCCCCCAAAGATACAGATTTAGTATGTCTGTGGTGGTCTTGGATTCTGAATTTTAATACTCACACAAACAGCTCCTACTCTACTTGAGAACTACTGTATTGGAAGAGCTTTAAAATCCCTTCCAGGTAATATTATGTTGACTTTGTGTTTTCATTAAAATGCCTTTTTGTTCCAGTAGCTTTAAATTGGTAGTCCATCTCATCTCAGTTTAGCTGATTGTGTTTGATAAAGGCATGAGAATCAGAATTATCTATAAGTATAAAACATATTAAACTCTCAACTGAAAAACATTCTAATTCAGTGAAGGAAAAGTCAGTGTTATGGTTAGTGTCAAGCTCTGGAGTTCCTTCTACTAGGGCTCAGATCTCAAATCTGCCACTTACTAGCTATGTGATCTTTAAAAAGTGACTTAAACCCTCTCGGTTTCTCTCTACATTTATAAAATGGGGACAATGCTAATACCTACCTTATAGGGCTACTATGAGGAATAAGTTAGTTAATACATGTAAGGCAATCTTATTTAATTCCTAGAACATATTAAGCTCCAAACGCACTTTAACTGCTGCTGAATATAAATCTTTACAATCCCATTCACCTGTAGATATCCTACAACAATGGCTCCCAACTTACAGTTTGGGGGAAACTCCAGAGAAACTGCATCTAAATCTCTAAGTGCATCTAGTACTATCTCTTAATACATAATATATTTTGCTCATAGAAGTACTTCTATTTTTCAAATATATGTGCATGCTTTATGACTAATAAAATACTAACTCAAGTAAATAATGCAACTGAATTTAGAGTTGTTTTTTGTCATTATATATTTTCATAGTCAACACATATTATAAATATAACTATTATCATGCAAAGTTTCAATTTATTTTCATTTTAAAAGTTTTAAACAGATCAGGAAACACTAACCAGAGAATATCAAATTACTATCAGCATCATCTCCTAAAACTGTTCACCATTCTGTCTCAGAGTTCTAGGTAAAGTGACTTATAGTCACAACATGATACACAGGAAAAAAGGTTTGCCAATAAAACCATAAAAGAGAATATATAAACTGCCAAATATTTGTTTTTATTTTGAAAGGGACAGATTTGAAGAAAGAAAAGGAAAAAATATGACTATTGCATAATGTGCTATCCAATAAAGCTGTTACAGTCTTTCAAGCAGATCTTAGTGACTCCTTAGAATTCACAATTCAAAAACTAAACACTTGCAGAAAGAAAAACCAAAGAAATTAGCATTATGTTGCCATATCATTACTTCCATAATTTTTGTGTAGGCATCTCAGGAAGTGGACAAAGCTGAATGCACAACTCTTTTTGTTTAAATGAACAAAGGGCAAGGTGAGGAGGTATATGGCTCCCTGTTATGTTCTGGCATCTTGCAAATGGAAAACAAATTGTAAATAACCAAAACATAAATTTAAAAGAAGGAAAATTAACTTCTCTGACAGAAAAAAAAAATGATACGAATAAGCTGGATTTCTATAAAATTGTTTTAGAAAACCAGATTTTTACTCCATTTTCTACTTAATTTTCACATATTTTTTTCAGTGCAATATTGTAAGACAGGCAAAATATCACTTAAATCCATTTTTAAGAAATGGAGAACTTCACTTACAGAGAGTTTGATTACACACGATTGTCCAGTTGCCCAATGCACCCTTGCTCTAGAGCTTAATGGTGAAAAGGGAGTTTACACTAGTCTAAATATTCTATCCTGCTTATGGGATTCTATTTTTTTTGCGTGGTTGGTTGGTTTGTTGTTGTTTGGCTATTTGATAAATGCAAAGTGATCCTGCAAACTCTCTTTTAGTTTTGATACCCAAGGCAGACCAACTAAGTTTATTAAAACAAAACAAACAGTACAAAAACAAGGGATGGGAGTCTATTAATGTATAAGACTATTTTGGGGATAAACTTGAAGAAATCACTTAATCTCCCCGGGGCCTCATGTGTACTTGATTGCAAAATGCAGAAGTTGGCTTGCTCAGGGATTGCTAAAATCTATGACTCAACAATCAACAAAGCATAGCTTGTAACTGCAGGTCTCCCCCCCTGGATCTGGAGATGTGGTAAAGAAAGAACTTTCCTAAATAAATACAACCCTCCTCACATAACTGTGCTCTCTCAGGCTAGGCCTGTCAGCATGTCATTTGGGATACAAAGAAAGAACTCTGATGAAACTAGGGCAACTAAGAATAGAGGAATGATAACAATATTGTGATTCTGTGCTTTATAAAACGTTGGCTTCAGGTTTTTTCAGACTTTAGGTTGATCTATGATGAACTTTCTATGAAGAGATCCATAGTGTCTCAAAGCAACATAGCTACATTCCCTTTAATCCATAAGTCATACCTTTTGACAAAAGCCATCACAGTAGGAAAGCAGTACAGCACATTCAGCACCAGCTGCAATTAAATTCAAATTATTAAACGAATGTTAGAGGCAGTGGTGCCATCTAGCTGCTAGAACGGCAAGATGTTCCTTTTTTTTTTTTTTAAGATGTTACTTATTAAGAAAGCAAATATTGTGATCGTTTTATGTAGGCAGTGAAAGACATAATCTTTCTTATGTTATATCTCCATATACATGTAAGGGAACAGAGGCACAGAAAGAGCACACAGTTTTACCTAAAATCAGTCAGCTAATCACTAGCAGAACTAGAATGAGATCATGGTTCTTTTGATTCCTAGACTTTAGCTCTTTCCACAGCCTCACTGCTAATGAAAGAGAGGTCCCTAGGCTGCAAAGCATGTCCTCTTTTACCAGGCACCTCTCCCCACATCAAATAAGTAATTGTATTACAAAAGTATTCTCCCTTTCTTACACATGTGGGAAAATTATCCACTAATCAACTCTGAGAATCTATTTCTATGAAGATCCCACAGAAAAGAAGCCAGTAACTAAAATAAGTGACCAGACAGATCTTGTTTTCCACTTGAAAATCCCTAGAACCAGGTTCCAAAACCACCAAAAAACTTGGCCAAGCCATATCAGTATTGTAGAATTTCCCTCTTCTAACACTTGAGAACGTTATCTGCACTGGAGTAGGAATATTCCTTTCCATTTTTCTTCTAGTCATCCTAGCACTGCTGCCATCAAAGCCACTGGCAGGAGAAATGGAGGAAAATGTTGTTCATTGTCGTAACTCCTGACATCCTCCCCCCAGCCTTACATCCATGAAGAAGCCATTCTCCTGGAACAGAGCAATAGTTTTAACAAAGTTCCCCAACAAATAAACACCTGCACTCACATACATGTATCACTATTATTTTCCCTGAGGCCCAAGATAGATAGATAGATAGATAGATAGATAGATAGATAGATATTTTGAACACTACAGCAATATTAGTTTTTGTAACTATTCAAACAATATAAAAGTGTTTAAAGAAAAAAAGTATTTTCTAGCTCCCTTATCCAATCCCATTCCCTTGACTAAATAAGTGTTAATAGCTTGGTGTACAGGTTCTTTTTATGCTTGTATAAGTATACATAAAATATACATATTTATAGTGTTTTCTTTTTTATGTACATGAATTATATGGACCATTCTACTCTGATACTTGCTTTTTTAATTTTATCAACATATTCTGGATATCCTTCCATGTGGATACATATAGCTTTAATTCATTTATAATAATATAGCAAAGTAAGTCCATAATAGAGCTTTAAAAATTTTTTTATCTTGGTAAAATATATATAACATAAAATTAACCATCTTAACCATTTTTATTATACAGGTCAGTGGTATGGAATACATTCATAATGTGCAACTGTCACCACCATCTATCTTTGTAACTCTTTTCATCTTGTAAAACTGAAACTATACCCATTAAACAATAACTCCCCATTCCCCCCCACCCCTGGCAACCACAATTCTACTTTCTGTCTCTATGGTTTTGGCTATACTAAGTATCTCATATAAGTAGAATCATACGGTTTTTGTCTTTTTGTGGCTGGCCTATTTCATTTAGCATAACGTCCTCAAGGTTCATCCATATTATAGCCTGTGTCTGAATTTCCTTCTTTTAAAGGCTGAATTCTACTCATTTGTATGGATATACCACATTTTGCTTATTCATTAATCTACTGATGGACACTTGGGTTGCTTCTATTTTTTAGCTACTATGAATAGTGTTGCTTGAACATGGGTGTACAAATATCTTTGAGATCCTGATTTCAATTCTTTGGGGTATATCTATGCAGAAGTGGAAATCCAGGATCAAATGGTAATTCTATTTTTAATTTTTTGATAAATCTCCATACTGTTTTCTACAGAAGCTATACCATTTTACACTCCCACTAACAATGCATAGGATTCCAATTTCTCCATTTCCTCACTAACATTTGTTGTTCTGTTTTTTTGATAATAGCCATCCCAGTGGGTATGAGGAAGTATTCCGTTGTAGTTTTCACTTGCACCTCCCTAATGATTAGTGATGTTGGGCATCTTTTCATGTTGTTGGCCATTTGTATATCTTCTTTGGAGAAATGTCCATTCAAGCCCTTTGCCCATTTTTTTTAAGTTTTTAATTTTTATTTATTTTTTTTATGTAAAGTTCGATGATTCATTAGTTGCGTATAACACCCAGTACACCATGCAATACCCATTTTTGAATTAAGTTGTTTATTTTGTTGTTAGTGAGTTTAAGGAATTTTCTATATACTATGGATATTAGTCACTTACTAGATACATGTTTTGCAAATATTTTCTCTCATTCTGACTAATGGCTTTTTATTCTGTTGAGAGTGTCTTTTGGTGCACAAAATTTTAAAATTTTCATGAAGTCCAATTTGTCTATTTCGCCTTTCTTTTATTGCTACGTCTTTAGTGTCATAGCCAAGAAATCATTGCCAAGTTCAATGTCATGCAACTTTTGTCCTCTGCTTTCTTTTAAGAGTTTTATAGTTTTAGGTCTTACATTTGTCTCTAATCCATTGTGAGTTAATATTTGTGTATGTTAGATAAGTGTCTAATTTCATTGTTATGCTTGTGGATATCCAGTTTTCCCAGCACCATTTGTTGAGAAAATTATCCTTTCTTCCAATGAATAGTCTTGGCAGCCTTGTCAAAAAATCGTTTGACCATATAAACGAGGATTAATTTCTGGGATCTCTAGTCTATTCCATTGGTCTATATGTCTATTTTTATGCCAGTACCACACTATTTTAATTACTGTAGGTTTGTAATAAGTCTGGAAGTCAGGTGTCCTCCAGCTTTGTTTTTTGTTTTTTTTTTCAAGATCGTTTTGGTTATTTGAGGTCCCTTGAAATTCCATATGAATTTTAGGATGGTTTTTCTATTTCTGCAAAAAATGTCATTGGGATTTTTTTAATTGAAATTCAATTAGCCAACATATAGTACATCATTAGTTTTTGATATAATGTTCCATGATTCATTAGTTGCGTATAACACCCAGTGCTCATCACATCACATGCCCTCCTAATTGCCCATCACCAATTTACCTCATCCCCCCACCCACCTTGGAAAACAGTATGGAGGTTCCTCAAGACGTTAAAAATAGAGCTACCCTACGACCCAGCAATTGCACTACTGGGTATTTACCCCAAAGATACAGATTTGTCATTGGGATTTTGATAGGGATTGCACTGAATCTGCAGATCACTTTGGGTAGTAGTGACATTTTAACAATATGAAGTCTTCCAATTGATGAACATGAGATATGTTTCCATTTATTATGTCTTTAATGTCTTTCAGCAATGTTTTGTAAATTTCATTATGTAAGACTTCCCCCTTCTTGGTTAACTCCTAAATATTTTATTCTTTTTCATACTACTGTTAATGGAATTATTTCTGTAATTTCCTTTTCAGATTGTTACTAGTGTATAAAAATGCAATTTATTACTATGTGTCATACAATAAAACTGTTTTTGACCATAATGTATTGATAAGCATTCATTTTGTTTCTAGTTTATTTTTTTTCTTTCCCACTTTTTTTTTTTTTGGACTATCATAAAGAACATTGCTAGAAACATCCCTGTATTCATCTATTTTTGTGTTCTGTTGTTCTTATTTCTGTAAAATAGAGTCATGAAAAGTGGTGTTTCAGTTACCAATTTCATATAATGAACCACCCCAAAACTGCTCATGAATTTAAAATTTGGGCAGGACTCAGCAGAACAATTCATGCAGCTTCAGCTGGGGTAGCTCAAATGGGGCCAAAGGACTCATTTCCAAATAGCCATTAGTTGGCAAGTTGTTGCTGGATTTTAGCTGGGGGCTCAGATGGGACTGTTAATCAAAAATTCAATTCCTTTCTGCTTGGACTCTCTGTGGACTGCTTAGGCTTCCTCACAGCATGGTGACTGGTTGTACGAACAATTTCCCAGAGACAGAAAACAGGAATTGCTAATCTCTTAAGGCTTGATTCCGGAAGCTGGCAGTGTCCCTTCAACCACATTCTATTGGTTAATCTGTCATAGAGCCTATATCCAGATTCAAGGGAAGGGAACATAAACCTCACTTCTCAAATGGGAGGACCAGCAAAATAATATGCAACCAACTTTAATTTACAAGTAAGACTGGTAAGAGAAACAATATGCACATTTTTAGTGTGAATAAATACTGCTGGATTCTTTTCCAAAAGGGTTCATTCATGGATTTAGCAAATATTTGAGGGCTATTACTTGGCAGGAACTGTGCTAGATATGCAATAAGACAGTGATCAAAGCAGACAAAAAATTTTGCCCTGATAGAGCTTAATTTAATGGTAGATAGACAACCAATCAGTCAATCAACCGTATGTGATGAGCACTGGGTGTTATATGCAACTGATGAATTATTGAACACTACATCTGAAATTAATGATGTACTATATGTTGGCTAATTGAATTTAAATTTTAAAAAATTTTTAAAAAACCAATATGTCAGGTGGTGATAAATGCCAGGAAAAAAATAAAGCAGGGAAAGAAACTAGGGAGTATCTGGGAAGAGAGGGTAAAATTTTAAATGCGTTGGTCAGGGAAGGTTTCAATCTCAATTTAATAGAAAATAGTAGGTGTAACAAGGGGGAGCATGCCTGCAATGTTCAAAGAACAGCAGAAAAAGCCAGTCTTGTCAGAGAAGAGTGAGCATGAGGGAGAATAATAAAAGTTAAGAGGTAAATGTGGGTGAGTCAGATTGTGTTACTATAGTTCATCCTGCCTACTAGAGATGTTTATTGTATATATCCTACAAGCACATATTTATTGGACATTTCCATGTTCTCTCTTGTGACCTTCCCCTCAAGATGAAGTAAAATATTAAAAGACGTACACGCTCAATAAGAATTATTTATAGGAAATTAATCAACCAGTTTTCTATGGGGATGCTGAGAGAATAAGGTTCAAAGCAGACTACTTCAAAGAAAATAGCCTGAAGTATGCTGCCCAAAAGTTTAGGTTTGAAATGTTAGTGATAGGGAGGTGGAAGATGGGAAGGCAGCCCTGGACATGGTACATAAGAGCAGCAGATATCCTGGAGTAAGACATAGAAGAAGGTAGTGGAGGACACAGAACTGAATAGGGATAACAGCCCCAAAAAAGACAAACTTCAACTGCTCCCAAAATTTTATTTGGATCAACCTTAATGAAAACTTTAATTCTAAAAGTTGGAAGTGACTGTTGTAATTAGTTTTATAATTCTGCAATAATTATTTTCCAGAGGAAGTCTTCAGAACTCCCACATGCTCTCTTTAATCACAGTAAAAGTCCTGTTCTTGCTATGCTTAAAAATCTCTTTGGGTTTTGTACAACAAATCCTTTTTTGCTAAAGTCTATAACTTAGAAAACATTTACTTTGGGAAAAAGTCTACAATAAAATGTCTTGGGTCAAAAGTTTTTGTCTAGTAGTTTTTCTAAATGAAATCCAATGAAAGTATATTAGTGAGTTTCACAGTTTATCTGTGGCTTACCATCAGGTTTCAGAAAAATGGCACTCACAACCTTTAAATGGTTTCACAGTACTTTCTCATTTGGTAATATTTCAACTCCCAACATCTTCAGACCCCTGAAGTTGAAGTGAAAATACTTTAAACAAAATAAGATTAATTCAACTCATCAAGAGACTTAATAGCCTTTTTCTTCTAAGACAGGAATATTTGTGGTCATTTCCTAACTTCTCTCCTTAGCATATTGTAAACTGCAGCTTGTGAAAGACCTGTTGGTTAAAAATCTTTAAATGGACTTTTCTATCAGGACTTGATCAGGAACTTCTTTGAAAAACTTTGAAAGCTTAAGAATTCTCACACTATCTTTATTGGTCAGAAAGAAGTAAAAGATGCATCATAGTTTCCTAAAGAGAGGACCACTTCCTAGGAATATTATAGGCATTCACATAAGCAGAATTCACTCAACTAGACCTCTCAGGATCTTTCAGAAAAATACTTTTATTCTACCTGAGCTATAAATGTGAGCCTACAAGATTTAAAGCTGGGAAAGTAGGTCTTTGAAACCCCCATTCCCCACCTTGCAAGCATGTGCGCACATAGGCACTCATATACTTTTCTAGCAGAGCACTCTATACTTTGTTGAAACTCAGGAATCACGGTTCTTGTTCTATTTACTATCTTTTATCAATAATCTGGTTAGACTTAGAAGACATATCTATATCTATATCATTGTTTTTGTCTTATTTACTATCTTTTATCAACAATATGGTTTGACTTACGAGGCATATCCCTATCTGTATCCATGGATAGAAGAGTTTGATTATAGAACCTGTACGAGATTTGGTGAACCATGAGCTAAAACTAATAAGGTAACATTAAATATAGCTGAATGTAAAACCTGTATGTACATCTAAAAAATCAATTGCAAATTCCAGTTTCCAGTTCTGTATGGAAGGAGCTTGGAAATTGCCATTCCATCCTATCAAGTAATAAGCTGAACAAACTGAAAAATCAGTAACTCTTCTTGGATCTGCAAGAAAGAAGAGGACAGAGAGCAAACCACTGCCCGCAAGAGTGGAGAGACTGACAGGTAAATACAGAAAGCCATAGGTTCCTGCAATGAAAAAATAGTATCAGGGTGGGAAAACCTGAACTATAATTGATGAATTGCTGGGGGCTCAAAGCAGACAACTCAGAATTAAAAACTCATATGACATTCTGGAAAAGGCAAAACTGTAGAGACAATAAAAAGATCAGAGTTGGATTTGGGAAGAGGAGATGAATAGGCAGAGCATGGAGGATTTTTAGGGCAATGGAAACACTGTGATGATATCATAATTATGGATATATGTCATTATATATTTGTCCAAATTCACAGAATGTACAATACCAAGAGTGAACCCTAATGTAAACCAGGGACTTTGGGTGATTATGATGTATCAATGCAGGTTTATCCTTGGCAAAAAATGTCCCATTCTTTTTTCATCATTCTGGCGACTGATGTTGGTAAGGTAAGGTTATACAGGTGTAGAGACAGGAAGTACATGGGAAATCTTTGTAACTCCTTCTCAATTTTACTATAAACCTAAAACTGTTCTAAAAAGTAATCTTTAAAAAGAATCGACTACAAATGTGGGGAAGAAAGACCTTGTTTAACATAGTTCTTATGAAATGTATATGTAGGTTTTAGTTAATTATGGATTTCCTGTCTGAAACAATGTGATGGGATTACCAAAATGGGAAATAAATTCTTAGGCTTCATTAATAAGGAAGAATAGAATCCTGATCCAAGGAAGTAATTTTCTCATTTTTCCCTGATCAGAACACATTTATATCATTTTGTCAATATAAACTTTGTGCCATATTAATAGGATGTTAAAAACAATCACCTATTCAGTTATTGAAATATATATATATATATATATATATATATATATATATATATATATATGAACAGTGGTTCTCAAACTTTGCTGCACAATTAGAATCCCTTGCTTAGCTTTTAAAATTCCTGATGCTCAGGCTGCCTCCCACACCAACTGATCTCAAGGGGTGGACTGCAGACAACAGTGTTTTCCTGAAACTCCCCAGGTGATTATAATGTAAAGTTTGAAAATCAGGACAGCAGATATCACTCTCTTCTATCCACTGACCATTTCCCTTTCTTCCTCCCTCCCTCCCTTCCTCCCCCGCTTCCTTTCTTTCCTTCTGTCTTTCTCCTTCTTTTCTTTCTTCATCTCTCCCTCCTCCTCTCCCCCTTTTCTTTCTTAAGTTCAGACCCCCCAAAGTTTTTCCTGAATTACTTTAGTAGCCTAAATAGGCTCCTAGAGTCGAGGTTTGCTTTATTTTAACCCACTCTCCCTTCACCTGTGCCAGGGTGATCTGACTAAAAAGCAGACATAATCAAGTTGCTTCCCTGCTTAAAATATTTTAATGGCTACTCACTGTGCTTAATATAAAGTTCAAACTCCATTAAGCACACAAGATTCTTTATGGTCTGGGCCCTGTCTATAATCTATAAATCCTTCTCTAGTCTTCTCTCCCATCACTACACCACACGCTGTTTTCATTCCTGCCATATTTCACTTGAATGTGTCACATTGTTTTTATATCTCTATGTTTTTGCTATTGTTCAGTTCAAATACTTCTCTTCGTTCAAGTCCCAATTTAGATGACCATTTAAGAAAATAAAATGTCTTTGATGCATCTGCTATGTATTCTATAGCATCTAGTATATACTTTTATTTAGTGCCTATGATGCTAAGACATCTTTTCCATTATAGTCTAAACTTTTTGAATTTAGTGTTTAATTCTTATCTGCTTTTGTAACTTCAATGAGAAATATAATACTCAGCACAGAATAGCTCAAAAACTTTTGTGGATTGAAGGAATGAACGAATAATGTTAGCCCCCAAAACTATGTTGTATAAATTGACAATGGATGTTTGCTCTGCAAGAAAGAAAGCTTTGTGGGACATAGTAACCAATTTTAAATGTGTAAAAGAAAGAGTTGTTCCATTTGGTAACAGAAGATTGTCTAGAATAAATGAGTAGCAACTACAGAAAGCATATTTCTACTCAATGTATAATTAGATCTTTTACAAATGGGATGGTTCACTTTCAATAAAATGTTCACTTTCAGGGTGCCTGGGTGGCTCAGTTGGTTAAGCCTCTGACTCTTGATTTCAGCTCAGGTCATGATCTCAGGATCCTGAAATCGAGCCCCCGCAGAACGCTTGCGCTCAGCATGGAGTGTGCTTGTCCCACTCCTTCCCTCTTTGCCCCACCTCTAAAATAAATAAATAAATATTTGAAAAATAAAAAATAAAATGTTCACTTTCAATATAACTGTTCAAGCAGAGTTTGAAAGTATTTTTCACCAAATGGAAGAAAAATAAGAATTTCTAAGATTCCTTCCAACTGTAGGATTTTTTTTTTATTTTAAAATGAGCATTTGGTAAATAAATCATAAAACATTTTTCAGTCAGAGGAACTATTGTCCAAGATGAATGAAAGCTAAAGTAGAAAAAACCTGGCCATTAAAAAAGCATCCTTTATTGTATATCTAGCATTAAGATAAGAGCACCAACGTACTTAGAAAAAGTTTCACTGCTATTCCAAGCTGTTACTGAAGTTCCATTAATCTAGTAAAATTCTGAGAGCAAGTAGATCAGAGAAAACAAATAACAACATTTATATCAACCTCCTACCCTAAACCCTAAAAGTTTTATGCACTGACAATGGCTAATTAAGAGAATTAAAATATAAATCAAATCATTTACATTTTAACTCTTTTACTGTCCAAGAATAGCCATCTTTTCTAATGAAAGAAAACCCAATAAATTACACTTAGAAAGAGCAACTCAATCACCCAAGCAGCTCCTGGCTGCCACCAAAAAGATCAGAGGAAGTTATTATTAGAAACTTGGGAAAGACATATTAGAAACCACAGCAAAGACCTTGAATATTTAAAAACAAAAATAGTTTCCATCTGGTTTTAAAATCATAACCAATCTGCCCAAACACTGAATACATGGAGAAAAAAGATATATCAGATACAAGATTACTAAATAAGAGATATACAGAAAAGGAAACCCTTAGAAAATGTTGATGTAGATACTGAGAAACTGAAAGTGGGGAGTAGAGAGAGCATTTTGTTACGGAAAATTTACACAGTTCACTTTTTCTGACCTATAATGTCCTGCATTTCACACAAAAATTAAAGAACTTTCCTAGGAAATCAAGCAAGAAAAATGCTTTACTTCACCACAAATATTTATATGTTAAAACATACTCCAAACCCCACAACAAAAGATTTTAAAACAGCCAGACCCTAAAAGAAATCTGTATTTAGCTCCTCCCTAAAACTCAAAAAGGACATCTCAAATAAGCATATTGTTAAAATATCCCCAAGGACCAAAGAACATTTGTCAGAGGCCTCAAGATGAGCCAATATCTCTCCATATAGTGGCTTTACCTTGTCTTAACTTATATGGGCTTGTTACCAAACCCCAGAAGCTCTCTTCCAGGAAAGCTTCTCCCCTAAAGGTCAAAACTCCCACCCTCTTCTGAGAAGTGCAGCATTCTTGCACATTCACCAAAAGTGCCTGTAGTAAAGCTTACACATAGTATGTTCTCAATAAAAGCTTGTAGAATAAATGAATGAAAAAAATCAGCTGAGATAAACGGATGTAATCAGGCCCCAGTGCCCTTTCCTTTTATGCAAATTTAAAACTTTTAGATACAAATGTTTTAGAATTCAAATTAGTATCCTCTAGCACGGTACAACTGTAATACAATCCCTAGAATATCTCCCTGAGCACATCTTTGAAAATTACCTTTTGAAATCATTCAAAATAGAAATTATTCAAATACAGAAATTCTACTATGCCTTCAAAACTATTCCCAAAATTGGGGGGCCTGGGTGGCTCAGTCGGTTAAGCATCTGCCTTTGGCTCAGGTCATGATCCCAGGGTCCTGGGATCGTCCCACATTGGGCTCCTTGCTCAGCAGGGATCGCCCCACATTGGGCTCCTTGCTCAGCAGGGAGCCTGCTTCTACCTCTACCTCTCCTCCATGCTCGTTTCTCTCTCTCTCTCTCTCAAATAAATAGATAAAATCTTTAAAAGAAAATTATTCCCGAAATGTGTTACTCAGCCTCCTAAAATTTAAGACAATACTAGTGAACCTGTAAAATCTGCAAGTGCACGTTTTTTCAAATTAATTTTCTTCTTGTAGACACATGAATTTTCACTAATCCATCCAAACACTTCCCCCAGTCTGGGCTCCTCTTGGGATCAGTAAGAGTACTCTTTATCTGGCCTTTCATTAAGGTTATCGTCATGACCATGAATGTACTCTTCCTCTAGCTGACGGAACTAACTTACAGAGTGTCAAGTATTTTTATTAAGTGAATAAATAGACTCCCAAACTCAGTTCCTCCTGTAGTTGAAACATACCATTATACAGAATGATTCTCTTTACATATACTGAGTTTCCCTCTCCTATCCCAATCATACGTACACCTTAAGAAACTTCCATCAAAACCATGGCTACAAGGAAAGATGAGTAAGACAGAGCACATGAAATTCTTTTTAGGCTTATGGTGTGTTTTCCATTATCTTCACATAGCTTTCTTTTAGTGCCTGGTTGTTTAAAATCTTTTGTTATGGGGTTTGAAGAGTGTCTTAAAATATAAATATTTGTGGTAAAGGAAAACAAAGTCATTCAGTTTTACACTCAAAACTCTTCCCTGGACATTAAAAGCTTATTTATTGCAAACAGAGTTCTCCCCAGTGTGAGGAAAGAAGCAAGGGCATGAGGCATATCACTAAAATACCAAAGGATAAATAGCCCAGCTTACATTATATTCACAGCCACTAGCATTGCTGCTCAGAGACACCTAATTCCCCACAGGCAATTTGCTAATGATCTTATCTTACCTTTTTCAAAGCTCTATAAGCCCCCAAACTACAATAAGATCCCACATTAGTTGAGGATAAGATGGAAATTATGAGCAACTGAACTACAACTGAACTCCAGGGCAACAGCTCCTTTACTCCATCCCTCTTTAAGACATTCTTTAACCACTGCCTTTGGCCACTGCCAAAGCTATTAAGTTAAACTTACACCATCCAGACAACCTTGTTCCCCAAGCAACCAGTCTGGACAATCGTGTCCTGTTCTGCCTCAGCAACCTCAGCTCCCAGCATAACTTGCTAACCATTAAATTGTTCCTCTAATATCTCTTCAGGGGCCAAGCCCAGGCTGCAAGCAATGTTAAGTCAGTCTACTGGAAAGAGTTGAATACAACAGAAGGCAAACTGGCTCAAGGTCAAAAAAAAAAACAAAAAGGAACAGAAAACAAGGGCTACAAAAGACAGTGATTACATTCATATGACACTTCTGTAGTTCTTTTCAGTCTTTGTTCTCAAAATTGTAAAAAAGTATATTTTAAAACCATCCAGACCATGGTTCCCTTTATTCTTTCATTTAGCTTCCTAGAGCCACACATTCAGCAACTATAACATGGTTATGAAATGCAAGGTACGTATAATATATATATTATATATATTTCAAACCCATTTTAAGAGATTCCAGAGGCAAACAACATACTGCATTGTACCACGTACGTTAAGACAGAGAAATCTCTATGATGGAGTATGTCAATTAAGTAAATTATTGACTTTATCCTAAGCCAAAGCTAAACGCAAGTTGTAATATGCTGGAAATATCAGAGTGTCTTCCTCTTATCAAAAAGATATGGGTACAATCCTATCCAGCAATAGCAATGAAATTCAAATATATAATTATGCTTAAAGAATAGAGAAAGCTAAAAACCCAGATACCTGACAGAAATGTCTATAGACTATTAACTGAATTTCTCATCCTATTTTTTCCTCTCACTCATCATTTTTCGCCCATCATTATTAAACCGTCTTTGAAGAAGCAATTATCCTACCTTACTAGCCTGTGTGTGATTCCCAGTTTGTGCCTTAAACTTTTCAGATGTTTTCTCTTAGAGAAGAATTGTTTTGTGAACAATGTGCTTATCCAACACCCCACAACTGAGTTAGAATTAATTTTTTTAAATTTATTTTAAAAGAACTTGAATAAGATGTTAATAATGAGGGAAACTGGGTGAGGAGTATATGAGAACTCAAGTACTATTTTGCAACTTTTATGTAAGTCTAAAATTATTCCAAAATAAAAAGTATATTTAAAAAGAGAGAGAGAGTGAGAGAGAAGCCGTCTCAGCCACAAATGCTGGTCCACTTTCACCAGGCTGCGACGGAGGCAGATTACTTTTATTTTTTCCTTAACTGTTTTTAATCTTGTTTTGACATCAAGGACTACCAGTCTCATAAAAGGAATTATGAAACATTACCTTTTCTTTGTTATGAAACAATCTGTAATGACATATTTATTACAAGCATATATTAATAATTTTCAAAATCCAATGAAGTATTACTGTATAGTAATGTAAAGTATACAATATAGTAAATTATGTTATGAGAGTATATTTAGTGGTCTTGACTAACCTGTCTGGACTGTCATCAAAACCAGAGCAACAAGTACTGACAAATAATTTTATTGAACAAAAAAACCTTCATGTCCTAATAAAGAACACTAGAATTTATATTTCTACTGCCAAACCACTTATTCCATCCAGACAGACACAGTTACTGCAAGCATGAGAAGCTGACAGAAGGTAGATAGATGCCTCTTCAGATATTTAGTTGATACCACACTAATTCTCCAGACCACAGTAGTAGCTCTCCAGTTTCCTTCCCTATTAAATACAGAGGTTGGGTCAGATTATCTCTAAGATCCCCATATGCAATAACATCCTACGGCAACGCCTGTGTACCCTGGGCTCTCTGCCACAGCCCAAGGTTGCCAGGACTCTTGGCTTCACCTACCTCATGCTCTCAGAGCTAGAGATCATCTTAGCAATCTCCTTTAGGGCCAGGACAAATCACCTCAGTGATCGAAGGAAAGCAATGAAGAGAGTTAGGCCACCATGTGGAACAAAATTTTCTTGATGTTGGGGAATAGCAGTTTTGCCCACTAACTTATTTTAGCTTCTATTTGGGAAGAGTGTACTCAATGCCTACTCATCCTTCAAATCTTAGCTACAGCATTATTTTTTTAAACGAAGTATCCTCAGCCCTCTATGAGTAGGTTAAATCTCTCTTACATTTAAGTTCTCATGGTTCGGTACTTCTCCTACATACTATTTTATCAATCACAGTCACAATTTCACATTTATTTGCATAACTATTCAATCCATGTGCCTTTCTCTCTCTAAGCTCTAAACTCCATGAAAGCAAATACTGTGCCTATCTTTTTTTTAACCATCCTATTATCAGTAAAAATTAAATTTAAAATCTTAAAATCTTCGGTCTTTAAAATAATGTTAGCTATTTCTATGTTAAGAAAAACTTTATGATTTTTCTCTCAAAGCAAACAAAAAAGCAGAGCTAACAATTATGGAGTGACACACATATATATCTTTATTGGAGCTTGGTGTAAAGAAACCTAGAGAAGAATTGCAAACTCAGGTTCAGGTTGTAGTTCCACCATTAACTAGCAGTATCTATGGGTAAGTACTGGAAAGTTTAAGGCTTTAGTGTCAAATAGAAATGGTTTTAAATCCTGACTCTGACAAATTAGTTGAGTGACTTTGAACAAATTACTCAGCCTCTTTGAGTCTGAGATATCTTTTTTTTTTTTTTTAAGATTTTATTTATTTATTTGACAGAAAGAGACAGCCAGCGAGAGAGGGAACACAAGCAGGGGGAGTGGGAGAGGAAGAAGCAGGCTCCCAGCAGAGGAGCCTGATGTGGGGCTCGATCCCAGAACACCGGGATCACGCCCGGAGCCGAAGGCAGATACTTAAGGACTGCGTCACCCAGGCACCCCGAGTCTGAGATTTCTTCTCTACAAAGTGGGGCAAATAAAAATGGTAACAGTTAACAATCACAGCAGGAAAGGAAGGGAACTTCCAAGCTGGGTAAATAAGGAGAATTTAATGAAGAGTTTATTAACAAAGGTATGGGCAAGGGAAAGGATGTGAATAAGCACTGGTGGAACATCCCAGATCTACCAAAGCAGACAGCCATAACTGTCTCTGCCCTCCTCCTTCCCTGACCCCAGATTGGCTGGAAGAAGGAGAAAGTTACCTGACCCCAGAAAATTATAGGTAATACAGTAGCTATAGCAGAGGGCCTTCAAAAAAGCAACACAGCCGTGGCCAATATACGGCCTGGCAAGTAAGGAGCAAGGAGGGTAAAGACTACTTCCTCTCTCACCTATCACTCTCTGATCTCTGACCTATGTGTTCCATTGGCAAAGGAGTTTAGTTCATGAGGTACACAGAGGTAATCCTCCCAGTGCACAGAAGATGAAAAAGAGTGAAGAGCAAACTTTAAGGACAAACAGAGAAGACCTAGCACAAGTCCCTGCCAATACTTCACAGAATTGAAGAGCTAATGAAAAAAGGTAATATGCACAGAAGGTGTCCAGTACAATGCCAGCCACACAGAAAGCACTCAGTTACTGTGAATTCCCACTCCACCTTAGTTGGGCCTTCATGTCACCAAAAGTCAAATGAAGAAATTATAATCACAGATAACTCCATGGTTCCTTTAAACTCTAATTGCCATAACTATGCTCCAACTCCTCTTACTTTTATAAAATAGAACCCTCATTTCGGGCAAGTTCTTCCTTGTGGCTAAACAGAAGTCTTCGTTTGGCTGTTTAATAATAGAGAACCCAGAAATGGACCCTCGGCTATTTGGGCAACTAATCTTTGACAAAGCAGGAAAAAACATCCAGTGGAAAAAAGACCGTCTCTTCAATAAATGGTGCTGGGAAAATTGGACAGCTACATGCAAAAGAATGAAACTTGACCACTCTCTCACACCATACACAAAAATAAACTCCAAATGGATGAAAGACCTCGATGTGAGACAGGAATCCATCAAAATCCTAGAGGAGAACATAGGCAGCAACCTCTATGACATCGGCCACAGCAACTTTTTTCATGACACATCTCCAAAGGCAAGAGAAACAAAAGAAAAAATGAACTTGTGGGATTTCATCAAGATAAAAAGCTTCTGCACAGCCAAGGAAACAGTCAAAAAAACTAAGAGGCAGCCCACGGAATGGGAGAAGACATTTGCAAATGACATTACAGATAAAAGACTGGTATCCAAGATCTACAAAGAACTTCTCAAACTCAA
This sequence comes from Ursus americanus, assembly GCF_024610735.1. Lineage (NCBI taxonomy): Eukaryota > Metazoa > Chordata > Mammalia > Carnivora > Ursidae > Ursus > Ursus americanus. The sequence continues at coordinate 39,530,869 of NC_142141.1, read as the reverse complement.
TACGCGAGAAACAAATACACAAATCATAAAATGGGCAGAAGATATGAACAGACACTTTTCCAATGAAGACATACAAATGGCTAACAGACACATGAAAAAATGTTCAAAATCATTAGCCATCAGGGAAATTCAAATCAAAACCACGCTGAGACACCACCTTACGCCACTTAGAATAATAGACAAGGCAGGAAACAACAATTGTTGGAGAGGATGTGGAGAAAGGGGATCCCTCTTACATTGTTGGTGGGAATGCAAGTTGGTACAGCCACTCTGGAAAACAGTGTGAAGGTCCCTTAAAAAGTTAAAAATTGAGCTACCCTATGATCCAGCAATTGCACTACTGGGTATTTACCCCAAAGATACAGACGTAGTGAAGAGAAGGGTCATATGCACCCCAATGTTCATAGCAGCATTGTCCACAATAGCTAAATCGTGGAAGGAGCCGAGATGCCCTTCAACAGATGACTGGATTAAGAAGATGTGGTCCATACAGACAATGGAATATTACTCAGCCATCAAAAAGAATGATTTCTCAACATTTGCTGCAACATGGACGGAACTGGAGGAGATAATGCTAAGTGAAATAAGTCAAGCAGAGAAAGACAATTATCATATGGTTTCACTCTTATGGAACATAAGAAGTAGGAAGATCGGTAGGAGAAGAAAGGGAGGAAGAAAGGGGGTGTAAACAGAAGGGGGAATGAACCACGAGAGACTGGGAAAACAAACTGAGGGCTTCAGGGGGGGATGGGATAGGCTGGTGATGGGTATTAAGGAGGGCACTGGGTGTTATATGCAAGTAATGAATCATGAACTTTACATCAAAAACCAGGGATGTACTGTATGGTGACTAACATAATATAATAAAAAATATTATTATAAAAAAAGGATATATCTAAAAAATAATAATAATAATATTTGAGAAACCATCCTGCAAAGGAGCCTTCCATACCTAACAGAAAGCTTTCCTTTAGGAACCAAGAGTGGGAAATGAAGATTGTGGTAGATATCTAGACAATTTGGCAAGGTTATCTTAGCTAAAAGAAATCACTCATAAAATATTTCCCTATTTTCATCAAAGCCTGCTCCTCCCTTAGCAACATGCTTTTTGACTCTAACGCCTTAACAGAAGCTGAGTTAACACAATGACTGAACCAGAATGACGCATCCTAATTGCATGGGCATGTATCTAGAATAACATGATTGGATTTATCCTATTCAAGTAATTTGAGATCAGAAAATTAAAAGGGAAAATAAGTCCAAATGTTATTGGGTAGAATGGAGAGCAGAAGACACAAGGAGAAAAGGACTATGTCTTATCCTGAGCTTTGATCAGGAGAGATTTTACCCCAGTAAAAACCAGTTTTTTCCTCCTCTGTATATTTGTACTTTGTTCTGAAATTGTTTTCAATTGTCTCTTGAGACAAGATGTTTGCTCTCACAGTTTACTATGTCAAGCAAGCATACCCCTTTGCAATTGCTGTTCCCTCTAGGGAATGCTCTCTTTAACAACCCACTGCCACTCCCCAAAATGTCTACAAATCCAGCTCCCTCAATTTTTCACATCTCTGTTCAAACACCACCTCATCACATAGGTCTTTCCTGATCATCTTATCCAAACAGCAGCTCCATCCTATCACCTTCTCTCTGACCTTAATTTTTCTCCATATTACTCATTGCCCCAATATATGTTTTATTTGTCTGTCTCTACTTATTTAACTGCCATGAAATCAGGGACCGTGTCTGTTTTGTTCCCAGGGCCTATAACTGTCCCAGTAGATAATGAATAATAAAAAGTTATTTGTTCTTGGCTGTACAAAGGCAAAGTATACTAAAGAAAAGGGATTCTATACTTTTTGTTGCAGTATACAACATGACTATAAGATACATGATTTAACACACACACACACACACACACACACACATATAAAAACCTACACATACAAATGTGTATTGTCCTGTTTAAGGTTTTCAACTTGGGTAGCTATACATATTTTTACACTAAGTTGTCATTACTTAAAATTTGTCAGAGTTTCATTTTATTACAGATATCAGATCAAATTATTTTGAATAGTGTTAGTGGTAGAAAAAATTCATCCTCTCAAAGTGAATTTTATTTTCTTAAATAATCCAAAATGACTCAAAGTAAGGGATGGCAAATTAAGTTGATAAGCAGATTGGGTGATACTAGTTGTGGACATTAAGAATTACTTTAGGACATTACTTTAGGACACTAAGGATTATATTAAACATTAAGAATGACTATGAAACAGTAAGAGCTTGATTTTTCAGAAGTTGGATCTGAAGACAATTACCCCATAAAAGGAGATACAAATATTTTTATACAGTGGTCATCTCATCAGAATCAGTGCATTATCCTTCAGAGAAATCACTCTGAGGGAAAACTGCCACTTTAATGCAAGTATTCTAACTTTAATTTCAAAAATGATCTCATTGTCCCCTCCTCCATAGATGAATCTCAGATTTTCTTCCCCAAAGAGTTAAAAGGGAGTTTAAAATAAACAGTTTCCATGAATTTCACTCCCCCTGAACTCTTAGAAGACATATTTTAAGGTACACATCATCACACTGTATTTTCAAATTATAGGACATTATTTTCCTTCTCCCTAGAAATCTAAAGCTGTGTCAGAGGACTCATGATTAGGTCCTGCAGTGAGAACTATCAGAGAAGAGTAGGTCCAATAAAATGATCTCTTGGTTTATAGATAGTCACAGTTTATGCCAGAACTTATAAAATGAACCAAAAGAAACAGTTCCTGACCCTATGAGGTTTCTGGGAAGTATGAGCACTTAGTACAAACCAAACCAAATTAGGATATCCCAGCTAGTCACAAACATACACCATGTGGATCACAAAGATGAGGCAAAGCCTTAGATAGCCCACACTTGAAAAGCCCATAAGCTAATGGTATCCAAAATTCTTGGCTTGGCTATTAAATACAGCATGAATATCCAACTATTTTCTAGCTAGTAGACCCATAAGATTAAGTGATCACTTGGTCTTTTTTCCTAAAACTTACTATCAAACATAAACAATTTATGGTAGGTGTGGCCCCTAAAGACATCACGAAATGCTTTTTAAAAAGTAGGCCTTTTGGATTTGTGGTAAGTCAAATAATGCCCTCCCCTCAAAAGATATTAGGCTTTAATCTCTGGACCCTGTAAATGCTACCTTATAAGGATAAACGGTCCTTATAAATGTAGGATCTTGAGATGTAGAGTTTATTCTGGATTATTATGGTAGGCCCTAAATGCAGTCACATATATCATTATAAGAGATCAGACACATACATACAGACATAGAAGAGAAGGAAGCAATGTGATCACAGAAGCAGAGACTGAAGTGATACAACCACAAGCCAAGGAATGCCAGCAGCCACCAAAAGTTAGAAGGGGCAAAAAAGGAATTTTCTCCCAGAGCCTCTGAAGGGAGCGCAGCCCCTGCCAACACCTTAATTTCAGCACAGTGAAACTAAATTTTGGACTTCTGGGCTCCAAAACTGCAAGAGAATAAATCTTTGCTGTTTTAAGCCACGTAGTCTGTGCTAATTTGTTACAGAAGCCTTAGGAAACAACTTTATTGAGATATAACTCATGTAGTATATAATTCATTCACAAAGTGTACTAGCCAATGGTTTTTAAAATATTCACAGAATTATGCAACCATCGCCACAATCAATTCTAAAACACCGCCATCACCTCATTAAAAAGAAACCCTATACCCACTAGTCACTCACTATTTCTCCACAACAAACGGAATCAACAAGTTTTCTTGGATCTATCAGTGAATCAAGATCATACAACAAACCACTGGCCCCAAATCCCAAGAGGTAGACAGGCGGATACAGATCATCGTAACTTACTGGAGCAAGAAGCCAGGAGCAGAAACTTCCATGGAAACCAGTACCAGGGTAGAAAAATCTAGACTATCCTTGAACAATTGCTAGAAACTCGGTGTGGACAAACTCGAGAGCTAAAAATTCCTGGGAGGGACAGTCTTAAGGGAAGAGAGAGCTCCTTCACTTTTGTGAGTATTCCCTCCAGGATCCCCATGAGGTTTCCATAGAGATGATTAGAGAAAACCTCCCCTCATGCTTCCATCAGGGGGAGAAGAAAAGTATTCCTTTTGAAACAAGCCGAAGCACTCTGTTTTCTTAACAAAATAATCTATTTCACAGACCCTAAGAGACCTGGAGGAAGGGAAATAACCCAGCTCCAATCCTGTCTAGCCTTTGATGTGGAGGAAGCCTCTTCAAGTCTTCCTGTTCCACCTAAGTGTATGTGTATGTTTGTGGAGAAGGGGTGGGGGAGAGACATGAGAAGCACTTTTGAAGGTCACAGTCCAGGGGCACAGGCTCACTAAAAATCTAAGACATAATCATAGGACTACAGAATGTTTCCCCTCCCCCCCCCACCTTACCACCATATAAATAAGGCCTATATACTGAAGTTCCTTTTACCACATATATCATGTCCAGCTTTTCAACAAAAAAATTACAAGGCATATTAAAGGGCAAAAAACACAGTTTAAAAAGACAGGGCAAGCATCAGAACCACACTCAGATATGCCAGGGATGTTGGAATTATCATCAGAGACTGGGAATTTAAAATAACTATGGTTAATATGCTAAGGGATCAAGAAAATGAGAAGACAAGCCACAGACCTAGAGAAACCATTTGCAAAATATGTATCTGACAAAGGACTGATATACAAAATGTATAAAGAACTTTTACACTATAACTAAGTGGGCTTTATCCCTGGGATACAGGGTTGGTTTACATATGCAAATCAATCGACGTGATATACCACATTAGCAGACAGAAAAATAAAAACCACATCATCTCAATAGAAGCAGAAAAAGCATTTGACAAAATTCAACACGAATTCATGATAAAAAATTCCTCAACAAAATAGGTATAAAAGGAAATTTCCTTAACACAATAAAGGCCATTTATGAAAAGCCCACAGCTAAAATTATAATGAAATGGAAAGCTTTTCCTCTAAGATCCAGTATAAAGCAAAGCTGTCCACTCTCACCACTTTCATTAGACATAGTACTGAAGTACTAGCAAGAGCAATCTGACAAGAAATAGAAATAAAGGCATCCAAAGTAGGCATCCAATTAGAAAGGAAAAAGTTAAATGATCTCTGTTTGCAGATGACATAATCATGAAAGAAAAAAATCCAAACAATGAATAGATATACGTGAATGTGTTCAACATCATGTCTAATCAGACAAATACAAGTCAAAACCAAAATGAGATTCCACTGTACTCCAAACCAATTAAGAAAATTTTAAAAGTCTGAAAATACCATGTGTTGAGTGAGGAAATGGAGCAAAGAGAAACACTCATAATGTACTGCTGGGAATACAGATTGGTACAACTACACTGGGAAAGCAAGTGGATGGACATTATCTACTAAAACTGAATGTATACATATCTATGATCCACCAATTCTACCCCTGGGTACATTTCCTAGAGAAACTCTTGCATATCTGCATTAAAATACATATACAAGAACGTTGGCAGCAGTCTGTCGTGAACAACCCAAAGCTGGAAATTTGGAAACAGCAAGGTGTCCATCAACAGTAGAATGAATAAATTTTAGTATATATCAACAATGGCAATTCTACACAGCAATAAAAATGAATAAAAACCTTAACAAGATAGTTGGCTCTTCAGAACAAAATATTAAGCAAAAGCAGCAGAGATGACAATAAGATAAATAAAATATGAATCTATTTTCATGAAGTTTAAAAATGTGCAATACTAAAATTATTACTATTTTTTAGCAATGTACAGCATTCAAGTAAACTATTTGGTTTTAAGCAGATAACAAAGATTTTTTTTTTTCTTTTACATTTTGCACCCAAAGGAAAAGATACCTAGAAACCTATTCAAATATTTTTTCTTTGCAGGTACATTTTGTAGAAAAAGAGAATGAGTAGGTAGTCATTTAGTCTAGATATATAGAGATAAGAATCTGGTTAAAGGTAGTAGATTTTTAACTGACAGTCAAATGAGAACCAAACTGATGGGTAATTAATTTCTGAATCAAACTTTAATCTCATTTAAGTCCATTAGAAAATTGTTCATGAGCTCTATCAGGAACACTAACCTTTGCCAAGGAAGTTGTTGTAAATTACATCACACAAAAAGGTTCTATTCCAGACCAGAGTTGGGAACTTTTTCTTTTATAGTACATAATGTACAAAACTAAAAGAAAAGCAAGGAAATCATTGCCATAAAATGCAGGAGAGCAGTCACCTCAAGCCAGAGCGAGGGAGTAGTACTTGAGAAGAGACACACAGGACATCGAGAACACTGTTGTTTGCAATTACATGTGTGGCTTTCTTTTCTTTCCTTTTCTTTTCTTTTCCTTTCTTTTCTTTTTTCTTTTCTTTTCTTTGTTTATTAAATTGTTTTTCATTGAACTGTTATTCATTAAACTGGAGTACTTTTCTATATATGTATTATAAATCTCAATTTGAAAGAAGATAATAAAATAAAGCGTAGATGAAAGTCTGAGACACAGAGTGATTAAGTGATTTGCATATTTCATACTCACGTGAAATATGTTACAGGAGTACCAAATCTTATATGGTAGAGTCTTAGTATAAAACTGCCCTCTCTAGTCCTTCTAAAAAGCCTTCACATTCCTTCCATCCCACAGTGATTATTCCATCATCTGTTCTCACAGAACTCATTGTTTAAATATCTCACTGTCAATTAACTATGAAGTGTCTCACAACCACTCTTATACTGTTATTTAGCCTTTCACATTGTATGCTGTGTCTTCTAGTTTATGACTTGGTACACAGTATTCTCTTGATATACATTTATTTATAAGAAGCAATACAGGGTCTAAGTGTGAATCCCACATCAGAACAGATCATGTTAAAGCAGTGTCCCAGTATTTATCATCATCATTTCTAAAACACTTTTCTTGAATCCAGCTCTGAGTGTTGGAAATAAAGGCTCATGCCCTTCTTCCATCAGAAAACACTCTTACTCTTTCTACAAACCCAAAGAATGGTGGCCACATGAAAGTATTTGTTGTCCAATTATGTGGCAGCTCCTCTAGGGATTCATTAAGGACTTTGAGGCTTAAAAATTGCTGAACAATAGGTGTGCCTGGGTGGCTCAGTCGTTAAGTGCCTGCCTTCGGCTCAGGTCATGATCCCAGTGTTCTGGGATCATGTGTTCTGGGATCAAGCACTGCATCGGGCTCCCTGCTCAGCAGGAAGACTGCTTCTCCCTCTCCCAGTCCCCCTGCTTGTGTTCCCTCTCTCACTGTCTGTCTCTGTCAAATAAATAAATAAAATCTTTAACCAAAAACAAACAAACAAAACAAAACAAAAAAAACTTGCTGAACAATTTCTGTGCCGGGGGGGGGGGGGGGAGGAGTAATACCTTGGATTCTGATGTAGAGTGAGGACACAATTATTTTATTCACACTATCCTTATGAGGGGTGAACTTAATTCTGATCATGAACTGCTTTCCTAAACGAATTTACTTTGCAATTTCCATTCAAAGCACAAAGCTCAATCATTCTTTCAACAAATATTTAAGTATCTACTACATGCATGTCACCAAGCCAAGACATAATGACATGACGTCCTGAATGTTCTTTTTTCTCCTTGCCAAATATATTCTCATTTATTGACAGTCATTATCAAGGGAGAAACACAGTTCATACGTTAGCAAATAGTCCTTCTCTTTGTAACATGATATTGCAAGCAAGGTATCAAAATAAAATTACTATAACATTTCAGGGTGAAGTGTCAAACCAAAATGCAAATTTAAAAGGTGGTATTTTTAAAAATAGTTATAAAACTCTGGAATCCCTCAATGGCATCTAGGGCATTAAAAAATGGGGTAAGAACAGGGCTCAGGGAGAAAGATTTCCTCAAAGGATACCCTATTTCTTTTCCTCCATGAAAGAGAGGTGGGAGAAGTACTAGCTCCTAAAACAAAGTCTAATGACAGGGGCTTCAAGGATATTTATTACTCAGACATAATTTCTTAAGAAGATTTCTGTGGAGAAAATTCTTGGTACTTTATGAATCCATCCTCTTCCAAGGAAAAAATGAATTCTTCCTTCTTGACCCCAGTCAAGAGAGATAGAGAACAAAAAGAGCTCTCAGAGAATTTATCATTAATCTCCTTCTGTTAGAGAGGAACCCAGTGAGCTGGTGTCTGACTGGAAATCTGTAGGCTTGCAGCACTGGAAAGGGTAAGTAGTTGCTGTTGCATTTACTGTTTCCGGAGGCAAAGATGATGGAGGGATTCCCAGGACCTAGATGCGGGACATATACAAGTTAATAATCAGCAATTTTGGTCTGGACCTAAAGAGCTACCTGGAAGAAAGTGAAAACAAGCAAGCCTTCAGATTCCCAAGTAGTTGATTAACTCATCTCTCTGCTTCTGCCGTTGCCCCAGACAGTGCATTTTACTACAGAAGTCAATGTTTCTGTTAAAACATAAGTCACATCATGTCACCCCTCTGCTCAAAATCCTCCAGTGGCTTCCATGTCACATGAAGCAGAAGCCCAAACCCTCACTAGATCTCCGAGGTTCTACACAATCAGATTGCGTGACCCATGACCTTATTTCCTCCCCTGTCCTCAGCTCTCTGCAAAGTAAGCACATAGGCCTCTTCCTGTTTCTCATGGTCATCAGGTCCTCTGCACTTGCCAGGCCCTCTGCCTGGAATGTTTCCATTCCTTGGAGTCCTAACCTTTTTCACAAAGCCTTCCCTGAGAACCCCATTTAAAATTTCAATGCTTCCCCAAACACTATTTCCCTTTCCTCATTTTATTTTTAACTCTCATCACTGCCTAATTTACTATGTGTGTGTATGTGTGTTTATATATCTTATGCATAAACATAGATTTTTATATTTTGTGTACTATATATGCAAATTATGTATATTATGTATGTCATACATATATTAGACATAGATGTATATATACGTATAAACCTATGTCCCCCACTAGAACTAAAATTTCCAAAAAGGCAGGGATTTTGTCTATTTTTTTTTCATTGTTATGTACCACTGTTATGTACCAGGGCTTAGAGCATGCCTGGCATAAAGTAGTTGCTTAGTAAGTTAGTATATGTTAACTGAATGAATGCATTTTAATAAAATTTGGGGGAATGAAAATATTTCTAGGTTGTTGTTCCAAGAGGAGGCCTAAAGGGAAAAAAATCAGAATACCCCAGAGGAGGAAATCACCAAATACAAATACAAATCACATACAAATTTGCTGGAAGCGGTAGGTTTGAACGTTTTGCTCCTTCCTCTTTCAAAAGCCCAGTGCATAGATTTCAGTCAGCAATGGTTATGATCTGTGATTTTCCCCTCCTGGGCTGGATAAGAACTCAAACAAGCCAGGAAATGTTTGCACAGACATGAAAACAAAAGGAAAAATCTAGGGCATGAATCATGTGGGACTGCTAAATATGACAACTATCATGATTTCTAAGTAGAGTTAAGAATATGTATTTTTTTTGACTCCAAAACTTTCTAGAAATGTGTGTTCCTACCTCTAAAAATCCTGAGTCCATGGGGCACCTGGGTGGCTCAGTCGGTTAAGCATCTGCCTTTAGCTCAGGTCATGATCCCAGGGTCCTGGGATCAAGCCCTGCAGTGGGCTCACTGCTCAGTGGAAGTCTGCTTTCTCTCTCTCCCTCTGCCTGCTGTTCTCCCTGCTTGTGCTCTCTCTCTCTCTCTGTCAAATAAATAAATCTTTAACAAATTAGTTAATTAATTAATTGAAATAAAAATAAAATTAAAATTTAAAAAAAATCCTGAGTCCAGAATTCAAGTGTTAAAAGGAGGCAAAGTTACAGGTGGCAGAGAAGTGAAGAGCAGAAAGACTGCAACATGAAAGTGTCCTTCTTACCTCCTCTTCAACAGGACTTCTCCTACAGTTTCTTTCAAGATAACCAAGAAAACTCCAAGGGTTTAAGGAGAAAGGAACGGAGTATATTAAAATTAGCCGAATAATATATAAACAATATCTCAGATCCAAATAAACTGCTTAAAACTTAAACATGCAAACACATGAACACACATTTGCACATGCTCACAAGCACCAACAAGCATATTCTGAGGGCCCCTCATCCTAACAGGTCACAAGGAACCACAGCCTTAAACTTCACAGGCTCTCCCACTTTACACAGGAGTTCATTCACTCTACCATGTACCCCATTTCTGCACAGAGAGGACAGCAGGAAATTGAAGTTACAAATGAATATGCTGGAGGTTTGCCCAAAGTCAGAGAAAGTCTCAACTATAGTACAACAATAGTAGTGACAGTAGTAGCAGCAGTAATAGTAATAAGAGCAGTAAGAGGAGAAAGAGTAACAATAACTATCCCTCCTGAGTGTTAATGCAGATAAATGGTTCTAATGCATGATGTCCTTTGAATCCTCACATTCCCTTAAAGTAGATTATGGGACTCAAAATATTTATTTCATAAGAAACCATTGTCCAGTGTAGTTTTAAATCATGAGCTATAACAATTTAGCAAATCAGAGAAATAAAAGGAAGATAAAAAGAAATATTTTAATGCAATTACAATTTTTTATTATTTTAATAAAGTAATAAACCTTCCTTGCATATCAATGATAATAAACTGTAAGAATATACAAGGACCTCACTGCAAATTGTTAGCAGTGAATGAGGAAAAAGGCTACGATGACCCTGGATACATTTACCTACACGGTGTAGGGCATCACTAAGTATTTGATGAATGCATAAATAAGTGAACAAATAAATAAGTGAATGAACAAAGAAAGAAACAGCACTCCTCTTTGACTTCTTGGTTCCCTAAAAAACAGAAGACTCTTTATTCTTCTTGAGGAATTTCTCTTTCTAGATCTCTCTCTCCGTACACAGCAAACTTTCTAGTGTTTTCGGATAGTAACAGACACTCCAGAGTCCTCTGATATTCAGAAATAGCCAGTCATCCCTTCCATTCTGTTCCCATTGCCACCATTCTCTTTCAAATTCAAATCCATATCACAAAGTCATCCACTTTCACCCTACACTCCAACCCATCTTCCACATTGTCCCAGATTAAGCTGCCTTTTATATCACTTTGCTTATATCATAACTCCTCAAAGGGCTCTCCATTGCCTACACAAAGGACAGCCTCTCTACTCTGACATTCAAAACTTTTAACAATCTGACACATACCCACATTTCCTCTTTTATCTCCTGCTGTCTCTCAACATATACTTTAAATCCAGTCATTCTTGACAGTCCATAATTTCCCTAAACCTACTACACTTTCCCTCTGTTCATATCTTTGTTCTTGCCATTCCTTTTACCCATAAGTATCTCCACTCAGCTTCAGCTATGAAAATTGTATCCATTTTTCGGATTCCAGTTCTAATTTTCCTCCTTCAATATGTATTCTATAATTGACTTAGTCACAGAGACCCTCCACCCTGTTATCCTTAAAGAAAGCTTCTAAGATCATAAAACACATCGATTTTGCATAACTGCAGAGTCAAATATTATCCAGTTAAGTGTTTTACTAACAGTGCTTCAAACTGTCTCAAAATTCTTCCAAAAAAACCAAAACCAAAACCGAAACATACAAAAAAATAGAGTTTCTTGTCGAATAGCTTTGTAAAAAACTCTATACACTCTTCTCTTGGAGATTCACGGTGAATATTAGCATATCAAAGGTTCGAAGAATCCTGCCACGAAGAAATGTGATTATCTTGGTTTAACCCAGTATTTCCCAAATATATTTGACCAGATTCTCCAGTTTTCGTATATATCAATAAAGCTTTCTTAGAAAGCTAGTTTTCCATGGAACATACTCTAGGAAAACACTAATCTAATACAATTCCCTCAAGGCAAGAGATAACGAAATTAATCTCCAGAGAAGTGAAGTAACTGAATAAAGACCATGAGTTAGTTTGTAGAAGAGCCGGTACACCCCCAAGGCTCCTGCCTTCCAAACCAATGTTCCCTCACGATATCACTATTATCAAATTATATGACAGCATGAAATGGTATGCTTGGGATTTTTATTTTATACCTCACTAAATGTCTTAGACATTGAAATCCTTTTAGCAGTCATTTGCTTTGGGAGGACTATATTATAGGCACAAAATAAAGCCACATTTTAGCCCAATAAAGAATCTCTATATGCACACACAAAAAGAAATTAATCAGGGATGCTAATATCTGTATAGTGTCTAGAGTTTAGAATTCATATTACCAAGTTTAATTTACAGAAATCTAAAATTCTGGGATACCCTAGGGACAAGGTGGTTAAGAAAGATAAATCTAGTGACATATTATACAAATAGGTACAAGCATAAAATAAATCAGTAAATCCTTCCCAGGGTTCATCATACAGTATTTTTCCCTTATCACAAGCCTCTGAGTAAAAACAAAACAAAACAAAAGCATATTTTTGTCTAATGAGATCTCAGCTGGACCTATCATTTGTGACAAATACTACTGATTGCCGACTCAACACCTTCCCCTTCCATTTTTCCTTTCTGATTTGGTCAGAGAATGTGCAGCCATGTAATCAGGAAAGGTGAGCTCTTCCCCCATTTCCAAAAGATAAACCATGATTTGTCTATGCCAATCTTGATCATTCTCACTGCATTTCCCAGGGGATTGAAAAGTAAGAATATAACCAATACATAAGGAAAGTATATTGGAGTTTCTGGAGAAGATCTTTGCCCCTAATAAGAGAGAGGGGTTGGATTAGGACCACTTTTCATACCATCCTGTATTTCTGTAAGGCATTAAGTAATGCCTGAACCATTAAAACCATCTTTTTTTTTTTTAATAATGATTTTTTATTATATTATGTTAGTCACCATACAGTACATCCCCGGTTTTCGATGTAAGGCTCGATGATTCATTAGTTGTGTATAACACCCAGTGCACCATGCAATATGTGCCCTCCTTACTACCCATCACCGGCCTATCCCATTCCCCCACCCCCCTCCCCTCTGTAGCCCTCAGTTTGTTTCTCATAGTCCATAGTCTCTCATGTTTCATTCCCCCTTCTGATTACCCCCCCCTTTCTTTATCCCTTTCTTCCCCTACTGATCATTCTAGTTCTTATGTTCCATAGATGAGAGAAATCATATGATAGTTGTCTTTCTCTGCATTGAGGTGACAGTGGGAACTTTTGGAAAACTATCCATTTCAGAAGTGAAGGCAGAAACAGAAAGAAGGTAGGGAGAGCTTGATTCAGGGTGCATGGTCTGGAGGATTGGAAGGAAAGAGAAGATAAAAAACAGTAAGTACTGTGTGAGGGGAGAGTGCCCTTTTTTTTCTGAGAACCTTCTCTTCTGCCAGCCTCAACATATTATAATGCCTTTGTTCTTAGGCTTATTCGTTGTGGTGTCAAGATGGTTTTAATGGTAATGAACCATTACCCTGAATGCACCCTGAATCAAGCTCTCCCTACCTTCTTTCTGTTTCTGACTTCACTTCTGAAATGGATAGTTTTCCAAAAGTTCCCACTGTCACCTCAATGCAAATATTTAAACACTTAAGATCACAAATTTGCTACATATACCAATATCCACCACTTCTCCAGCCTCCCAGACTGGAGTTCTTTCTCTTCTTCCCATATGTCAGCACCTTTTGGAAAGAATATTTTAATGAAAGCAACAAAGACAAATTTACAGTTTTACTGAAGACAACCCTGCTTCCACAAGACTCCTTGATGACAGAGTATCTTAAATCTCTTTTTATCGACTGAGCTGCTTAGCAGTACACTTATGAGTGCTCAATAACAATTTTTTTTTAAAGATTTTATTTATTTATTTGAGAGAGAGAGAGAGAGATAGCCAGCGAGAGAGGGAACACAAGCAGGGGGAGTTGGGAGAGGGAGAAGCAGGCTCCCAGCAGAGGAGCCTGAAGTGGGGCTCGATTCCAGAGCGCGGGGATCACTCCCTGAGCCAAAGGCAGATGCTTAACCACTGAGCCACCCAGGCGCCCCTCAATAACGACTTTTTAACTAATTTACAAAAAAAAAAAAGTAGGCCCAATTAATTTATTCCAATGAAAAGACAAAGGTCAGGAACATTTGGTTAATTTAACATTTGGTTAAATAAAAGGAACTGCCTAAATAAAATGATAGAAATAAGTTCTATCGATGCAAGGGTATTTCAACAATGATTTCAGAACTGACACGGTTTTTTTTTTCTTTTTTTTTTATTATTATGTTCAGTTAGCCAACATGTTGATAATATGGGGACCTTAGTAACAACATCTCATATTTGTTTAGTGTTTTGTGAGTTACAGACAGCCTGTATCTATTACCTCATCTGAGCATTCTTCATGTGATGTATCATTTTTAGGTATAACAAGTTTGTAACAACAACACTGGTAAACAATTTGAGAGACAGCATATAATCAGAGTTCACTCACAAAGACATATTTCAATTACAAGTTGATTTGAAGCTTTGAAAGAAAAAAGAAAGAAAATGAAAATGAAACATAAATTCTCCAGAATGGAGTCCATTGAATTTGGCAGACCAGATCTAGGACACTTGTGTTTATTTCTGCGTGCTATATTGTAAAAGGGACACTGTCAAAACAATGTATCAGAAAAAGGGAACCAAGATGGTGGATGGAAATTTTCTTAAATGAAAAACGGAAGAACTGGAAATGTTTAGCCTATAAAAGAAAAAATTTCAGGGATGACATCATAGACATCTTTAAACTCAAGGGCTGTCAAGTGAAAAGGTGGCAAGATTCTTTCCCTCATGGTTCTGATAGCAGAACGAGGTCAATGAGAGGAAGTTAAAAAGGCAAAGTAATCAACGTAAGAACATAGAGGATTTTCTAGTACCCCTCTCTACCATTGTTCTCCAATCTTCCAGGCTATTCAACACAAAGAAGAAATTTTCTAAAATCTAAAACTGTCTAATAACTATCTATGAGTTAGATACCTAAGGAGTTTCTGATGCCCTTCCTCAGGAATTCTGTGAGAGGAATTTTTATATTGGCAGGATGAGCCAGATAACTAACCTCTATAAACCTTTCCAACTTGAAGACTCAAGGATTCCATGTTTTGAGAGCAGCCCAGGAATCACTGATCAAGTCCCACTCAATTTATTTGTGTAACCAACCTATCTTTCAAAGTACCAGATAACTAAATATTTAATTTGCAAAAGATATGGGTAAACAACTAAAATCTAACCTATAGTGATTAGCAATGAGCATCCCCAGAACCGAGAACAATACAAGGCACAGAGTAGGAGCTCAATAATATGTATGATTTCATGGAAGATGTAACTATCTAAAAGTTAGATGATTCTGACAGGTTTCCAAACATTTTCACAGAAGTTAGCTCTTTGAGCTTCAGCAACAACATTATGAGACAGACTAGGTAGGTTAGTATGCCATTTCATACACCTTATTTTGTTGTCCTCCCCCAAGAATGCTCTTCTATTAACATTATGCTTTTAGGTTTCGTCAAAGATTGTTAAAAGAAAAATTCATCACAAGAACATCTTACATAAAATCACGATCAAAACATCACTGTCCATCACGCCCCTTACACAAGAAACAACATTATAAATTCCTCCTGCAATTCATGTCAAGAAAAAGTTTGCCTTGCCATACTGGTTTGTCTGCTCTGCCCTCCCTTCCTTCCTCCTTTCCTTTCTTTTCCTTTACTAAATAAGATAATGGGGACTCTATAAACAAACACGGTTCCTTTTTTTCCTCAGAAATTGCCAGAAAGTTCAGTCAACCTTTTGGCTCTAACTTTGACATCCCAAATTCCTAAAATAAATCTCTCCAACATTATAGCACATCAGGACTTTGAAACTTTTTTTGTTTTTAAAGCAAAGGAATTTTGGGTTTGAAAAAAAAATTATTACTTAGAATCTCGATACATTAAACAGATAAAAGTACAGCTTTTGAGAACAGAGCTCAGGGCCCTCCCAACTACACCTCCCTCAAAAATCCTCTATGCACAGGTGGCCCTAGATGCAAATGATTGTCATTTGCAAACTACTGCTCTACATATTTTCAATTATTTTTATTATAAACCACATGAAAATGTTTCAGTATTAGGCACATGAAAAGTGTATTTCTATATATGCTTATACACGAGATGATAGAAACACTAGGCATTAACAATAGGTAGCCAATGAATGAAGACAAGATCATAAACCAAAACTGATTTTAGATTCAAGCAATACTTAGGTTTATTTTATTTATTTTTTTCAAGCAATACTTAGGTTTAAATCTCAGCTTCTCACTGTATAAGGTGAGAGTTATTTAACCTGCCTTGGCTAAAATTTATACACATATAAAAATGGTTACAATAGTATCTACCTTACAACATTGCTTTGAGGATTAAATGAAATAAAGTTTGTAAATAACTCTACACAATACTTGACACATATAGGTACTTATTATTATCTTCATTACTTTTTGACACTTGCCCCTCTGGGTTGGTCAATATGTTATGCCAATAGGAAATTTTTTAAAAAGGGGGAGATGTGGGAGACACTAAGTCTGGAACCTGGAAACCACTGGGACAACATACAACACTGGAAAGCAAGTGCAGGATAAGACTAACCAAGAGAAAGAGTTAGCCTCGTATTCATTAATAATGTTGAGGGAAAGGTTTAATTGTCAAACTTTGCTAACAAAAGAAACTAGGTCATCATAAAAGGCAGAAAGTAGTACTTAAAGAAGTACTTGAAGGTTTTGTCACTAACCCAATCACCATCAAAATCAACAGATAAGGGAAAGTTTTTACTTTCTTGAGCCTTGTCCCAGCCTTTTTACTTTCAATGAAACACATTAAATTGCTTGTATGTGATGAATTACAACTTCAACAGAACCATTGGGGAAAACATTGAAGAGCATTTGTTAGCCCAGCCCAGCAAAACCATCCTCCACCTCCTCTGCCAGACTCCTCCAACAGGAAATCTTTGAAAGCAATGTTTTAGCTCTACCACTGACATCTACCTATAAACTAATGTGATGTCTGGCACAGAAGGTCGTTTATTTGGGTGTGTAAAGGTTCTGGCTGTTAACTTGGAGAGGAAAGTTATTACACTACCTCCCTTCAGAGACCATCCAAATACTTGTTTGACAGGGTGAACATCCACTACACACAAAAGTGGGGCTGAGCCAGACTTCTGCAAAACTAAGTAGGTGAAGTTGTCTCTGACACTTCCTTTCCACCTCTTCTGTCTGTGAGTCCCATCCCTTACCCCCAGTGGTCCCACTACTCAATCCAGGTAACTATCTGAATTCTTTTTGCCAGGACTTTGCTATTATCTCATTGTCACCTAATGCCCTTTTTCCCTTTCCTTTATCCTTTCAAGCAGGTTATAGCTGATAAAGTCTTCCCAGGAACATATAAATCTTAATTGGTCCTTAAAATGTCATGCTGAAAGGTCTTCAGAACTTAAAGGAATAAAATCCAACTGACATAATTTGAGGTTCCATGATGGGTCTGAGGGAGATGTTTATAGGCTTACCCAAGTTAATCAACCCATTAGTGACCATCTACTACCCTTACATTCAAGGCTGACCTGGAAAGAAAGAGTCATTTCCCTAGAGACACCTAAAAGAAGGAAATTATCATACATATGTGTGTGTGTGTGCACGTATAACATATAATATACTATATATTTATAATATATACAGTAAATATGTATGTATAAATATATAGTATATTTATACATATATAGTATTTATACACATATATAGCATAATATATACTATATATACAGTATAATAGATAACACATATTGATAGTATATACACTATATACACAAAGTATATTCCATATGTATATGATATATATATGATTGATAAATTAGAGTATATATGTATAAATTTCATGCACACCCAAGCCCTATAAGTTCTCTTTCTTTTTTTTTTTTTTCCTTCATGTCAAACAGGTAATGTGCCGAGGTTGTAGCAAGGTTTGAGGGAGGCATATGTCACACAACAGTGTGAACACCCTATCATCACGCTCATGAACTACAAATGAATCCAATCCCTGTAAGTTTTAAAAAATATATTTAGGAAATTTATTTTGTAGGTCACACAATCTTTACAAATGTTTCCATAATCATATTTTGGCTGGCTGCAGAGTCACTCTGCATCATTAATTAAGAATGCTTCTGCACTAACAGCTCATTTGCAACATGAATCTTCCACAGTAACGTAGGTAGGCAGCCAGGTGACCTCCAGAAAGCAGGTTCTTAAATTCCCATGAATACAGTTCATAAGGCTGAGTTGCCAGAAACAGCAAGTCGCAGATTCCATGACTCCCACCCCTTACTTTATTCTGAAGAATACAGGATACCCCACAAGGCACACACAGCAAGGCCAATACCCTAGGGATGACTGCAACATTGACAACAAGTTCAAATCATTTAAATCCAGCAAAGTAGATGCCTTGGTATGGAAAGATGTGGGATGATATGCAGAATTGGGAAGAATTACATAAAAAAAAACAGAATATAAAGAGGAAAGTAAACCAGACACTTAGAAGACCAGGAGGAAAAAGGTGGAATTCAAATACTTTATGTATAACTATTATAACAAGATGACAGAGGGTATTTTTTAAAAGCCTTAAAGTGGAGACTCTCAGGCCAAAACATCTGTGGAATTGAAAAAAAGGGGGGGGGCTTATGATTGCCAATATCTCCATTCTTCTCTCCCTCTTCAGCACCAGCAATGAGCAATACATTAAAAAGGTGTTTAGACCGTCAGTAAATGTCACTGATTTTTTTTCTACTCTGCTAAAAGCCGGCTACATGGTGGAACAAAAAGCAAATGCTTCCCTCATATCCAGGTCTGGGTAGAACTCTTACATTATTTTAACACCCACTGAGGGATAGCTTTGTCTCTCCGTGGAGACAGGGAAAGCAATCTATGTCCACAAAAAGCTTTTTGCCCTTTCATTGTCCCCCTTTCCCTCCAGAACCCAAAGGAATTTCACTCAAGACCAGAAAACCTCACCATGGAAATTTAGTAGAAATGGTCTATCTATTTACTGGACCAAAATGGGATGAAGAAACATGAAAGCCTGGATTATCTTAGAACTGAGCTCTGTAGGATGGGAACAAAGCTGGGTGGAGCCAATCGGTTCAGAATAAATGGCGCTACACTTAGTGTTCTGTTTTTCCATCCATCAAACTGACAGTAGGAATCACCAAGATAGAAATGATCATTCATTACTGAACTAGGGGCAGAAAAGGCAGAGCTTGGGTCCACATGCCAAAATTGAGGATCAGGTGTCTTTTAATTTAGTGTGGACTGCAGATGGTAAAGCGATTACTATTAAGTAGTTATATAATTGCTTACTTAGGGTTAAAGGTCACACCTCCACCTGCCATTTCTTATAGAAAAGACAAAAGGGCCAGATGTAATTACAGTTACATAATGTAAACTCCATATTCAGATTTTACATTATGCAACTCTGTACTATCTTCCAAATCCACTAAATAACTGATAGTTTTTGAAGGACTTAAGTTTAATATAAAAGATCTGTAACTAAATCTAAGCAACATCTCTCAAGGGCTTTCGTAAACATTATAGTCAGTATTTCCAGTTCACATGGTACAATTCATGGTTATGGAAATATTTTTTACTGTTTTTCTGAGTCCCTGTGAAGTCAAACTGCATGCGATAAAAAGTAAGGAAGGAGTTGTATTGGCTTGCTGTAATTTAGTTTATTACTTTACTCTTAGAATGGAAATTGGATTTAAGAAGGCTCCTACCTGGAGATTTTCTGGGATAGGCAAAATTTATGGTAGTGGTACCTTTTCTGTGACTGTTCTATTTTTTTTGAGACCTGGAAAAAATGTAACTTATGGGTGGAAAAAAACCCAGAAGGCATATGTGTGCCCTATGATCTAAGTGATTATTAAGATCTAGGCATACCTCCAAGATGGAATGGATAGAATTTGTTCTATTAGAGACTATTGTTGCTCTTCTATATTGCATATTACATAGGTAGAACATGATCGGGACTCCTGCCACCTTGGAATTTTGGGGAGGAGGAAGAAAAAAGAAAATTATTAACCATCAGGTCTGGAGCAGTTTAATAATTAAAGAAATAAAGAGTACCCAAAGGGTGAAGAAAAAAGTTTTTGCTCTATCTATTCTCCAGTCAATAAGAAATAGATATTTTACTATCTATGTGGGCTAAAAAGGGAGAAACCAAAATTATTACTGCTCATATTCTTAGGCTAATTAAGATTTTATTAATTCTAACCAGCCAAAATAATATTGTGTTCCCCATATGAACTTGCTAAGGCAAGAATACACTTAAACTTTCCTCAACAAACCCAGGCCAAAACAACCTCTCTTTCTTCTTAACTTCTGTAATATCGACCATACTACAGTAGTTATTTGGCACATATATAGGCCACCATCTCTACCCCACTCACCTATACAAAGATTGCACAATACACATCAGCGAGACTGCCACCTCTGAACTTTCAGAAAGGGAAAGTAGAGCACGTTTCCTCTACTCTTGAATGCCTGAAAATTTCAAGGGAAATGTTACCAGCCTCACCCCCACTGGGATGCTGAGAGCATAGCACATGGCTACTGTGCTATGTCTAATTTTCCTCTTCCTGACACCTTCCCTCTGCCAATTCAAAGGATCTTTTACCAATTCTGGAAACAGGCTGAGAAACCTGTATATTCTGTTGGCATCTCCTTCTCAAATAGTCTCTATCTTGCTCCATATGGAACCTTTTGAAGTTAAAAGCTATAAATTTGGCAAGTGCTGTTTATACCACTACAGTAATAAGTGACCAGGCTGTAACTGCCAAATGAGGTATGACTGACAGCTAAACTAGGAAGATGAAAAAGAGCACATTAATTAAACTCCACGTTCCATCATACCACAGATAATTGTATATTCATCGTCAACTGCAATGCATTGAACACAGTAAATGCCCAGTTAAGGCCTGTGATTCATGATTAATGTATTTTAGACATATTTTATATTAAAGTTCATACTAGAGAGTTGTGATATCAATCTTTCCCAATAAAATACTGCTAACATCAGAAGTACATGGAAAGTTTCTACAGCAAGGGAAACAGTCCTTTAAAAACTTGTATTTTATTTGAACAATGAATACATACCCCAGTTTGACTTTTATGATAACCAGAAATATCAGCCCAAAGTAGATATTCTACCGAGTAACCTAGCTGAGATGTGACTAGATTCTATTTCCAAAATGAATCTCCGTGTATTCATCCCTACATGGAGAAATAATCAGGCTTCCTAGGGTGTGAAAGGTGAATTGTCTCTATTAGTGCCATATCAAGACAAGCAATATCTTGGTACCTTTAGCATATCCACTTCCAAAGCTCTAACCCCACATTCCTGGTCCCCATAATCTAACAGAGACACTGAACCGTATGCATAACTATCTGATCAGCTCTTCATATGGGCAGAAAAATATTCACCAGCCCCCAAAAGAGACAAATCAGCTTGTCCTTTATAAATATAAAAATGAATGAAAGCAACAGTGCTTTCATGGTTAGCCAAAGGAAAATATCTATCAAAGAGCAATCTATTTCCATAGAACCTGGGTCAACTTTCTAAGTCTAAATGCAGCTCAGCAATATAAAAATTCTTCTCTGCATCCTTGGAATTGGCCAATTTCTCACCGAAAGCCAACAGATAACATGTGGTAAATGGATGAAGGAAACCAATGATTTCTTGCCAGTCACACAGTAGACACTCATAAATACTTCTTTGTTAATGGATTGCTTTACTTTTCGCTCTTCCTCCATGAAGTGATATATGCTATAGATGATACTTTTTTTCTTTTAAGTTAAATAAGACCCATGAACCAGAAAATTTTGGTGCACTATAAAGATGTTTGCAGAGAGAAAAAACATTTTTTTGCTGTTAATCTGCAAACATTTTCTGATTTAATCATAAGCAGCATGGTCTGAGGCTCAGAATTGGTATGAAGCATCCAAATTTATTATGCTGTATCATCTTGGGTGATCTAGCAGGCCCCTTCTTGTGGGCTACAGATAAGAAGAGAAAAAAAAATAATACCAATCTTTGTCATTTTTATCTTTAATTAGATCCAAAAATATGCATAACAAATGAGGGATTTTTATGGGTAAAATACCACTAATATTCTCACTAAATGACTCAGAATGATAAAGAGGACTCATTTCTTCATTTTCTAGATAGAAAAAATTTCTCTCACATATGCATTACCACTTTTCAGATGTATAAAGATGTTACTGTAGTAAATAAAATAATAAAATATTCACTAAAAAACTTTATTACAGTCACGATAACTATTTTCCACTATGGATTTTCTTAACAGAGAGTAAAAGCGAAATCAGTATTACGCATGTGTGTATGCATGTGTTCAGCAGGGAAGGGAGTGACATGATATTTGACATTCAAAAATGGTCCTTGGGGTGCCTGGCTGCCTCAGTTGGTACAGCATACAACTCTTGATCTCGGAGTTGCAAGTTCAAGCTCCACACTGTGTGTGGAGATTGCTTAAAAAATAAAATCTTTATGGGGCACCTGGGTGGCTCAGTCGTTAAGCATCTGCCTTCGGCTCAGGTCACAATCCCAGGGTCCTGGAATCAAGCCCCGCATCAGGCTTCCTGCTCAGTGGGAAGCCTGTTTCTCCCTCTCCCACTCCCCCTGCTTGTGTTCCCTCTCTCACTGTCTCTCTCTCTATGTCAAATAAATAAATAAAATCTTTTAAAAAAAATGGTCCTCATACTCAAAGAGATTTCAAATCATTGCTATGTGATTTGTGGCATAACTTCTTTGGGTACAACTTCTGTTGTGTACAATGACATCATATGCGGCATCAACTATCTGCATCATGATTAACAACTAGCACATGAATAAGGCACCCAACAGAATATGAAAAGGTGGGGCGCCTGAGTGGCTCAGTCGGTTTTGGCTCAGGTCATGATCCCAGGACCCTGGGATCAAGCCCCACAGGGCTCTGTGCTCAGCAGGGAGTCTGTTTCTTCCTCTGCCCCTGCTCCTGCTTTCTCACACACACACTCTCTCTCTAACAAATAAATAAAATCTTTAAAAAAGAAAAAAAGAATATGAAAAGGCTTCAACCTGAGCAAATATCAAAACATACATTTACGAGAGTGCTATCTGCTTTTCTTTTTAAATATTGCATGAGTTGTAAGACACCAGAATAGCCTAGTAAAGGAGACTCTGACACAATCTCTTTCACTGGAGATTCTAAGAGATTTAATAAGAGAACAAATGAGAGGCTATGTTAGGTGGAGCACTGGGCAGTCATGCCTGGTGATTTTGAATGTGCTGGATGGTGTTTTAAGGTCACTTACTGCCAAAGGTCAATAAAAACACATCAATCATTCCTTATTCTTAATGGACCATTAGTTTCATACCGAACTTGGAAACTTTATTAAACTATATGTGAATTTCAAGTAAAGATTTTAATAAGAAACTTTTTTGACTTCTGAAAAAACAAAATGAAGTGTTATATTTACTCAAATAATTCCAGAATGGAGAAAATATTGGCAAAGAAATTTCAAGGGCTTCTTGCCACTGACTATTCAAAGCAAGAAGAGCCATCAGAGAACTTCTGAAAAGAACGTTCAATTTTGATGAAGTAAAATTTATTTCAGGGACACATCATTCTCATGGGGAAAAGTTCGTAGTAGTTAAAAAGCACTAACAAAACAAAATGAAAAATGGAATCTCCTTGTTCATACCTTGTGTACACATAAAGGTCTACAAATGTTGGCATATGGAAAAGGTATTAGACCCATAAGAAAATGCCGCAGGTTTTCCAACTTGTATCCATGTTTCACTTCATCAATCCTTCCTCATTTACAAAAGCCGCAACAAATCCCATCACGCAACAAGTGCAATAGTTAATGCTACTGTCCAAACTCAGTCTCTTACTCTTATTATGGTGAGGTATGAGCCCAGCCCTCTTTAGTTAGAGACAGAAGCCACCATGTTAAAAGAGAGATTAGTACCCATCGGTTAATTTTCTTTCCTATAGCAATTGGGAGCTACTTTTTGCTGTAAACTGGGCTTAATGGAAATAACACACTGCTATAATCAAGAGATTTAAATAAAACCCTTAAAACACTTATTAAATGGACACTAAAAGTGAAACATGAGTCATTTCTCTAGCAGTGTCTAGAGGTTACCCAAATCAGCCAACAGAATGTTTGATACCTGCCATCAGTATAACATCAAAGTAATGGTTAACAACAATATTCTAACTTCTTCATTCTGAGCAAGAAAAAATGTTCAAAGAAGTTGGGAGAAATAAATAAGGGAGGCTAGCATGATTTCCTTTCTAAGAGAGTCATAACAGAACAAAAGTAACTGGACAATAACAGCTAACATTTATTAAGTGCTTACTACTTCCAGGCACTATATTAAACTGGCGTGCATTATTTCGTTTAATTCTCACACTAATCATATCATATTGGTACCACTACTATCCAAATTTTACAGATAAAGAAATAGAGATTCATCGAGAACTTGCTCAAGTTCCTATTGCAAAGAAATAGCATAGCTCTACTTCCAAATCCAGTGCATTTAAGCATTAACTCAAAACTGCTTCTATAGGATTTGGCAGGTGTGCCAGTATCTCTTGTCAGCAGTATTACATAAACAGAAAAAGCATTCTCAGGTCGAGAGAATATCAAATGCATAGCTAAACAGCATATGTAAAATGAGGCTGAGAAAAAAACTAAGTACATAATCAACAATCTTCTCTGGGTGTCACTTATCTCTGCATGATCAAAAACCCACACATTTTCATAGTTCTTTGCCTCATGTCTTTTGTAGACAGACTCTTTCAGCTATCATCTTTGACTTCATCACTTAACAGAGTGTCTGGCATGTTGAATGAGCGAAGATTCATCCATCTGCTTGAACTAAATTCAAACTCTGTCCTAAAGATAACCTTGAAAACTATCTGAATGATATCCACTGCATATTACCATACAGTTTTAGTGGAAAGCCAGTCACCACCAAATCAACCCTCGCACCATATTGCTTCTTTTTCCAGATTTCTCATCTAATACACATTATAACACGATAGGGTTTGAATCTTGAAACAGGAAGAATAATCTTTTTTTCAACTACCTAGTCGCCCTCATAAGCAAAATTGGGGAAAAGCAAAGATGAGTTGCCTTTCCAACTTTTATTTTCACATTTATTTGATGTGAAGTTGAGACTGAACATGCTCAGCCACCCAGGAAGTGAATATCAAGTTTGCTACTGAACTAAAGAGTATTCTATGGTTTTGTTATGTCTATGGCAGGGCCGTGCTGCAGTGAAACTTCCACTAATGTACATTACGCAATGTTTTAGCTCTTTGGTTGCTTACATCATAATGAAGGTTTATTATTTTGGACCTTAGTTAAAAAGAAGGAAAAAAACCTTACAGTGTATAATCTGGGAAGGTTCATCTTATTTGAGGACTGGAGGCCAGGACACAAGAGTAACTTGATTATGAAAAATAAAGTTTAAACAAATGAATTTATGCACATGTGAACCAAAAAAATAGGGAAAAGTGCAGAATAACCACACATTCATTACAAAATGCCTATGCATGTGACAATGAGCAGGAGGGAGAGGGAGTGGTGGAAATATTAAAAGTGTGTGTTGCTACTAATGTAAATAGTGTTTATGACCCTATTCATAAGCCTTTAAAGACACTTGTTAGCACTGGGCACCAAGTCAGGGCCTGGCAGTAGAATAACTCTAACAGTTAATAAAAAACACAGTGAGAACAGGATATTAATTTATGCCTCCTGAGAGTTACTGTATTCACAAATGATCATTTCCGCGTAGCAATTTCTGGCCACCTTTCAGGAATGAAAATACCATGAAACTAGTCTGAAACAGGAATAAGGGCAATATGCCACCTTACGGGTAACAGACAAAAATGGAGTCCTTTCTTGGGAAAGCAGAAGGACCTTGAAAAAAGATTTTCTAAGAGTGACCAAAGGCAATGTGAAAATGGAAGAGGAAAATGAAGAAAGAGAGAGAGAAGAGGAAAAAAAAAAAAAAACAACTCTTGTAGTTTTAGGCTGTCACATAAAATACATAAACCAAATAGGCCCAAAAGAACAAAATGGATGAGAGAATTTCACTCATTCATAAATGAGAAAAATCACAAACTCTTTCCTGTCTTCTTTAGAGTTCCTGGGGTGAAAGAGAGGTCAAGAACCACAATTTTTTACATTTCCTTGCAGTGTATTTATTTCTGTGTGGATTTTGTCAGATATAATCCTAAAGACTCCTAAAATCCAGGGCTATTTACTAAAATGGTAAAAATAACAAATGTTTCTGATACCATTTAGGATTGCAAAATACAGAACTGCTACTACCTAATGTCTTTGAAAGTTAAAAGCAGATCACCTGACAAGCATCACCTAAGCCCTAAAATGAGCTACTGCCCAGTCAACTGATGAGCACAAACTGAATTCCCCCTTCCACCCAACACTGGGCTGAGCATCATGAGAATTAGGGAAGCAGCTATATGCGTTCTTTGTGGTCTCTGTCCTCACAAAGCTTACAACAGCTGGAAATACACAAATAATTCACGCAAAATAATTTGGTAGCAAAGCAAGAGAGTGAATAATTAAGTCCCAAAACAAGTGGTGCAGAATAAGGATTGTGAAATTCCAAAGGAATTAGGGAAAATTTGTTGAAATAAAGATAAAAATAATAGTCACAACTTATTAAGCATTTATTAGATGCCAGGCCTTATTCTGAGCACATTTGTATTAATTCATTTAATCCTCACAGCACTCACAAGAACAGTTATTCTATTCCATATATGAAGAAACTGAGATTCCTAGAGGCTAAGTACTGAACTGCGCTATTACTTTTGTCATAAATCATTTAAGTGAGTATGTTTTGGAATCCCTTCTCTTCTACTCATCTATTTGTCCATGCTTGTACCAGTGTCACAATGTTGTAATTATTATAACTTTGTTCAAGTTTATATACTAAAAAACATCAAAACCAGGATTCAGGAGAAGATATCTCCTCTCTGAATCAATTTACTATTTGGAATTTGAGGAAAAGAAAAATCTGAAAAGATAAAGGAAAAAAGAGAAGGTCTTATAAGCAGACACTGTTTCTGCCAAGAAATCCTAGGATTAGTCTGCCTGCCTCCTTTAACTTCTATACCCATCACTTGTAACTTTTGACCAATTTCTTTCTACTCTAGCCATCTGAGGAATACAAAATTGTCTGTCAGTTTTACCACTAATTTTAATTTTCAGAATTTTTCTTAACTGCTAATAAGCATAAAATCAGGCTTAAAAAAACAAAAACAAAACAAAAAACCTTTACTATGTCCTCTCGCCTTTCTTTTTACTTAGACTCTGAAGGGAAAGACCAAGATATTTTAAGATCCTTCTGAGTCCATAAAAGGAAGACTAATCCACTTACACAAAAAAGGTCCTTAAAACTTTTCTAAGAGTACTAAACTTTTGGGATTGAGGTGTGATTGGTGGATAGGGTAGAAATGTGGCCACGACACTGGGCCTAGGGGCATAAATTCTGAGTTTCTCACGTTACCCTTTGCATTCACAATCCTGTTGCTTGCAGCTGTGCTCTGAATTAGCACTGAAGTCATCAGAAGAGCAAAGATCTGATATGAAAAAAGATCCTAAGAAGCAGAACTGGAGGAAAAAAAGAGGAAAAGAGGAAGAAAGTCCCATGCCCTTCCCTCTTGCAGCCATCAACTCCTGACAATTGTAATCCTAACCTCAACAACTGCAATTATGATGAACAGAACAAATATATGAATAGGCAAGGAAGAACCTAGCAAGCAACATATTCACTGCAGCAGAAAGCAAAGAGAGGGGGATAAAAGAGGAAAGATGACCATGGGGAGCAACGGGACAGTATAAAGCCACAGAAAAAATACATATTTAACAAAAATTGTTAGTATTGGAAAATTCATCACCATAAAGGCAATCAACAAACTATAAAGAGGACAATTCGCACCCAAAGGGGTAGAGTTACTATGGCAACCTGAAAATATATATTAAATTCTTCAAAATAATAAATGAAATGGTTCTGGTTAAACATGGTGGATTAAATACATAATTTTAGCTTTCCTCCATCTCTTTAAAAAAATTCCTCTAAAAATAAAAATTTCATATTTTAAAAGATATAAATCCACAAGAACAAGGAAGAAAGAAGAGAGGACAGCATATAATCTACCTTAAGAAGCTGGATTTTTGGAAGCTGGAAAGCAGATTAAGAGTGAACAGTGAAAACATACTGGATAAAGCAAAAGCTAAGTACTTACAAGTCTGAAGACTGATTTTATAAACAGATTGAAACTGAAAGACTATAGACTCAGGGAGATCAGACACAGCTAAAAGCAGTAGTTCCATGCTGAAAACAGTAAGTTAAGTAAAAATCTATTCCCCAGTTTTTGCTTATAATCATTAAACCTAGGTTATATAGGGGCGCTTGGGTGGCTCAGTTAGTTAAGCGTCCAACTCTTGATTTCAGCTCAGGTCACATTCTCAGGGTTGTGAGATCTAGCCCCAGGTTGGGCTCTGGCTCAGCAGGGAGCCTGCTTAAGATTCTGTCTCTCCCTCTCCCTTGGCCCCTCCTCCCCCGCCAAAAAAACTACGTTATACCTCTAGGTCAGGAAATTAGAGGATTCTTCTTTGGGGCAACGTACCACTCCAAAGGAAATGTCTTACTAAGACATTTATGTCTTACTTTGTCTTACTTTGACTCTTAATACTAAGAGTCAAATCTTAATACTAAGAGTCAAAGAAAAAGTACTTGAAAAAAAAAAAAACCAGGCCCTTGCCTGATAATTCTACAATGAAGCATACTTTGACAAACCCACTCCATATCTACGGAACTTTTTAGTATCTTTCAGTAAAATATCAATGAACAGTCAAATATCATGTAACACAGGATAAAGTTTATCATACGAAACATCAACAAAAACAAATGGTAAGAAAGAAATATATGGATGGGGTGCCTGGGTGGCACAGCGGTTAAGCATCTGCCTTTGGCTCTGGGCGTGATCCCGGTGTTATGGGATCGAGCCCCACATCAGGCTCCTCCGTTGGGAGCCTGCTTCTTCCTCTCCCACTCCCCCTGCTTGTGTCCCCTCTCTCGCTAGCTGTCTCTCTGTCAAATAAATAAATAAATAAAATCTTTAAAAGAAAGAAAGAAAGAAAGAAAGAAAGAAAGAAAGAAAGAAAGAAAGAAAGAAAAGAAAGAAAGAAATGGAAAACAGACAATGCAGAAGGCAGAAACTTAAAAAAAATTCTATGGTTAAGGTCCTCAGATATATAAGAAAAGATATTGCATATATGAAATAAGAATAAAATGTTGTAACAAGAAACATTCAGAAAATATTTTAAAAGAGCTTTCTCAAATATCACAGAAATAGGATGTTAGAAGGGTTAGAGGATAAAGTTAGAAGAATTCTCCCAGAAAACAGAAGAAAAATACAAACCATAGACAATACAAGAGAAAAAAATTACCTAAGGGATCAGACCAGATGGTCCAGAAAAAAAGAGAACAGAGAGAGTGGAGAGAAGGTGGTTGTCAAAGAAACAACATAAAAAACTCTCTCAGAAGGACATTAGTTTTCACGTGGAATGAGCCCACTTTGTATATAGCACAATGACTAAAAATAGGCCCATAAAAATACATCAAACTGGGTTTCTCAGAACTATGGATTACAAAAAGTCCTAAAAGCTGCAAAGAGAAAAAGAGATATATAAAAAAATCAGAAATAATAATGGTTTCCAACTTCCTAATTCAAGATTAAAAACTTGAAAAACGTAAATTAGTACTTCAAATTATGAGGGAAATTATTTCAAATCTAGAATTCTACACCTGAATATGAGCCTAGAATGTATTTCCAGACATAAATTTTTTTTCAAAAATTTTACTTTGCACATACCCTCTCAGAGGTTACTGGAGGATGTAATTCAGCAAAACCAAAAGGAAACCAGGAAAAAAAAGAAAAAGGAACATATGGGATCCAGAAAATAAGAGAATTAACACAGGAAGTCCTGCAAAGACAGTTGTGCAGCAGTACTAGAAGGCACTCAAATCCAGATTGGAACAGGTGGATTGAGGAGGAAAAGCTCCAAGAAACACAGATTCTTAATCTGTTACCACTGAATTACTAAGAGTTCACAAATAAATCTGGATGATGGTGAATATATATAGGGATGAATTCAAGACAAGTAAGTAGAAAAATAACCAAACTCCTCTCCCCCCAAAAAAACATGTATTAACTCTGGAGAAAATAAAAAGTTATTAAAATGAAGGAAATAAACACACTATATGATTCAGGAATGAATAATCTTTACATACTCTTGGTAAACACTAAATATTGTGTTATTAGAAGGAATAAGAAAGCAGAACCCTCACCTTTATCATATTCCATAGAAGAAAGGCTGCACAGAATATTTAAAATTAAGATCGAGCAATATAAACAAGTTATTTAGAAATGTAGAATTAAATAACAGAAACATATGGAATATTGGAAAATAGTGGAGAACAGTGGAAATTAGTTGCCACTAGGAATCAGGAACCAGAGATGTAGAGGAGTGTAACAGAAAACGGCTGATTTTAATTATAAGCCTTATAGAATTATTCCACCTTTAAAATGATTCATTTGATCCATAATTCATTTGCTTGATAAAAATTTATTTTAAAATACAAAAACAAAGGCAAGATTAGTATCCATGAAACAAGACAGAGAATTAGGCACAAAGAGATTATAAAAAGTGTAATTACGAAATAAAAAGAGTCAATATATGGGTGAATTAGTAGACTAAGTATAACTAAAAAGAGATTTAGGGTATTGAAAAATAAAATAAATTTCCCAGGATGCAGCAGAGATTTGAAGAAGGAAAAGGTGAAAGTGGATTGATATGATGAAGGTTAGAAGGGAAAAGTCTCAACATACATCTAAAAGGACTTCCAGGAATGTAAAAAATAGAGAATGACAGAGAGGCAGGCAGCACATGAACAACATCAAGAGAGTTTATAACTACAAATTCCAGATCTCTTGGGTGAGCGTCTCCATTGTTGGACCAATGCATCTACCTCATTCTACAGTTTTACAGGTAATTCTAGTGAGCAATAAAGATTAAAAACATTGCTTAAAACCATGTTGAACAATCCACCTAATTAATTCCCTTGGACCTTCTTATATGAAAGAGCACTGGACTACAAATTAAGAATATCAGATTGGAATTCCACCCTGGACCACATGAGTCATATGACCTTGAACTAGTCCTTGTTAATCTTCTAGGAACTTTGCTTTCCTCACAATAAAGTGCAGGAACCAACACACCTCATAAGCTTAGGACGATCAGATACTCATTCGCAATGACACAGGCATTGGGTTAAATGCTTAATGCACAACCTCCTTGAAATTTCTAAAGAGTTTTATGAGATAGTATTATTATCAGCCTCATTTTATAAATGAAAAAGTAGAGAGGCCTAATGTTTTAAATAACTTGCATGTGAAAGTTACTAATATTAAATTACCTGAATTTATTTATCTAGTAATTCACTCTTGCATATTAGTGCCTATACTGAGTAAAGAATTCAATTATCTTAATATACTCCCCATTCTAGAAATTAGAGTAACCCTGTTATGAAAATTAGCTCATTAATTTCAAGTTTTCTTAAGGAAAATTAAGATTAGCCTGAAGAAACCCATCTGCAAAAAATGTGAATCTCTCCTAAAAAAAAAAAAAAAAAAACTGGAAACATGCCCCCTTCACCACTTTAACACCAATTAGTCAAAGGAGTGCTGGTGAGTGAGTGGGGAGGCCATATGCAAAATGCCCCTTGAGGACTTTTCTAAAGAGGAAAAAAAAAAAAAAACACCTAAACATTTATGGAAATGTTTGCTCAGTTTGGTAATAAAATGTCTGAACACTAGAGTGTTTGCCAACATAACTCTCCTCACACAATGACTGTGTGAGCAGTTTTTTAACTGAGTTACAATCAAACTGGCACTAGGGAAGAGCAATAACCATAAACTGAATTCTCAATAATATGTTTTTAGGCAAAGGGCTATATGACTATTTCCAGATTTGACTGCTATGATTCATAAATTCCAAAAGCCTCATGCTTCTCCATATCACAATGTAGTCAGGCTTCACTAGCCCCTGTGGAGAGAGGCAGAGAATTAACTGCTTATAAACCTTAGCAATAAAGCCATCAGTCTGGACCCAATGAGAAATAAAGACAAGTTGGCACCAAAGCAGAACCGGTGAGAAAGCAGAACAGGTTGAAGGCAAGCCTGCCATCTATGTGCAGAAATATGTGGTTTTTGTAGCAGAGCACTACAAAAAAGAACATACATATAATATGATTATTCACATGTTAACCTAATGCAGAACTTTTAAAGCCAACTGCTTCCAATAGACTCCACTCTATAACAATTCTTTTGGTCAATGCCAAGGGTAAAACGAGCAAATAAAAAGCACAAATTTCAATGCTGGCAAATGTCATTGTTCCTAAAGACTGTTTCCCCCAGAGGTTTAGGTGAGAGTTCTTTGAATTTTCTGTAGCTGAATGGAAAGGTCAAGTTAATAGGATTATCTAAGACTCATTCTAAATAATTGTAAAAGAAAAACGAAACAGCTTTCAAATGTGAGGAAAACCTTAAGAAGGAGCACGTACACATAAATCTGTGGCCTGCAAATCTGAAGTGTGCCTGGAACAAAAGGAGCAGTTGTTCAAAGACCAGCTGGATAGTTAGATGCTGCAGTATAATGGGTTTTTACCAGTAATAACAGCTGCAGAGGTCATCGAAAAACCTGACTCTAGAACATTTGAGTGTGAAGAAGGTAAATGAATAGAGGAGTATTAAAATCAATGATATTCCTGACTTGACCCTGAAAATTGAAGTAATTCCAGAGAAACCATGAAAAGAAGCTGGAACAAAGTATCTTAGCCTTAGTAAAGCAAAAGCCAAGCAAAGGATTAATAACAATGTAGCCTCCATGTTCTGGGTGCATACTCTGTGCCAAGTACATTGAGAAGCTCTTTGTGTGCTTTAGCTCATTTAATTTAATCCTCTCCACAACATTATTAATTCCATTTTACAGAGGCACCTTTTTAGGCTCAGAGATTAAACTATCAAGGTCACAAGGCTTGTAAGGGAGGAGCACTGGGTGTTATATGTAACTGATGAATCATTGAACTCTACCTCTGATACTAATAATACACTATATGTTAATTAATTGAATGTAAATAAAATTTAAAAATTAAAAAAAATCATGTCATTTGCAAATAGAGACAATTTTACTTCTTCCTAATTTTTTTTTTTTTTAGTAAGCTCTATGCCCAATGGGGGCTGAAACTTATGACCCAAAGATCAAGAGTCACATGCTCTACTGACTGAGTCAGCCAGGCACCCTTTCCTTTCTAATTCTGATACCTTTTATTTTTCTCTTATTTGCCTAATTGCTGTAGCTAGGATTTCCATGTAACTATCTTGAATAGGAGTGGGGAGAATGGACACCCTTGTGTTCTTCTTGATCTTAAAGGAAAAGCATTCAACCCTTCACCATTGAGTATGTTAGCTGTGGATTTGGCATATATGGCCTTTTATCATGTCAAGATATGATCCCCCCATATGCAATTTGTTAAGAGTTTTTATCATTAATGGATATTGAGTATTATCAAATGCTTTTCTTGCATCTAAGATTTGAGATGATCATGAGATTCTTTTCTTTCATTCTATTAATGTGATATATCACATTGATTAATTTGCATATGTTGAACCATCTTTGCATTCCAGGGATGAATCCCACTTGATCATGGTGTATGATCCTTTTAATGTGCTGCTGAATTTGGTTTGCTAGTATTTTATTGAGAATTTTTACAACTGTATTTACCAGCAATACTGGCCTGTAGTGTTCTTTTCTAATAGTGCATTTTTCTGGTTTTCACTTCAGGACAATGCTGGCCTCATAAAATGAGTCTGGGAGTGTTCTTTAAATGGTTGGTAAAATTTACCAGTGAAGCCATCTGGTCCTGGGCTTTTCTTCATTGGGAGATTTTTGATTACTGATTCAATCTCCGTAGTAGTAACTGGTCTCTTCAGATTTTCTATTTCTTCGTGATTCAGTCTTGGTGAGTTGTATGTTTCTAGAATTTTTCCATTTCTTCTAGGTTGTCCAGTTTGTTGGCATATAGTTGTTCACCACAGCCTCTTATGATCCTTTGGATTTCTGTGGTATCAGTTTTAATGTCTCCTTTTTCATTTATAATTTTGTTGAGTCCTTTCTCCTTTTTCCTTGGTTAATCTAGCTAAGCATTTGTCGGTTTTATTTCTTTTCAAAGAACCAACTTTAATTTGGTTAATCTTTTCTCTTGTTTTTCTGTTCTGTTTCATTTATTTCTGCTCTAATCCTTTTGTGTGTGTGTGTGTGTGTGTGTGTGTGTGTGTGTGTGTGTGTGTGAGAGAGAGAGAGAGAGAGAGAGAGAGAGCAGGGCAAGGGGGATGTGCAAAGGGAGAGGAAGAGGGAGAGAATCTTAAGCAGACTCCACACTCAGTGTGGAGCCCAATGCAGGGCTTGATCTCATGACCCTGAGATCATGACCTGAGCCAATATCAAGAGTAAGAGGCTTGGGGCGCCTGGGTGGCACAGCGGTTGGGTGTCTGCCTTCGGCTCAGGGCGTGATCCCGGCGATCTGGGATCGAGCCCCACGTCAGGCTCTTCTGCTGTGGGCCTGCTTCTTCCTCTCCCACTCCCCCTGCTTGTGTTCCCTCTCTCGCTGGCTGTCTCTATCTCTGTCGAATAAACAAATAAAATCTTAAAAAAAAAAAAAAGAGTAAGAGGCTTAACCAACCGAACCACCCAGGCACCCCATATTTCTGCTGTAATTATTTCTTTCTTCTGCTAACTTTGGACTCAGTTCTTATTTTTCTAGTTCCTTAAGATGTAGAGTTAGATTGGTTATTTGTGATCTTCCTTGCTTCTTAACATAGGCATTTATTGCTATGATCTTCCCTCTTAGAATTGCTTTTGCTGCATCCCACAACTTCTGGTACGTTTCTATTTTCATTTGTCTCAAAAAAACTATTTTTATTTCCCCTTTATTTTTTGATCCACTGGTTGTTCAGAAGGGTGTTATATAATTTCCATGTGTTCATGAGTTTTCCAGGTTTCATCTTATTATTGATTCCTGGTTTCATGCCACTGCAGTCAGAGAAGATACTTGGCATGATTTCAATCTTCTCTAATTTGCTAAGATTTCTTTGAGCTTAAAATATGGTCAATCCTAGAAAATGTTCCATGTGCAGCTGAGAAGAATGTATTCTGGCATTGTTGGATAGAATGTTCTGTATGTGTCTATTAGGTCATTTTATTCATATTTCATCACTATTTCATCTACAGTGTTGTTCAAATCCACTACTGATCTGTCTGGATGATCTAGCCATTGTTGACAATGGGGTATTAAAGTCCCCAGCTATTACTGTATTACTGTTTATTTCTTCTTTTATCTCTGTTAGTTTTTGTTTTATATATTTACATGTTCCAATGTTGGGTACATAAATATTTACAATTGTTATATGTTCTTAATGTGCTGACTCCTTTATCATAACCTTGTCTCTTTTTACCATTTTAGTTTAAAGTCTGTATTTTAGGGTTTTGGGTTTTGGGAGTTTGTTTGTTGGTTACCATTTACTTGAAATGTCTTTTTTATCCCTGCACTCTCAGTTTCTGTGTGATTTTAAGGCTTAAGTGAGTCTCTTGTGAGCAGCATGTTG
Source organism: Ursus americanus (assembly GCF_024610735.1). Lineage (NCBI taxonomy): Eukaryota > Metazoa > Chordata > Mammalia > Carnivora > Ursidae > Ursus > Ursus americanus. The sequence goes on along the minus strand of NC_142141.1, from coordinate 39,495,027 downwards.
TTGGATCTTGTTTTTTTTTTACCCATTCAGCTATTCAATGTCTTTTAATTGGAGAATTTTATCCATTTTTGTTTAAGTAATTATTGATAGGTAAGAACTTCCTATTAACATTTTGTTCATTGTTTCCTAGTTGTTTTGTAGATCCACTGTTCCTTGTTTATCTTTATATCTTTTTTTGTGTTTCAACGTCTTTTGGTATCAATATGCTTTGATTTCTTTATCATGTCCTTTTGTGTAATTACTACAGGATTTTCTCTTGTGGTTATCATGTGGTTATGACCCAAATGTGGTAACAAATGTGGTTACCACATTTTATATTATATAAAATATCTTAAATTTATAACACCCTATTTTAAACTGATAACAACTTAACTTCAATAGAATTTGTAAACTTTACTCCTTCACTTCTCACATTTGAGGTTATTGCTGTTACAATGTCCATATTTTTATATAGTCTAATTAATTCTGCAGGTTGATTCTGCAGATGAGCAAAACCACTGTTTGGGATTACTACTTGGGAACCGCAGGAATGAACTTGGTCTGCCAAGATCCACGTGCTGGTTGTTACCTCCCCCCATCACAGTCAGATTCCCAGTGACTGAGCCCTAAAGATTCCCCTGCACTCCCCATGGTGGGAGATCAGAGTAAGGGCTCCTGTAAAGCAACACATAATGCTGAGAACAGTTGTCCCACTTGGGTTCTCTTTTCCCACTGAAGGAACCAGATGTTCAGCAAAGACCTCTCTGCATGGTGCTGCACTGGCCTAGAGGAGGAGCAAAGCAGTCAACACATAACTATTTCTCTTACCCTTCTAAGGCAACCTGTTGCCATCTGTCATGGTCTCTGTGGTGCAGGGGGTGCTTCAGCCTTACCCCTATGTTTTAGGATTCTCTTAGTGGTGTCTTACTCTTGAACAGTTGCTAATTGTTGTTCTTGTGAGGGATGCAAAGTCAGGAACAACCTCTGCCACCATCTTGGTGACATCACTCTGACCAAAACCCAAATATATATTTTTTAATCTTTATTTTTTAAAATTCCAGTATAATTAAGTGTTATATTAATTTCAGGTGTACAATACAGTGATTCAACAATTCTATGCATTGCTCAGTGCTCATCACAGTAAGTGTACTCTTAACCCCCTTCATCAATTTCACTCATCCCCCACTCACCCCCCTGGCAAGCACAAGTTTATTCTCTACATTTAAGAGTATGTATTTTTTGTTTGTTTCGTTTTTTCTTTGTTCATTTGCTTTGTTTCTTAAATTCCACATTTGAATGAAATTATATGGCATTTATCTTTCTCTGATTTATTTCACTTAGTATTATACCCTCTAGATGCATCCAAGTTGCTGCAAATGGCAAGGTTTCATTTATGTGTGTGTGTGTGTGTGTGTGTGTGTGTGTGTGTGTATATACATACATATATATACTCATAGATGAATGGATAAAGAAGACACCACATCTTCTTTATCCATTCATCTATGAATAGACACTTGGGTTGCTTCCATATCTATCTGGCTATTGTAAATAATGCTGCAATTAACAGAGGAGTGCATATAACTTTTCAAATTAGTGTTTTTGTTTTCTAGGGGTAAATGATAGTGGAATTACTGAATCATATGGTAATTCTATTTTTAATTTTTTGAGGAACCTCCATACTGTTTCCCACCTAGTTTTCCCAGTTTGCATTCCAACCAACAATGCATAAGGGTTCTTTTTTCTCCACATCCTCACCAACACTTATTTTTTCTTGTTGATTCCAGTCATTCTGACAGAAGTAAGGTGATATCTCATTGCGGTTTTGATTTGCATTTCCCTAATGATTAGTGATGTTGAGCATCTTTTCATATGTCTGCTGCCTATCTGCATGTCTTCTTTGGAAAAATGTCTGTTCGTGTCTTCTGTCCATTTTTTAATTTTTTTTTTTTTTAGTGTTGAGTTGTATACATTCTTTATGTATTTTGGATATTAACCCCTTAACAGAGGTATCATTTGCAAATATCTTTTCCCATTCCGTGGACTGTCTTTTTGTTTCATTGATGACTTCCTTCAGTGCACAAAAGCTTTTTATTTTGATGTAGTTCCAAGAGCAAAACCCAAACTTTTAAAACAAGCAATTAAAGCATAACTTTGAATATTCAGCCCCTCAAAAAAATTTTAAATAACTTGATATATTAAAGAAGAACAGATTAGTATAGTAACAGATGATAGTAACAAGTAAAAACTTGGCAAAATTATTTGCTAGAAATCAAACTGCCCATGTTATTTCTTAGTTTACACCAGTGATTCTTAATGTTTTATCGGATGCAGAATTATTAAGGAATCTGATGAACACTATGAACCAGCCTCTACCCTCAGGAAAACACACACACAAACTTTTACAAGGATTTTACAGAAAATAGTAACACTCACTTGTGAGCAATATTAAAACAAATAAACCAGTTAAGATCTAGAAGTCTGCCATTAATTTGATGAAGTCTGCAACTTAAAATGGGATGCCCCATGGGAACAATAAAATGACACTTAGAATCCCAAGATAGGCCACTATATCAATAAGTTATGTGGGTAAAATACTGTATACATAATTTTTTTAAACAATAGAGAACCTTCCCTTCTAACTGGAATCAGTAGATAATTACCTATTGGGCATCTACTGTATATGCAACTGGAGTAAGCACATCAGGTATACAAAAAAGTATAAGACTTGGTCATAACTTTTTAGATAGGGATTGCTGACTATCCCCCAATATCTTTTTTTCTCTTCTACCTTAGTGAAGAACCCTCAATTTTTGCCTGGCCTTAGGGCAAGCAGAATAAAGACTGTTTCCCAACCTCTTTTGAAGCCAAGTTCTAAGTTTTGGCCAGTTGGGTGTAAGTGCAAGTGAATTGCTCTACTTTTGAGAAATGTCCTTAAAGAAAAGGAGCTTTAGCCTTCCTTGCACTATCTCTCTCTATTGCTGCAATGTGGACATCATGGATGGGGCTTTTGCCTTCATCTTAGACTGCATAGTAACCATAAAAATGGAAGACTCACTTGGCAGAGAAGCAAAATAGAAGGATCCCAGGCCTCTGACATCATGGAGAATCATGCCAGACCTCCATTCAATTTATACACGACAGAGAAATAATTTTTCTCTTGTTTAAGCAACTATTATTTTGAGTATTAATCACTTGCACCCAAACCTAATCTTCCCTCAAAAAGCTTATAATGGTATTGAGTATAAAAATTAGTCTGTGTGAAACTATGTGAATGAAACAACACAGTCAGTGTCAAGTTAAAAACCAGCTGAGTTCCAGCTGCATAAAAGTTTTCAGTTTGAAATGGGATCTATTTTCCCATAAGCCTAATTTAATAAAATGATGCTTAAGAGACTCAACATAGTTCACAAAAAAAAAAAAATAGCATAATGTGGTTAAAAAACTGCTTAAAATTTTTTAAACAGTAAAATACGTAAATAAATAATATATTTGAGCTTACAGAATCTATGGAAGGGTATTCAAAGAGGAACAACACAAAACTTCCCAATAAACTACAATATTAAAACTGGGAGAAAAATAGTGAAAAATAATAAAATAAATATAAAAATTCATTATTAATGCTGGTGCATTTGGAATCACGTAATAAGCTTTTAAAAATACTGATCCTTGGAACCTACCCCAGACTAAATCAGAACCTGGAGGTTAGGGGTAAGGCCCAGTATCAATAGTTTACAAAGCTCCTAGTAATTCTAATGGGCAGCCATAGTTGAGAACCACTGCTAGAAAAAATTAAAAGGACTGTGACATATCTAAGTGGTACCTTCAGGGCTTCAGAGAGTGATGCTACTAGTTTTTTAAAATTTTGCCTGGGGTTTTACTGAAAAATAACTTGCTTTTAGATGTTTTGTTGTTTTGGAATTGGGTTCTTTTTTTTTTTTTTTTTTTTTTGACCCAGCTATTATCACACATCACCTCTTACTCAAAATTAAGTTCATTTGGGGTTATAAATGGACTAAACACTATCTACTTTCAGTCTGAATATAACATAATTTCTCAACAGTTTTCTTAACCTAGTTCTATAGGTTCCTATCTCTCTCAGGGTTTCTATCCCCAACTCTTTCCATGTTTCCCTCTCCACTGATTTCATGTTCTCCCCTCCTTCCAACCCCAAGAGAGATGCTTCTCCTCATCCCCACCATTGTCCAGACTTGTGAGAAAGGCAAAGTCCATGAATCTGGAGGTAGCCAATGAACAGGCCAAAGGCAAAGAGTGAGACCAGAGAGCAGAACAGCATCATCAACCAGCATTAGTGAGAACACAGTGGGGGTCTCCAGATATAAAGGGAGTTTGCCTGCTAAGAAAGATACTGTTAAAAAATATTTTTGAGGCAGTCAGAGAAATGTGAATATTGACTGGGTGTTAAATGATTAAATGAATTATCATTAATTTTGTTAGACTGATCAGGCATTGTAATTATAAGAAAAAATCCTTATCAATTGGACATACTTGATGAACTATTTATACATGTAATTACATAATGTCTGGAGATTTGCTTCAAAATACCCTGGCCAAAATTAAATAGGAATGAGGAAGATGGGTGAAACAAGACTGACAAATGTTGATAATTGTTGAAGTTGGATAATTGATACGTGGATCCCATTATACTATTTTCACTACCTGTATGTTTGAAATATTTGAAATTTCCCCTAATAAGAAAATTGGCTTGAAAATATGGTTCCAACTATAGCATTTGTGGGGAAAACAATAAAAAAGACTGTGTAGAAAATGTTAGAAACTGCTCTCTAGATCATTTGGCACACAGAATGTGTCAATCAGAAAACTGAAGGAGACAGGGATAAGTGGTATGGAATGGTGAAAGATTTCATTGAGGAGGTGAAACTGGAACCAAAACTTCAGAAATCATAATTTAACACAAAAACAAGTTAATTTGCTTTTGATTAGGAGAGGGATTTTCTTTAATAAAGATAAGAATGACACCAACCCCCAGATCATGATGTAGGAGACTAAAATTAGTTAATTTTTATGGAAAAAATTAATAAAGTATTAAAAGGGACACCTGGGTGGCTCAGTCAGTTAAGGGTCTGGCCTTTGGCTCGGCTCATGATCTCAGGGTCCTGGAATCGAGCCCTGCGTTGGGTTCTTTACTTGGCGGAGAGTCTGCTTCTCTCTCTCTCTCCCTCTCTCTCTTAATCTCTCTCTCTCTCCCCCTCTGCCCCTCCCCCCCCAGTTTGTGTTCTTGCTCTCTCTCAAATAAATAAATAAAATCTAAAAAATAAAGGTATTAAAAATAATAATAAAACAACTAGCAGCAATTGAGTGCTTACCACTTGCCAGGCAGTATGCAAAGCACTTTATATACATATCTTATTTAAGCCTCATAGCAATCCTATGACATATAGGCTATTATTAGCACCCAACCCCTACTCTTTTAATATTTGAAGAAAACTGAGCTCAGAGAGGTAACAAAATCACATGCTGGTAAAAGTCAGAGCTGGGACTTTAATCCAGTTCTGCTTGAATCCAAATCCCAGGTCTTTAATCATCTTGTTATTCTATTCCCTCATGTCATTGTAAAGTTCTCTCTATATAAGGAAGTATAAGGGATATCTGGGGCTGTGATTCCTGGCATTAGTAATTCCCTATTGTTGCCTGGAGTGTTTGAGTAACAATCTAATAAAGAAATGTAGAGAATCCCTCAGGGAAAGGGTTACAACAAGGCAAGTACACCATACAAGAACAGAAGTACCTTGCCTCTGCCAAGTGCTCCCCTAAGAGGGAAAAAAGAGAAAAGGGAATCATACATCTCTTTTACATCCAGAAGTGATAAAAAACCAAAAGGACAAGCTAGAGATAAATTGAGAAGTATATGTGCCATGGTCACATCCTACTTGGAATCAATTTCTACCTTAATAGCAACCCATCTATTTTTCCAATTACAGGTTCCCAAATTGTTCTGTGCTCCCTTCCATGAAACATTTCTCTCAGGCAACAAACTCCTATCTAGATATACCTGTTAGGATGGAATAGTATAGCTGTCTAGCCTCCCCCAGATATTTATGTCTTAAGCCTCCACCACTCCTAGTGGTAATCAAAACAATCTCCAACCCTCCTTGAGCAGGGAGGGGTGGGGAAGCATGTGCACTGGAAAGCCAAGAAACTGTTTATTTCCTGGCCCCTGAAATGTGCATAGTGTGAATGACAGATTCCTCATGTTATGATGTTAGGAACTGAGTACATATGAATAAAAAGCACCCATCTGGGAGCTGAAGGACCTGCCCTTGTATTTCCCACTTCGGCTACTAGAGTATCTTTAGCAAGTCACTTCACCTCTCTGGGCTTTAGATTCCTTATTTGTAATTGGGGGGCGGGCTATCATAAAGAATTTTATAACTTATTTCTAGTGCAGAATCCTTTCAGCAAATGGTATCTTTCAGGGAAACTAACAATATATAAGAGACAAAATATGAAACTACTCTGAATGTCAAGGGGACCCTTTCCCACACCCCATTGTAATAGATCATATTAAAGTGCTTCTCATTTTAAACATTCCATGATTATAAGTAAACTCCTTGTAGCCTGAGGAGAAGGCAGCATCCCTTTGAGCAGCTGCACCAGAGAATCCTCTGGCCCCCAGATGGCTGCCCTCCTTTATCAGTGAGCCTCTTCCTAAAGCAAATAAGCAAAGAAAAAAATCCCACAGAAACAGAGTCCGACGTGAGGACTCAGGGAGCCAACAGAATGCTCAACTCCATCCAGGCTAACTAAAACACATTCCGAGGAAGAGATAAGGTTTATGAAAAGGAAACTAACACAATCGCTTAAAAGAATTTCAACATTAAACCACTCAGGCCAGGCTGCCAGGCCACAGGGAGGCCACAAAACTTCCAAGGTCGGCCCTGAAAAAAAAAGACTTCACAGGGACCCATGCCTTGATTTTCCTCTTTGTTTCTCATTGCCCTGGGGTCAACTTCTTTCAGGTCCCTATGTGTGGGAAGTGGCAGTACATTGTACACAGCATACATTTCTTCTGGCACTGAGTCCTACAGGAACTCAGCATTTTGGGAAAAGGGATTATAGGAAGAGTGACTACAGATTAATAAATCTGAACTTTTACATATATCAGAACAAAGTAGCCAACTCAATAGGGTCACCTGATGAAAAACACAACACCCTGTTTTTGAATTTTAAACAGATTTCAGACAAATATGAATTTCAGATAAATAACAAACAACTTTTTAGAATAAGCATACCCCGAATATTGCATTCTTAAAATAAAAGTATTGTTATTTACCTAAAATTCAAATTTAACTCAGCATCCCACGTTTTTATTTGCTAAATCTGGCAACACTAATCCTCAAGATGAAAACATATTCCAGCTATATTTCCAATATCCAAATCATTTTTTTTTAAATCCTACTTAGAAATGGTCTTTACAAGATGAGGAACATTCCTTCCCCAAGCCTCTATGGAATTAAAGCTTCAGCCTTGGAGACTGAACTAAATTTCTAAAAACTACCAAATGTTATTCCTCAATTGTGTGAGTGAATGAGAATGATCAAGCAAGGTAACTCCACTTGGGGCCAAAACATGAAGTGTGATTCTATGTTAACGAAACAAGTTGTCTTATGACCCACTATCCTTACTGACTCTCTACTGCCTACAGAATAAATTCTCAGTTTTGCAATACTGCATTCAAGATATCCAGCAAAATCTACCTCTCCAGCCTCTATCTTCACCCGCTAGGGCCACACAGGCTACCTGTTGATGGACTCTTTCATACTACTTCTCATGCTATTGCCTTTATCAAGAAAGCCCTTTCTGGCCCTATCTACCCAACTGACACATGTCTTTCAATACTCAAATGTTACTTTTCCAAAAGTCGCCTTAAATCTTTTCTGAAATATGTGTAAGGAAGGATGAATGGATGGGTGGATAGATGAACTAATAAAACTTCTTTATAAAATTGTCTTACCTCTATTCTCAACTCCCAAGCATGGGTTAAAAGCATAAGCTTTGGAATTAGGCAGACCCAAAATCAAATCCCAATTGTGTTATCGAGTGGATATGTGATTTGGGGGAAGAAGTTTAACATCAATAAATTGCAATCCCCTTACCTGTAAAACTGGGATAACACAGCTCATACCACAAAGGGTTATGGGGATGATTAAATGAGATAGAGTAAGAAAAAGCACGTGGCATAATGCCTAACTCAGAATAAACATTTGATAAATTGTAGTTATTTTCTTATTACTATTACTCCTTTGTGTTCTCTCAGTACCCTTCTATCATAGAACTCAAAGTACTTTACTGCATTTAACAATTTACATAGCTCTTAGACAAGAATCACTTCTTTCTTTTTTTTTTTTTTTTTAAAGCATCAGCTCCTACCACACAGTTACTAGGGGTGTAGAAGAATAAGAGAACGAAAAGGGAGGAATCTATAATTTATTGAATCTAACTATATAAATAGGTAAAAGGCACTATGCAGGACATTTTCAATATACTACTTAACCTTGGTAAGGGACTTACAAAGTAAATAAAATTATATCTATTTAAGAGATGAAGAAACTAAATCCTAAAAGCTCAGTGATTTACTCATGATTCAAAGGTGGGTAATGACAAGAGCGGGATTTGCCTTCAGGCCTATCTGACAGTATGCCTGTCTGAGCACACCACTCACACCACAGAGATTAGTCTCCTGACTTCCCATTTCTAGCCCTTCCCAAGGTCAGACTGAGTAAAGTTTGTGGAAATCAGTGGAAAATTTTGCTTAGTGGAGGTAAACTAGGGATTATGATAAGGAGCAGGGGGAAGCACAAAGGGAAAGACTTGTCCGGCATTTATAGTAAAACAAGGGGAGGGCTATCGTGTGTCAATTATCTCAATTTCTTCTTTCTTCCTTCAAAACTGTTTCACATATGATTTAATAAGTTTTTAACTCATTATTTTTCAGTTAATATCTAAGAACATCAAATATAAATGAATCATTCTACTTTAAAACAAATCAAACATTATAGATAACAAAGTCTCCTTTGCCCACCTCTCCAATCCTGGTCCCATCCCTACTACCTCCAAACTAAAAGATCCTGGATTAAGTATGTATTCTTCCAGACATTTAAAAATTCATTTACATACAGAAATGTATAGCCACATAAAATATATATTGTTTCACGTTTAATTAGTGAATAAATTATTTTCACTGTATACACAAACAAAAAAATAAAACCCTGATTTACCCAACTCCTATTCTATGTAGGCATTCTCTAACTCCAAAATGGGTCTTTGCATTATTTCAGAGATTTCCGATAAAGAGATGAAGCTGATTTACTATTTAGTATTGCTATGGTCTCCTCAAAACTGGATCCTAAGAGAGACATTGTAAAAGAAAGCCAAAATAAAGACTACTACCAGAATTAAGAACTGACTACATTTTTTTAAGGTTTTTTTTGGGGGGGTTGTTTGTTTTTTACAGAGAGATGGGGCATGGGGGGGCAGTAGAGAAAGGGAGGAGAGAGAATCTTAAGCAGGCTCCCCACCCAGTGCGGAGCTCGATCCCACGAACCCTGAGATCATGACCTGAGCCAAAATCAAGAGTCGTTCACTTAACTGACTAAGCCAAAATCAAGAGTCATTCACTTAACTGACTGAGCCACCCAGGCACCCCGACCATATTATTTTTAAGTGAAATTCAAACCACACTTTTGCAGAATACTTAAAGTGTCTTCGTGGATGGAGCCCCATGGAACACAGTTTGAAAACAGTTGACTTGTTATTCTCTAGGCCTTTCCTAGGACTGTATTTCTATGATTAATAAAGTGTGTGCGTATCAAACCTAGACTCTGAAAAGGAGACTTGGTTCTTTGGAGGCCTACTCCAAATATCAGAAATCATAAACCCATGAGCCTCAGCCAGGTTGGAACCAGTTCTGACCTTAAAGAGTCCCTCCCTGCAATGCAAACAGTCCCATGTTGTTTCCCCTTCTTGTACCAAAAGAAAAAGAAAAAGTACACATAGACTTATCTTTAAGTGTCAATTTCCTTGTTGAGACCATATTATAATGGAAGGGTTTTGCTGAGAGCTATAAATAGTAATTTCCTTCAGTAGTGATATACTCTCTATTTCCAGTAAGAGCAAGGAAATCCACCAGCTTCTTCCTGGCAACACTATACTACTTATATAAGAAAGTGACCTATAGGATAGTCATATATAAGGTTAAGAGGGTGGGTGAGGGGCCTGGGAAATGGAAGAAGCAGGGGTGATTTTACTTTATTCTCCTGAAACTCCATCACCCCATTTACGTATATGAGGAAAAAAGTAGAAAGTTGTCTCTATGGTTTCCCCCTCCGTCACAAAATAACCACCTAAAGCTCTCCTCTTCAGGGCAGGAAGGATTTGAGATTAAAAGAGACTTAAAAGACATATAGCCAAATACAATGAGTGGACCATTTTTGGGCTATAATTGGAAAAACAACAAAAAAGAAATGTTAAGACAATCAGAGAACTCTGAATGTGGACTTGGTATTAAATAACAAATATTCAGGAATTATTGTTAATTTTGTTAGGTGTGACAGGGCATTGTAGTCAAAATCTGTCCTTTTTTTTTTTTTTTTTTAGATGCATCCTGGAGTATATTTAAGGGTGAAGTGCCATGCTGTCTACTTGTGAGGGTATGTTTGACATTTTTCATGATAGTTTCAAAGAAGAGAGGTAGGGGGTGCCTGGGTGGCTCAGTCGTTGAGCGTCTGGCTTCGGCTTAGGGCGTGATCCCTGCATTCTGGGATCGAGCCCCACATCAGGCTCCTCCGCTGGGAGCCTGCTTCTTCCTCTCCCACTCCCCCTGCTTGTGTTCCTTCTCTTGCTGGCTGTCTCTATCTCTGTCAAATGAATAAATAAAATCTTAAAAAAAAAAAAAAAGAAGAGAGGTAAAGAAGAGTATGGCATAATACTGATGGTTGTTGAAACTAGGTGATGAGTTCATGGAGGTTCGCTGAACTCCTTATTTTTTTTATATGTTTGGAAATTTCCATAATAAAAAGTTTATTTTGAAACTTCTGAAATGTGACCCATTCCTTTACCTAACCACATACCCATGCTCTTTTTTTCCCACCCATCCAGTATATTGATTTATCACTCTAATGACTGGCAGCAGAGTGGTTAAGTTGCAGGCTCTAGAACTACACTGTCTGGGTCATTGCCTGGGGCCTAGCATTGCCCACTTGACCTTATGAGAGTTCATTAACCTCTATATCTCCTCATCTGTAAAATGGGAGATGATAAAATTTGACTTTTGGGCTGTTATGAAGATAAATGTGTTAATAAATGTATTTAGAAGAGTGGCTAGTATATAATAAGCATTCAATAAATCTTAGTCATTATCATTATTAAGTAACTTCTGAAAGTAGGAAGGTACACTACAACATCATCTAGTCTAATTCTTCGTTTAATGAAAGAAAAACTTAGGGTCAAAATGTTTTTAAAAAAGAAAAAATAAATACCTGCCTAAGGACACAAAGCTGGATAAAGGCAGAGCACATTAGAATTCAGCTTTCCTAGAATCCAGGTCAATGTCCTTATACTTTATTCACTTTAATACATATTCAATATTGAATTGAATCAGTATTTGCCATGCTCTCTGCTTAGTACTAAGTAAAAAATTAGATCTTTTCTTTTAAGTAATATACCATCTAGTTGGAACATGGTAATAATACTAGATTTTGTACAGTGACTTTCACTTTTCAAAGTGCTCCTAACAAGCTCAAGGGCAGAAAACTAATCTCTAGTGACAGAAATCAGAATAGTGGTAGCCTCTGGATGGGATAAAAAAAGGGACATGAGCAAACTTACTAGGGTGACAGAAATATACTATATCCTGATTGAGTGCTGATTACATACATTTTTAAAACTCATCAAATCGTATACTTAAGACATGAATTTCACTGCATGTAAATAAATTTTACCCTAATTTTTTAAAATCCCTCTACGTACATGTATTTTGCTGGCTTCTCAACACTGTTAACTACGGAAAATAGGTATTTCTTTAAAGTTGAGAAACGTGGAAATTTTGAAAGGGCATGACCAAGGATATACAGCAAAGCTAAAGCCAGAAGAAGCAGGTCTCAATTCCTGGCCCACTATGACTTCAAATTCAAGAATGAACTCAGACAGCACAAGGTATTAGTACAAGTGGGAAAAGAGAGCAGAGGAGAGAAGAATCACTAGCCTTGTTTGGAGAAAATATGGAGAAGACAAGGACCAACACAGGACAGATGCATTAGGGAAGGCTCTGTGGGTAAAATGGAACTTATCTGAGTCTGTCACGAATGCTCTGTTGGCATCTGCCCCTCTCTGTCACAATGTCTCAGGCTCTTTGAGAGCAGTTATCATATTGCATGCAGTGGACTCCAGGCATAAATACTATCACCTCAGCTTATCCTCTGAGCCCTCTAATTCTTTTTCATTGCCCCTTGTAACTCCTTGCCAATGAACTCCCAGGACAATCCCCTCAGGATAAACTCTGAGCCAAGCGTCTTTACTTTTCCTAATGGCAAAAGCCTTGAGACCAGGAGTAGTAGAACAAAGCCCCAGACATTCGGTGGGATACAGTGAGTGTTTAGTGGTTAAAATAAAAGTCCATTGTCCCTTATTCTTCCCTCCAGATTTTATCAACATGGAAAATAATGCCCTTCACGCAATGGCAAAGTAAAGTACAATGTGGTCTTTAATCTGTCCTTCAGTGTTTATATGTGAGCCATTTGGCACCAAGTAAGCAAACAGGGGTTCACTTAAGTGGGGGAAAAGTTGTCACTTTCACACAATGCATCTGAGCTAAGTGGTGTGATATGAAACTACTGTCTTAAAGCAGAACTACCCACTAAGGAGTTCTGCTCCTGCTGTTACTGCCTTCGATAGCCTGTGGTTTAACAGCACACAGCTGAATGACTCAGTAGTTCATTTCTGTATACAATCCTCATGATCTGCAATGCACTAGCCTTTAGAACTGGAAGTTTCCTTAAAGATACAAGGATGGGAGTGGGAGATGGGGTGGGGAAGGGGCAATGGTGAGGAGGGTCCAGTTACACAGAGCAGCCAAGTCTTGTGACCTGAAACTTCCTTGTGGATTTTAACCTGCAATTGATACTTGATTTTTCCCAGGTCTTCTTCTCTAACTGCTCAGTCCCTGGTGGCTTTGCTTGCCTAATGACAATAAGCATTCTGAGGGATGAGATCAGGCACATTCAGGGTAGTATGGCCACTACCTTCTGCTGTCCTGCCAGATTCTGAAAAAATCAGAATAGCTGAAGTCTTGAGAGCTAATGTAATCCAGGGCCTGGGAATTCAGCTTTTAGAACAGGTGTATGATCTTTTGGAAGAAGAGGATGAACTGGAGAGGGAGGTACATTTGCAGGAGCACATGGGTGAAAAATATACAACTTACAGTGTGAAAGCTCACCAGTTGAAATTTTTTGAAGAAAATACGAATTTCTGAGAATTTAATCTGCCAGAACTAAAACCTATTTTCAAAGGTTTTTGGCTTAAACAGAAACAAACCCAGAGGGCACGTATTGCATGGTGCACTGGGTGTCATACGCAACTAATGAATCATCGAACTTTACATCAAAAACCAGGGATGTACTGTATGGTGACTAACATAATATATTAAAAAAATATTATTATAATAAATAAATAAATAAATAAATAAATAAATAAATAAATAAATAAATAAAATAAATAAACAAATCCAGAATAATGGCTGGAGGCCATTCACCATCCTTATATCTCCTTTTTTGTTGTTGTTGGTTTTTTTGTAACTGGGAAAAAATGGGATGGAACAGAGTAACATGAAGTGATGTCACAAAAGAAAGAAAGCCTTTGTCTATCTTACTCTCTTGATGAGGAAAATCTGTTAGATGTCTGTTTGGTTACTGTTTACTAAGGCTTAAACCACCAACTTTGTATTTAGAACTTTATTTTTTTAGGGTACTAATCAGCTTGATTACAGAGCCATAAAATTAGATTGTAAGTTTTATATTGTACTATAGTGATAAATGCAATAGGAGAAATAAATAATATGTAATAGTGATACTTAGTTGTCATTGTTAATAACCTCAGGTAGTAGTTGATAAATTATTTTTTTAAAAAGTCATTTCATGATTCTGGGAGCAGATCTGAATACAAATATGAAGTTGTATCTACTACTTGAGCAACTGAATTCCTTTTTTACATATTGATGGATGTTTAACCTTTTTATTTAATATGAACCTCATTTACAGTATATAAGAATTGAAACTAAAATATTTTGGCTTTGTCAATCAATGTTTTTTGTACACTGGTTTTTTTTTTAGAGTAATATTTTCATCAGCAAAAGCATTTCTTAAACACTAATTCCCTTTCCAATTAATCAATTTGTAAGTGAAGTCTAGCTCCTTTTAGTTATGTTGGACATACTCATCTCCTGAAGTTTTATCTTCTTGTACCAAATTATTGGTTGTCTTTAAATGTATGACTATATATCACATATTTTATTAGTTGTTTAATAAGAGGTAATTCCCATGTGGGAAATAAATTGTTTTTTGTAAAAGTCAAAAAAAAAAGAGTTCTGAGGGAGAGACTTCATCGTGGTGCTAGGCTCTAGCAGGTAATAACATCATACCTTTCTCATAGGATTTAGCATTTCATGCACACCTACCATGCGCCAGACGTTGGATTTTTACAATGACTCTGTGAGATGAGCACTATAATCCTCACACTACAAACAAGAAAACCAAGCTACCAAAGTAGGTAGTAGCAGAGCAATGATTTGATCTTATGTCTAAGAACCCCACGTAGTTTTCATTTATCCACACTTAAATCATTGAATTTCCATGGTAAGAAAACTTTTATAGCTTCAATTACCTATGTAACTTTAACTTTAGTGATTCCTTTCTGTTATATTAAATTAAAAATTTTCAAGCTATCTCTTAGTGCTGTCTTAAAAATTCCTCTAGATAAGCAAGAGATGGAACTGTCCCAAGGACCAATGGCTGGATATTTTTTATTTGTCCTTCCAGATCCATTTTCCACTCAGCGTTGTGCCCTGGGAAGTAGCCTTTATGCACTACATCATTTAGTTCCCTACTCTCTGGCTTTCAACTGGGCTTACCCACTGGGAGCACTAGATGGTGGTTAAGAGAGAGAAGAGGGTGTTAGTGATAACGGTGTTTTCCTTCTTCCTCTAATTCTGACATCACTGGACATGATAGAGGTCCTTCAGGTTGGCTAGCTTTATCTACAATAACCACAGTTCCTATCCTGTGGCTCTCTTCTAGACCCACATCTATTCTCTTTGGGCTGAAACTTCCCCCTTCACTTGTCCATTCAGTTTAGGGATACCAACTGCTCCCCATTATTGCTAGCCCCAGGATGCTTCATCATCCCTTGTTACTCTCCCTTAAACCTATTCCACTTGAATAAATAGTTCCTAAATTAAATTTTCCTTAATTGCTCCATTTGAGGAACTCATGTATTTCCTGCAGGTTTTCAAACTGATACAACTTGAGCTCTAGAATCTTTTTGATACTTTGGATCACTGAAAAATATGAGGTGCCTTTTCATGCATACATTTGTGCATTCATTCCACAAATATTTATTGAGCACCTATTGTGTGCCAGGCACTGGATTTACAATGGTAACAATTAGACTGTTAGAGCCACTGCTCTCCTACATAAAATACAGTAGATAGATTAAACAGATAATCACACACAAACTAGTAGAACACTATAATTGTGCCATGTGCCATGGCCCAATGAGAGCAAATGAGAGGAGTCAATCTGGTAGGGAGATCAATAAAGGATTGCATAAAAAAGTAAAACTTGAGCAAAAGACAAATAGGTATGTATTGGGCATAGAAGAAAAGAAAGATCATTCCAAGCAGAAGCTGATGACTGATAATAGTTGGTGTGGCAGGGATAGAGAGAGCAGGAGATGCTTGAGGAAAGATAAAGCTGACCAGGCTTTGTAGGCCATATTGAAAAATTGCGTTTATCCTCTATGTTACAGTGTGAAGATTGGGTTGGAAGGCCAAAGTAGATTGAGCACAGACCAGGTAGACAAGGTGAAAAGTAATTTAAATGGTGGTGGGGAAAATGGAGAAAATAGATTAATTTTATATATAGACATAGAGAGAGAGATTGAAAAACAGATTTGCTCCTCCCTGGGAGATTTCAGTGCCTGAAATTATATACATGAATTATATACATGAATACAACTGTCTTAGGGCAATGACTTTTCAACAAATGGAAAAATTCTGCCTTCTCATTATGGGATAGAGGTCAAGAAATATTATTCTAGGTTTAAGAAAAAGGATGAAACTCAGTAATGCAGTTATATACACAGGGTCAGGACATAAAAATTGTCCCCATATTGACTTCCTGTCTTGACCTCTAACAATTCTCACTCCTTAGGAATTCAGTAAGAAGGAGAGACTGAGTTCTAGAGAGAGCTGAGAAACCCAGAGAGATGAAAGTTACCATCTTGGCTCTCCCGCTTACTGTGTTGACTATGCAATTAGTTAATTTCTCTGATCTTCACATTCCTCTTCCATAAAATGAGAATGATAAATATTTCATAGGATTGTTGTGAGGATTAAATTAAGTAATGTATGTATATACATATGCTATTCACTAATTCAAGTAACAGAACACTGATTTTAAGAGGACTTAAAGCAAACTTATCTAATATATTGTGAAGTGTTAGGTATGACAGATTTCAAGGTCTATTAACTCAACAGCATAATCAATTTCTTTCTTTCTCCTCTATCACCCTGGATGTGTTTTTGACTCTTGCACTGGCTCCCCTCATCATCATAAGTTAGAAGTATTACATTTAGGGGTGCCTGGATGGCTCAGTCGGTTAAGCATCTGCCTTTGGCTCAGGTCATGATTCTGGAGTCCTGGGATCGAGTCCCACATCAGGCTCCCTGCTCAGTGGGGAGTCTGCTTCTCTCTCTGCACTTCACCCTGCTCATGCGTGCTTTCTCTCTCATTCTCTCTCTCTCCCTCAAATAAATAAAAATTCTTGGGGTGGGGGAAGAAGTATCACATTTAAAGAGAGAAACATCCAAAGTGGAAAGGAGTATCTTTTTCACTACTCCCTACTTGAATGTGAAAAACCTTTACCAAACAACAATAGACTTATATCTCATTAACTAGAACTGAAAGTAAAATACACAAAGGCAGGAACATTTGTCTGTTTTGCTTAATGATGTATTCCCAACATTCAAAATAGTGGTTAGGCCTCAAAAACCATTCATTGTTTGAATGGACTGCATGCCTAATTCTAATCTAACCACTAGTAAGAAAGTGGGATTACCATGTCCTGGCACTTTTTCTGTAAAAAGCAAAATAAAAACAATTTTAGGCTTTGTGGGTTGCATAGAACCTCTATAGTATATTCTTCTTTTTTCAACCCTACAAAAATATAAAAAATATTCTTAGCTCATGGGGCTTCCAAAAACAAGCCAAGGAATGGATGGCCCACAGGCCATAGTTTGCTGCCCCCTGGCTTAGATTAATCACATGGGGTGAAATGGAGGGACAGTCAAGCACCATGACCAGCAGAATATGTACAACACTCAGCAGAATCCATCACATGTAAAAAGCACTCAATAAATATCAGCTGCCATTGTTTTTGATGATGTATTATTTTCCTTGTTCTTCTTTTTCTAGGATAGCTGGACTCCAGAGACCTCTGTCCTGTGATAAACCTGCCATAGGCTGTGGACTGCCTCTGACTCTGGACTGAACCATGTGGGCCAGGGCACAGAAAGACATACCTTACAAAAAGAAGTAAAGATAGAGAAAACAATAAGCTCAGGATCAAAAACCAAGATTCACAAAATTAGCAAAGGATGTGAGAAGTGTATGATGGTGGAGGAAATGAATTCTATTCTCAAACATTAGAAAACTCAGAGTTAAAAAAGTAAAATAAGTTCCTTTACTATCTCAGAATCTTGAATAGGCTAATAGGCAACCAGTCTCACCAAGGTAAAAACCTCTGTGCTATTTTCAGTACAACAGAATTATTTCTCCAGGGACCATTCTATGAGATTTTTTTAAAAACATTGCCTTTAAGGTTTATAGCTGGTATGTCTCTTCACTGTCTTATACTATCTGATCTTCAGCAGCAGCCCACTGAATCTGGGAAGAATGTTATTATCCCCACTCATTGGTGAAATTAAAAAATATTTAACAACCAATATAGCTGGGGACTAATCACAGCCCTGGAATGAGGTGGGTCCTTAACGCCCCCTGCTGAGCCCCACACTGCCACCTTTGTTACTAAATTATGAGGAGGTGGGTGGGAATGTTAAAGGAGGGGGTCAGTTAGAGTAGCTATTCACCAAACAGTACAGAAGGATTTCAATATTTTAATAAGCAGCGTAGCTATACCAGTGTGTACCAGATGACTTTGAGCCCTACCTACTTTTGCCAAACATAAAAGGAAGAAAGGAAGAAAGAAAGGAAGGAAAGAAGGCAGGGCTTTTCTAGGATTCTAAACCAGTAAATGGAAGAGCTTAGATTCAGAATTAGTCTTCAATAATCCAAACCCTCTACTATTTTTTCTGTTACCCACTTTTTTTACTTGTATGTTCTTTTTCACATCCTGTGGATCATCCCAGTCAATGACTCAGATCAGAGAAAAGAATATCGTATTTGGAGACAGAAGACTAATGTTTGGGTCCTACTTCCAGTATTTATTAGTTGTGAGACCTTGGGCAATTCACCTGATCTTACAAGACTGAGTTTCTTCACTGGGGAAATCACAGTAATTATGTCTGCACTGCAAGGCAGCTGAAGAAAAGCTTTGTAAAATATTAAGTACTATTCAGATGTCAGCCATTCACATTATGCACAAATTGGCAGTTTTCATCCTAAAAACCTGAATGTTGGAACTGGAATTCTTTTTCCAGATGAGAAAACTCAGACTTCTGAGAGATTAAATTACTTGCCCAAGGTCACACAACTAGTGATGATAGAGCCAGGAATGATTTCAAAGCTCTTGACTTCTAATTCATGGCTTTAGCTTTTGGCAGCCTCCAAACTCACATCACAGGCTGCCTACAAAGATGGAAATGTGAATGATCTTAACTTACAGTCAGAGCTATGTTGGCAGGCCTTTGTTATCAGCTCCTTCCAAGTCTGCAGGAAGAAGGCCTACTTCTGGCCCAGCATATATCTTCTATAATTCAGGGTGCTACCAGCCAATTGCTAGGCCACTCCAGCAGCTGTGGGACTGGAATAGCAAAATTATGGTGTTAATGACAATATTTCTGCTACAGATACACAAGCAAACGATAGCATGGATGAGTACAGTGCCTACCCCAGAGGGTCTGACTTTCAAGCCCTCATCTGCCACAGGCCAAAGGGGTCATGATTCGTAGTATGACAACTGAGAAGGAAGAGTTATTCTCAGCTTAGGAAGATTTAGCCTAGGTTGCCTCAAAAAGACAACCCTCACTGAAAAGCAACACAAAGTCAAATGATAAGGATATCCCCAATCCCAGAACTCAAGGCAAACTGAGTAAATCAATGAGGTTTTGTAAAATCTGGTTTTGGAGTCAAATAATTTTTGGATTCAGAAACCAAGTCTTCCACTTACTAGGTCTGGTAGTGATTTGCACAGCCCCCCAAATTTCTTGCTCTGCCTTCCAGGCATATAATAGGGCTACACTTCCTGGCTTGCCTGTAGTTAGGTGGAGTCACATGACTAATCTTGGCAAATACATTGTGAGAAAAAGGGATGTATGTCATTTCTAGGGCAAGCTTTTATTGCTGGTGTGACACTCTCTAGAGATGTCTTTTCCTCTGGTACAGCAATATTTGTGATGGTTGCTGCTCTGTAGCCTACATCCCTAACAACAATGAGCGGGGTCCCCCTGCTGACTCACTGTGAACATGTGATACAAGTAAAAAACAAACCTTTGTGTTTTAAGTCACTAAGATGTGGAGGTTGTTTACTACTGCAGCATAATCTAGCCTATCCAAATTGCCACATTAGCTACATGATTTTTAGTAAGTTACTTACCTTTTCTGAGCATGAGTTTCTGATGTTTAATATAAGGATGCACACCTTTTTAGGATTGTGAGGATTACCAATAGTTTATGTAAAGCACCTCACAGCTCCTAGCACATATGTGGTCCTCAAGCAATGTTATCTATTGCTATTATAAAACAGTCAGGGAGAAAAGCAGGTGGAAGCAGGATATCCTTAAGCAAACAAACAGCTCTTAAACTTAGCCAGTCACCTAGACATAGAGCTTTGGCAGCCAGGAGAGCCAGATAGAAGGAGGCCCCTGAATGCCTCCAGTCACTTGTTCATTCTTTCACTCTGTAAATATTTAGTGAGGATCTACTATGTGACAGACACTATTTAGGCACTGGAAATACAAGAGAAAGTCCCAGCTCTCATGGTCTTTACCTATACCACCTAATGCATTTGAATGGCTGTTTTTCAGATTACCTAATTGTACCCTCAGAGGAAACAAAGAGCCTGGAATTTGATCCTTTGCATTTTAGGGATTTTTAATTCCTTGCAAATATGTTTACATAGATTAACAGACTCAATTCTCACTGCACTTTTACAAATAGGCAAGGACGTTATTACTATATATATTCACAGGTACAGAAATTAAGGCTGGGAAAAATTATTATTTTGTTTTTATTAGCATCAGTGGCAGTGCCAGATTTAGAATCTGTCTCCTCAATGAGGGTCATGTTCTTTTTTTTAATCCCAGGTTGACAATTAAAACTTGAATCACCATCTTGCCCAGAGATACTCCTACATAACACTTATATTAAAGTACTGTAGGTGAAATATAAGAATGGAGTCTTTCTGTGATTATAGTAATAATAAACCACCACAAATAGGATTCTAAACAGAACTGTCCTATACCAAATTCTGCCTACTAAAGGGTCAAATTTCAGGAAGTTCCTACTTCACAACTCTGTGTGTGGAAAGAGACCTAAGCACACATTTAATGTAGGCCATTTTACCACTTTGGTGCAATATGTAATAAGAATAGACCAATACAAATATTTTCTGACCTCCTGGTATCTTTATTGTTGGAGTAAATGTCCTAGAAAGCTAGGCAACACCTAGTTCCTCACTAATAGCTCAGTATTTTATTCTATGGCCATGCCTTGAAAATCCACCATGTCAAGGATCAATTCAAATGTGATCTTTTATGAAACCTTTAATTGCCTTATCAAAAGTGATGTCCCATCATCCTTCATTTGTATCTTAGTCTGGTTCCTACTCTATCCTAAAGTCATATCCAGATGGTAGTGAAACAGACTGAACTGCTGTTCCACATAGGGAAATGATGGAAAATAAAATGAGAAATACAGATTGAGGCAAATTGTGGAGGCCTCAATGCCAGACTAAAAAAATTAGATTTTCCTCTATAAGCAAAAGTGGCTCCTGGGAAACTTAAGAGTATTTACAAAAAATAAATATAATCATCTGCTAAAAGAAAAGGAGAAGGTGGGATAGAAATCAGGGTTTCGATAACGTGAAATGAGAGATAGTCTACACAGCTACTTTTTTTTTAAGATTTTATTTATTTATTTGACTGAGATAGAGACAGATAGCGAGAGAGGGAACACAAGCAGGGGGAGTGGGAGAGGAAGAAGCAGGCTCATAGCGGAGGAGCCTGATGTGGGGCTCCATCCCATAACGCCAGGATCACGCCCTGAGCCAAAGGCAGATGCTTAACCGCTGTGCCACCCAGGCGCCCCTACACAGCTACTTTTGGGGATATTTTTAGATTTACATTTGACCAGTTAGATTTGTTCCAAATCTGATACACAAGTTGCAACTGAACACCTGAATCAAGACTTGAGAAACTGTGCAATGTGATAATCTGTGAAACCTCGCAGTAATTCTCCTAGGTCACTACTGTCTCCCAGATCACTATTTTCCCAGCAGATCAGAGAACTCTGAAATAGTAGTACTCTTTCCACAAAGTTAAGAAGTTGAATTAACCAAATATCGATTGGCTTTGGACAGTGAGTTTGTATTTACACAGATGTCATTATAATCACCAAGGGACCCTAGGCTTCTTCAGTGACAAACCCATCATTCATGGCAACCAACTAATACCTGATACCTTTTCCTAAGTAGTGTGTGAAATTCTGAAACTTCTGTTAGACACACAGACTGCTCTGCATAAGTTGAACCATGAGTGTTCCGGCACCTCTCAAGTAAAAAAAACGACGACTCCTCTCCACCAGCACTGACTCCAACTCACCGACAGGGCTTGGCTGGCACCGCTTCACGTCTCATCTCGCTGGAAGCCTGTCCTGACAGTAGCTGTTGCTCTAAACCAACTCGTTGTCACTAATCTGGCCAGATCCTCGTGGCGCCGACCCTTACAGCCAAACGGTCGCCATTTTGTTTGTCCCGCGGTAGTTCCCAGAGCCACTTGCGTCCTGCCCAGCCCGGCAAAGGCCTCTCTGTCTCTCAGTCATCCAGGGGCTCTCCATGGTACGTCCCCTGTACTACACATGCGGTAATTTCCCCATCTTCACTGCTCCCCATTCCTCGCCAGCTATTCTTTGCTATCCCCAGTGAGGACAGCACCAGCGTTAACCAAACCGCATTTTGCACGTGACCTATAATAGTAATTTTCAAACTTTTTAGATTATTTACTCCCAAAAGATTGAAAATTAAGTACCCATTCACACATTTTTAACTTCTGTCCTTTAAAATTTCTCATCATAAATTTAAATAATTGCAAAGGGTGATATTTCCAGTGCACTGTAAATAGTAACATTTAAAAACAAAACTATTTCATCTCTTTATAAATCTGTCCAATGAAATCTAAATACCACAATGATTTGTTATCCATCCATTTGAAAATAAGTAAATGAACACTTCTTTTAATATATATTTTACACTGCTGCTTGCTTGCTTTCTTTTTTTTTTAATGAGAGCGAGAGAGCAGGAGCAGGGGAGATGGGGAGGAGCAGAGGAGAGGTAGAAAGAGAATCTTAGGCAGGCTCCATGCCAGACCTGGGGCTGGATCTCAGGACCCTGAGATCATGACCTGAGCAGAAACCAATGGTGGGTGCTTAACCCACTGAGCCACCGAGGTGCCCACACTGTTGCTCTTTCAGTCATCAAAGAGAATGCCCTCATAGAATTTGTCCAGAGAAATGTATCTCTATGTTTTATTGATCACCCTGTCATAGTTTTCTACAACAAAAATATATGTTATTCAAATATGTATTTATGTTTTTAACTTCCTATATCCATAATTCTCTTATGTTTACAATTTCTTCTAGATCGATTTACCCATTAAAATTATTACTAGCACATGATTAGTCCAAACAGCATATATTACAAAATTTGATAATTATTGAATAAAAAAGTAAAATTTACCATATACCTTTTAATAAAATATAAACATAATATATATTATATATTATACACATGTACATTACAAAATATATATTATGTATTTTACAAAATACCTCACAGGAAATGTAGAACTGAAGTTGCAATAGGAAAGCCATCAGAGCAATGACAGTCTTTTACGAGATGTAGAAGCCGGTGGCAACCTCCTTGATTTCTGCAAAGACTCCTCAGTGCATATGGGATAAAACCGCAATTCCAGCAAGGGATTTGAAAACCTCCCAAATGGAGCCTAAAGTTCTCTTTCTAGATTTTTTTATTGCACTTTCTTTTACCAAATGCTCTCCTTTTCTGCCAAAACATGTTTTTCTCATTTCTGTTTTTTTGCTTTATATGAGAACCTCTCCCCAGGCAATGCAGCATTCAGACTCAGTAAGATTCAGAAATGATGGGAGGTATGCGTTTCTTTTGTCAAGTGGTGAAAAGGTGAATGTGAAAGGAAAGTTGGGAAAGAGAACTAGAATGACATCCAACTCAGGCTGATCAATTTTAGGAAAAAGTAAATGTGGAGCTTTAGGATTTAGAAACCTATTCCCTAAATCTCTCTCAACCCACTCAACCCCTCCCAGGAGTTTCTATGCACCCTAGGGGTACAAGTAATCCAGTTTGTTGAGGGGGGGGATCTAAATAGAGGGTAGATATTTGGATTTCAAATGGCTCAACTGATAGGCATTTCCTGGATAACAAAGCACAAATAAACAGGCAGGCAAAGAGAAATAAGCCCTTATTGAGGCCAGACTTTTGAATCAGGCACTGGGTTAGGTGCTTTCACGTACACGAACTGATTTCAGTCCTTACATTAACTCTGACAGAAAGATGGAGCACGTATGAGCTTCTTCCACAACCCTGACATGCAAATATTATCACATGCTTTTAATTTTTTAATTCAAATCAAATTTGGCTTAGCCCCACCTGAGATAGCTAAAAATCAGCCACTTCATTCCTCTTTCCTCTCCACAGCAATCTCTGATTTTCAAACAAAAGCTCTGGGTGGTGATGGCCTTGTTAGAAGGGAATGCCTAATACACAAAGAAATTTAATTCCCTTAGGAATTAGGCAGCACAAAACTCCTGGATATAGGGCATGTGGAATGTGCCAGAGAAAGGGAAAATTACCTTTTGAACCTCGCATCTTTCTATAACATAGAAACTAAACTAGATGGCAGTTAACATCTAAGTAAAACTTCTAGTGGCATAGTTACTATTATCCGCATTTTAGAGGTGAGGTGAGAAAACTGAAATTCAAGGAGTTTAAGCAATTTGCCTACAGCAGGCAGCCAGGAAAGGCTATTGATTTAGAATGGCCTTGCTCCAGTTTTAACTATTCCACTAATTAGATATGGGAGCATTTGCTTCCCCCACCCCCATTCCTCTGCAGCTGTCACACATGAGTTTGGAAGGCAAGGCAGGCCTTCTCAGTGGGTCTATGTGGATATACCTGTAAGTGGAACACTGGAGCCTTGGTGAGGTTCACTGCTCAAAGATATAAATGAGATGTTTGTGTGCCAAGCACCCTCCACTTTTCTTACTTCCTCCATGGACATCTGTGCTTTTGGTTGGCAGTAAAGTCACTTGATCCTACTGCGGTCATTCCACTGGAAAACCTAAGGCCAAGTGGCTATCCAGTCATTTCCTTTCTGATTCCGTCAGTGCTCATGTAGTACAAACAACATAATGAACCACCACCCGGTACCCAGAGCCCCCTCAGTCTGGCTCTGTGATGTTCTTTGATCAGTCTCTCCTCTTCAAACCCCTAGTGAAAGATCTCTTGGCTTTCTACCCTCCACCTGGGCTTAGAGTGGATTCCTCAGACAATTATTCAGGTTAAATGTTGTGCCAATATCTGATTGTCTTCTGATCAGCCCCCTCACCATGATCAGAGGGATAAATCCTAAAGACACAGAATTCAATCATTTTTAAGATTTAAGGCTTTCAATACATTATCCCTGAGAGAAAATCGGTGACTTCCTTTCTACTATTTCAATTCAAACGTATTTTTAAATCATTTCTATCTGCTTGATGCCATAGGGTATGTAAAAATAAAATGCTTGCAATAAAGCTGTGGCTCTAAAATGTTTAAGAGGAAGCAACTTAGTTTCTTAGTAGCAGAGACTGTTTGTAATCCTGTGTGTTGGCAGAAAAGGAGAGCATTTGGTGAAGGAATTTTTAATAAAAAAATCTAGAAAGGGAAGTTTAGGTTCAATCTGGGAGGTTTTCAAATCCCTCACTAAAGAGTTAGCCCTTTCTCCTATATGTACTGAAGAGTCTTTGTAGAAAGCAGGGAGGTTGCTACTGCCTCTGTACCTTGTAAAAGACTGTCATAACTGTGATGGCCTTCTTATTGCCACTTTAGCCCTACATCTCCTATGAAGCATTTGGTAAAATATATAATAAGAAAATTCTGTCACTAAGGCTAGGAGGCAGATTGTGTGTGTGTGTGTGTGTGTGTGTGTATTTACCTGGGAGGGAAGCTTCGGAGTTACTGCAAAAAAATCAGAAAATCCATATGCACAAACTGCACTATCTATAAAATACATAAATAATATCTCACATATACAAGTACCACTATGTTCAAAATGTATGTAGATATAAATACTGCTGGGAATAATAAAATATAAATTAATCTAAATTAATGGACTAAACTCAGAATGACTGCTATTATATATTTCCTCAGTCTGATACAGCTAATACCATGTAAGGCTTCGTGAGTGCTTTGCTATTAAAAAGGAATCTTCATCCTCTGGAGTCTTGATAGTCACTGTGCCAAGGAAAATTCTTCAACTTGGAATCTGAGGAGTCATCATTATCCCAAAACACGAATACACACATTGTAAGGAAACAAACTTTTCCTCTGAAGTTGTCTGCAGGAGTATCTTCACAAAATGTAGCCAGACCTATCAGCCGTAAATCTTAGAGCCCAGGATTCATCTTCTACTTAAGGAACGTAGGTAATTGAGCAGTATTGTAATAGCATTGTATGGTGACAGATGGTAGATGACAGATGGACTTGAAGTAAGCATAGCATAACATATAGAGTCGTCAAATCACTATTATGTACACCTGAAATTAATATAACATTGTGTGTCAGCTATGCTACAATACAAAGAAAAAACAATTGGGCAATTATTGGATAATTATCTCATTAATAGGAGACAGAAAAGTAAGAGGGAACATGAGCTCCACCCTATGGCATGTTGATTGCATTAACAGCCCTGATTTTTCACCTGTCAGGCCCTTACACGTGTGGTCATGTGACTTGCTTTGCCCAACAGTATATTAGCAGACATGACATAAGCAGAGGCTTAAAAACCACTTACATGTTTTTGCTCTTGCCCTCTGCTATGCCACAAGATGGACATGCCTAGCCTAGAATGCTGGAGGATGGGCAAGAAGTGGAACAAAGAAAACTCCAAGTCATCCCAGCAAAGGTCATTCTCAATTAGCCAATGACCTGCCAAACCCCAGGCGTGTGAGCAAGCCTAGCCAAGATCGACAAAGCCACACAACCAACCCAGAGCTGGCCACAAGAGTGAGACCAGCTAAAAGAAGCTAAATCCATATTAGATGAGCTGACGCCCACAGACTCAAGTGCAAAACAAATGTTTACTGTTCTATGTCACTGAAGCTTTGAGGTTGTTTATTTGCAGTATTATTATGGCGATAGATAACTGAAGCTACCACTTACCAGTTCTATAACCTTCAACTATAAAGTGAAAGTAGAAAGCTACTTACTTCAAGGACTGGCATGAGCATTAATTGACACAATATGCATGAAATTCTTAATACTGTGTTTGGCATATAGCCTGCACTCTAGAAGTGGTTAGTGGTATATGGGGAACCAGAAAGTAAGAGTGAGAACACATGAGAGAAGGGATGTGGGAAGAGAGAATAAATTCCTGCTACCCTCACCACCCTGATCTCAGGGGGCAGTACTGGTTTTTGGCACAAATGGTATAGCATTGCCAAGATCAATTTTAAGCATTTAAATAAAACTTTGCTGAAGTTCTCAGATCACAAAAGGGAATTAGAGTAAAATGAAGCAAAATAATCTGTCTTCCAAAATATCTTCTATGGGAGTACTGCTTGATATGCACCCTCTGCCTCCAGATAGAAATAAGAATCTTTCCTCAGCAGTCAGTAAGGCCCCTGAACCCATCTCAAAGTCCAGACTCTGTGGCACCTGGGTGGTTCAGTCAGTTAAGCGTCTGACTTTGGCCCAGGTCATGATCTCGGTCCTGGGATCAGCACCATGTCAGGCTCCCCACTCAGCTGGAGTCTGCTTCTTCCACTCCCTCTGTCCCTACTCCCACTTGTGTACCCCACCCCCTCTCTCAAATAAATAAATATAATCTTAAAAAAAAAAGTCTAGACTCACAAGGAGGTAGACTTAAAAGAAGCAGTTTTCTCCCTAAGAGTTGCCTCCCCAAATTTAGGAGAATCGGTGTCCTGTCAGAAGCATGGTCCCTTCCACAGACGATGTACTCAGAGACACCCCCCCCCCCTTTAGAGGAGATCCCATTACCTAGTCTTGATAGAGTGGCCTTAACAAAACAACCATGTCAAAACACAATACAATAGTTTATATACCTGTCCAGGATGTGTGAAGAGGCAGGGCACATTGGGGAGATGAGCCCACAGATAAAAGACAAAACAATGCTCATAGAGCGTTTGTCCATTATGTCTTCTAACTGCAATGCCAGGTCCCCTCTCTCCCTACTATTTTCATCGTTCCAATTTCAACTCATGCTTCAAAGCCATCCCATTTAGCCTCTTCTCCGAAGTTTTCTCTGATTGTCATCCCAGTTCAAACTCCTGCAGGCATTTGTCCGTAGAGTAATCACATAGAAGAGGGGGAAAATACAACTCTTGACAGTCAAAATCCTAGCTATGCCACTCATCAGTAGTGGAACCTTGGGCAAGTTGTTTAACCCATCTGAGCCTCAGTTTCCTTCTCTAAAATAGAGATGGTAAAAGCACCTACTTTGAATAATGATGAAGTAGTCTATTAAAGTACTTACTACAGCCTGGCATATGGTAGAAATGTTAGACATTATTATTATTATCATTGAAATAGTTATTTCGCAGTATGTGCTGATACTGCAGAATATTTCCCACATAGTAGTGAAATATTTTATTATTATTAATCAGTAGTCACTTTATATTCTATTTTTTTTTTTACTTTTCCTGTAAGGATTCTTACCTCACACTAAGAACTTCTTTTGTAGTGAGTCACTTACCCATCTTATCCCCCTAGTGAGATTCTAAGTTCTTGAAGACACATTATTCCAAAACATCTTATCTGTGGAGGACGGAGAAATTTGAGGTATTCAGAGTTTTAGTGATATTTGCTCTCTGGTCAGGAATTGCTAACCTCTCTACTAATGAAAGAAATACTACCCTTGAATGCAAGTCCAGCTGTGCTGCTCTTCAGGCTAATTGCACTCAGGGTAGAGAGGACACATGGTCTCTTTTGCTCTTAGCAACCAGGAAGAATTAAATTAATGTATCAGATCTCCAGCATTCCCTAGGCAGGCTAGATAGACAGCCTGGAGAGGAACTGTCTTTTAAATAAGTAGTACTGGGAAAACAAGATCTTTCTGCAGTGTTAATAAATATGGCAAACTCCAGACAGCCTGGGTGCCCAGGTTCTGGGCAGAATTTTGATTTAGGATTTCTTTTTTCCCAGTGAGTCATAATTGTCATGGTCCTAACACCTGTCACCAGAAAAAGGCAAAATCAGTGTAATCACCAGAGCAGTTGCCTCAGGAATACCAAATTCTTTTAGGAATTTGGTTGGAAGAAGTTCAAGAATGCAAGTAATGAGTTGATTTCAAATGTGAAGTGACCAGAGTTGGCCTAAGTGCTGAGCTCTTTGAATTTAAGGGAGAAAGGAAAAGAGAGACAAGTTATTTTATTATTAACAACAGCAGGAAATCAAGTTATTCAAGACTCATTTAGTAATGGGTAAAATCAACTCTGATACCAATATTTCTAGTCCAGAAACTATGAAAAAACTTATTGGATTCCCCAACTGAGCAATTAGTGATGGGGTAGACCAGATAAAAAGATGAGAATTAGTAGCCAAATGAATAATTATCTGGGATTACACCCACCTTTTAAAATAAAGCCAGATGAAAAGATGACAAAGCAGGGGAAGGGTCTTTAGATGGTAGAGTGGAGGTTACAGTTGACAACATACTGCTGGTAATATTATTTTCTTGTTGTCCATGTTATTAAATGTCTTAAAGGTCACATAGGCCATCTAGATGAAATGAAAACCATAAACCAATGTAGTCATCTTGTTCCTAAACCATCAACTTTGAAATTCCTGTTGCTGACAGTCCAATTTCTTTGAAAATCATTTTAGCAAATCAAACTATAATAGAATCTGACTCCAGTTTTGATGTTTAATCTTTAACAACTTTTAAGCCTTACCTCCCCTGTTTCCCCCTTTACCCCACAACTGAGCATGACTTAAGGCCCACATATTTTTTCCCTTGGCACCAGCAGAATATTCAAACCATGCAAATAATGGCCAGAGGTAACACTTATCCTGGCCCCATCCCCAAATCCCAAGGTCACTTGTTCCTCCTGTCACTCAAGCCATTCCAGACAGGCTTGAGTATCTGCCCTATTCTCCCTCAGGAAGAAAAGGAAATAAAAGGCATATGGATTGTAAAGAAAACTTAAAACTGCCTTTATTTAAATATAGCACAATTATAGGAAATCCTAAGGAATCTACCTAAGAAAAACTACAACTAATATGTGAATTTAGCAAGCTTGCAGTTTATATGGTCAATATTTTAAAAATCAATTGTATTTCTATCAAGTATCAACAATTGTAAATGGAAATTTTTAAATTATCATTTATAATAACATCAAACCATAAAATTCCTAGATATAAACTTAATAAAATATATGCATGACCTGTACACAGCAAACGATAAACCATAGCTAAAAAAATTTTAAAGACATAAATAAATGGAGATATATACTATGCTTATGGATCAGAATACTCAATATTGTTAAGATGTCAATTTTCTCCAAATTAATTTATAGAGTCAGTGAAATTCCAATAAAAAATCCAAGCAGACACCTTTTAGAAACTGACAAGCTGATCCACAAATGTATATAGAAATACAAAGAGACTAAAATAGCCCAAATAATTTTGAAAAAAAGAATAACATTAATTTCAGGACGTACTACAATGCTACAGTAAACAAAAAAGAATAGTATTGGCATAAAGTTAAACATAGAGATCAAATGAACAGAATTAAAATTCTACAAATAGACTCTCATATAGATAGCCAATTGATTTTCAACAAATGTTCCAAGGCAATTCAGTGAGGGAAAGGAAATCTTTTCAACAAATGATGTTGAAATAACTGAATATCTATATGCAAAAAAGAAAACTCTTTATGTTCTCCAATATGCAAAAATTAACTTGAAATGGATTGTAGAACTAAACAT
The DNA here is from genome assembly GCF_024610735.1 of Ursus americanus. NCBI lineage: Eukaryota > Metazoa > Chordata > Mammalia > Carnivora > Ursidae > Ursus > Ursus americanus. The sequence continues at coordinate 39,464,107 of NC_142141.1, read as the reverse complement.
AGTTTTAACAAAAGCTAAAACTATAAAATTTCCAGAAGGGATCACAGGAGAAAATCTTAGTGACCTTTGGTTAGGTGAAGTTTTTTAAATTGGATCCAAAAAGCATGAAATAGTTAAAAATAGAAAAATGGGGTTTCATTAAAATTGAAAATGTTTGCCCTTCCAAAGACACTGTTAAGAAAATGAAAAGGCAAGCCACAAACTATTATATAAGCAGATATTTGCAAAACATATATCTAATGAAAGACTTTTACTCAAATTATATTTCTAAAAATACTTATAATTCATTAGGAAGAAAACAAGAACAAAAGGAACAAAGATATTGCACAGACACTTTAACAAAGGAGATATATGAATGGCAAAAAATTCTCAATGTCATTAGTCATCAGGGAAATGCAATTAAAACCATAATTGAGGGGTGCCTCAGTCAGTTAAGCTTCTGATTCTTGGTTTGGGCTCAGGTCATGATCTCATGAGTCCTGAGATTCAGCCTCCAAGGATGGGCTCTGCACTCAACAGGGAGTCTGCTTGAAAGATTCTCTCTCTCTGTCCCTCCCCCCACACTCTTTCTCTCTCTACCTCTGTCTCTGTCTTGCTCTCTCTCTCTTTAAAATGAACAAATAAATCTTAAAAAAAATAAATAAAACCATAATTGATTATACCACTCATACTCTAGAACTCTAGAACTCCTAAAATCAAAAAGACTGCCAACCTAAGGGTTGGCAAGGATGTAGGGCAACTGAAATGCTCACAAATTTCAATTTCTTATAATGTTAAGCATACATGTGACCCAGCAACTAAGATTTTAGATATTTACTCAAGAAAACTGAAAATACATGCTTACATGAAGACTTGTGCTCATATATTCATAGCAGCTTTACTCATAAAAGCTGGAAAGTGGAAGAAAAAACAAGTATTCATCAAATGGTAAATGGAATACATATTTTGTGATGTACTCATGCAATAGACTTACTCAGCAATGAAAAGGAAATGACTACCAATAAACACACAACATGAACGGATCTCTAAAGCATTATGCTAAATAACAGAAGTCAGACCAAAAAAAAAAAAAAGAAAGAAAGAAAAGAAAAGAAAACTCTACATACTGTATGACCTCATTTACATGAAATTCTAGAAAAGGCATTAAGTATGGTGAAAGAAAGTAAGTCAGTGGTTAATGGAGCCAGGGAATGGGGAGAAGAGATAGATTGCAAGTGACACAGGGGACCTTTTTGAGATGATAGAAAGGTCCTATATCATGGTTGTGATGGTTGTTACACAACAGATTTTGTCAGAAAAAGATGTACCTAGATACCTGCAGGTCAAGGACAATTTTCAGAGGTCCTCTGGAAATTCCATGAAAGAAGACAAAATGCTGAGGGGAAAGAGGACCTCTAAAAGGCATTGTATCCTCACTGCCTGACACAGAGAAGATGCTTAGCAATATCTGCTAATTGTTTAGTGGATATACTGAGAATAAAAGCATGAGCTCATGATTAAGTTTTGGCTGATTATTGCTCTGACTTAATCTGGGAGGACTTCCTGAAAGAGCTGGAATTCTCTGGTTTAAAAGCAATGTCTGCACACCACCTCCACCTTGTTACTCTTATATTTGGAGTAATTCCAAGACAGAAATGTTTTGTTAGTTACTAGGATGCTTTCCATCTCACCAGCTGGGATATTTATACACTAAACCTATTTCCCATGTGTTCTACCAAACTTTCCTAGTACAGCTGAGGAGGGCTGAGCAAGTCTAGCAATGAGCAGTTTGGTCTAAATTCTCCAACTCTTTCTCAATATTTTGAATTCACTAAACCCCCAAACATATTCTTACCTGGCAGTTTTGTATGTTACTTTCCAGACTCAGTGGATTTTCAACAAAACTGAATCCCTGTTGCAAATCTATTTGTGTTCTATTCCATCCAAACTCGACTTTGCCAGAACCATCTAGTGTTTCTAGTTAGAAGCCTCCAAAGTCTTGTGTCTAAGAAAGGATAGCAGGGAATACCAATTTACAGGCAAACAAACTAGGAGTTTAAAATCCAAGTGTGAATAGTGGCTGTAGTATAATAAAACCCAAATTATAAATTTTAATGTATGGTGTAGAAATATGAATGCAGACCTAGGAGTGGGATATTGAGTTCAAAATCTGCCTTTATGGCCTGTTTGATTAAGGCAGGCCACTTAAACTTTCTGAGACACCTCAGTTCCCCCCTATATTGTCTAAGAGAGCTGGTTTCTTTTATTTGGGCCACTAAGTTCCTTTCAACTCTAGTACTCTAGGATTTTATAATGTTCCCTTACAGATGCTCAGGGAAGGCAATCACTTGGCAAGATGCTTCCCCAGTCCCTGCCTTGTGTCATTGCTTGTCAGTGTGTACAACAACAATAAATAACCCATTGGTTGCAAGAAAAGTACATGCTGGATCAAGCTGATATGTCTGCTTTCTGCCTTTTGGAGAGGACGTGGAGGCTTTGATGTTGTCAGAACGGGTTCCACATTTTGACCTCAAGACCCTTCAATTCCAAGTGGCCTCCGTTGCCAAATTTATGAAATGATTATTTACAACTACAGAAGTATTCTGTACCTCTTTCAAAACTGTCACAGGTGTTTTTTTAAATTATTTTTAAAAGAAAAACAAAGTACAATCCCAAAGATTAAATCTCTTACCTGGAAATGGAAGAAAAGGTGGGGTGCAGTGGGGGGGGGGGGGTTGGAACCTTCTCTTTATATACTGTTCCTATTTAACGGCAGGTAAGAGACAGGGGGGTTGGAACCTTCTCTTTATACACTGTTCCTGTTTAATGGCAGGTAAGGGACAGGGGGGTTAGAACCTTCTCTTTATATACTGTTCCTTTTTAATGGCAGATAAGGGCAGGGTACGTGATGTGGCCAGTCTGCATGCTAATAGGAAGTTAATCCAGATTTCTGGTTTATAATGAAGAAAGCAGACATGAAACAGATATGTGTAATCCTACATGGTACCCAAAAGTCTTGAGGCCTTTCTCTGCTCAACTGTGGTCTCCAGATCAACCTTTCCTTGGGCTGAGACTTTATAGTGGCCCATGGGATTGGTGATGTACAAAATGCAGCACAACTCCTGTCACATGAGAATTGTTACTTCCTTTTCCCCTTCCCCAGATGTGCTGTACAGATATCCAAAGGCCTGCCTTCCTGCACATTCACTCAGTTCTTTCAGAGTAGAATGGCATTTTCTGGAATGTGTCCTATGGAACTCTAATCCTGACAAATAAAGTGACACATGTATTAATAAGTTTGAGATGTGCTGCATAATCTTCTCTTGAGGTTCACTTAGAATATCAAAGGTTCTAAGAAGTTCCACACACAATAAGTGGTGCTTTTGTTATTGGCCAGGAATGGCAAAGACTACTGAGCACTTTATTTCTCTATAAAGATTGTCCATCTTTCCTGATCCCAAACTTCCTCTTTGACTTATCCCCGAGCCCCACCCCTCCCAACAGTTGGAAATAATCTCTCCTCCTCTGAACTAGATCTTTATTTGCATCTGTCTCATAAACTTTTTAATTTTTTATTTTATAGATATACATAGTTATGTTTTATCTCTCCTGATTGCCTGTACACTGCTAGAGAACAGAGTCCTCATTCTCCAATCTTTATCACAGAAGACCTTGTACATGTGGTCAATCTATACATATTTGTTGAATGGATCAATCAGTCTAGGAACTAGCATCTTCTAAATATTTGCACCTTCAATTGGTAAATAACAATGGAATCTACACAAATTCTCAAATAGTTAAAAAAAATACTATACTCAAAGTTAAAGTTGGAAAAATGAAAATATTAACACTATAGTATAAGCACCAAATGTCTCTTCTTTCTTTCTCTCTTCACTAATTCAATTACAGAAAAACTGGATATCATCACTCTTGCATCTTGAGATCTGGAAATGTGCTTCATAGTCATGCAATTAGGTACCATAAATTGACTTCAGAGGGAAATGCTGACTTCAGGGAATTCATTATAAAAAGATTATATTATTATTTGTGAATAGCATTATGTAGGTTCAATATTAAGAGAACTATGGTGTCAAAGGCTTTGATGCCACATCTTATTTGTTAGAATGGTGATTGTTCTAGTTAATTTTACATTCTAATTATTTAAAAATTACCAAATAAGAGGTCCACATAAATGATCAATTATGAATCAATTTTAGTTTCATAAAATGCACCCAATTTAAAACCAGACTGACAGAATTGGGTAAATTTTTGGAGGATGTGAGTATTGAGATCTCTAGGGGACAAATATGAATAAGATATAATCTCTACCTTTAATAGGTGTGTCATATAGTAGGGTATCTCAACCTTGGCACTACTGACATTTTGGATCAAATAATTCTTTGTTGTAAGAGGCTGTCTTGTATGTTATAGAACATGTAATGGCATCCTGTGCCTCTTACCACTAAATGCCAGCAGTACTTCTCTAATTTTGAGAATCAAAAATGTCTGGTCATGCTATATATATATATCTCCTAAGAGACAAAACTGCCCAGTGGATAACTTTTGCCATACAGGAAGAGATACTTAAAGTTGTATAGGGTTTCAGAGTCATCTTCTGACCACCAATTCTCATTTTACAATCCTATTAGATATAGAAAATGTAGAAAACCTTGGGCTAATTGTAGACCACAACCAAAACACAACAATAAATGTTTGATAGAGGAACTATAGATGTTCCTCTATCTATAGAAGACTAGAATAAAAATTAAAATATCTGCACTTTTTTGGGGTTTGAGTACACCACTAATCATTCATTTATTGAGTTCTTTGCAAACAGCAGTCAGCTAAGAATAATAAAGATAGAGGGTCTGATATGGTTCTATGCGCAATTAAAATCTACTTGAACAACAGAAGTAATAGAATTAAACAAATGGCATCTTAGAGATGATCTACCTATTCCTCTGTTTTTTATATGAGAAAACTAAGATCCAGAAAAGTCATAAAGGTGATATGACTTAAGGACATCTACCTAGTAAATGCCCTTGGACTAAACCATAAATGTCCTGATTCCAAGTCAATAACTTGGACCAATCCCAAATATTAGCTAACTGCTACATAATGTAAGGCAGATTACAAATTCTGGAGGTGATCAGAATGAAAGGGAACTGAATATGGGCTGGAATAGTCAGAGAAGGCAACAAAAAAGAGGAAGGACTCAAGGCGGGCCTTGAAGATCACAGGTGGCTTCAGGAAAGGGGTTGGGAGGGCTATGGTAGCTTTCCCATGGCTTTGGTGCCAAGTTGGGAATGACATGAGAGGAGACAGAGAGGCAGGAAAGCATCTGATATGAGCCAGGAACTGAGTTCATGTAGGGAAAGAATAAAAATGAGATTTGGGATGGTTTTCAAAATCACTCTGAGAAATCCCAGATTACCTTCTTTTCTGGATATGGTCCCCACTTTTGTTCTTCAATCTGCAAGAGCAAAATATCCTACTGGCTCACAGAGGGCCTTTGAGAGAAGCTTTGCTAGAGGTGAAAGGTATCCCCAAGTTTTCAGGCATCCTTGGAGCTGCCAGCCACAAAAGCCATCATCTTTATGATTCCGTTTATGAATTCAAAAAATTCTCACACAGCAAAGTGCTAGGAACAACAACAAAAAAAAATCGTTGTGTTTCGAAAACTGAAGATTTCATCACTTCTTTCCCTTTAGTATTTGATCTTGAATATTAAATGGACTTGATTCCTTTTGTCTTGCACAAGCTAAATTTTCCCTGTGTATCAAGGGATGAGTCTGGCATCAGCGAATGGCTTAAGTAAATCATAAGAAAAGTGAATCTGATTATACGATTCAAAAAAATTGAATTAAATAAATAAATAAATAAATAAATCCAAAACATGAAAATTTCATCAAAACCTGGAAAAGTTCCAGTAACAAGACTTCTTTAGGAAAGAGCAGATGGAAGTCAGCTCACTAACATTGTGAGATTTTTAGAAAGATTGCCTGGAAAAAAAGAGAGAAAGAGAGAAGCCATACTTCATCCTATCAGTCTATTATGATCCTTCCAATGTGTGTGTGTGTACGTATGTCTGGAGAGAGAGAATGAGATTGTGGGATGGAGGACTGGCATTGAATCTAGAAGGAAAAATTGAAGAAATAGGTAGATGCTCTAGCTGAGGTTAAAAAATCGCAGAGAGGCAAATGCAACTCTAATACGGCACTTAATACCATCACAGAGTGACAGCCTCGGTAAATGAGGTAGTGTTGTCTTTCTCCCACTTTTTCAGGCATTTCTCAGGCAAAACACACCCCTACGGCACTGAGTTGATTTTGCCCACTGTTCAAGCCTTCTAAACAGATTTGCTGAGTATCAAATATGTAATCCTTTTCTCTCTTATAATCAAATTTCACTTGTATGAAAATGTTTAGGGAAGTAGGACACCAACCGGAGGAGACATCATGGCATCTGTTTCAGATATTATTCCTAACCCTATCTCTGAGTCCAGCGAAGAGGGGGCTGCAGGCAGAAGCCAAAGGAAATGTTTTCAAAGGGACTCCGTGAGACATGGGGACCTGCTCAGTAAGGCACTGATGTTTTAGGTCACAAAGTATGGCACAAAGCTAGGAAGCAAGGCCTTCTCCACACCTCTGTGTGAAGCATCTCTTCAGGACAGTGAGAACTTTAGGAAGAACATGAGGAGACTGCACCCTTAACAGGACGACACTTACTCAGATAGAGTACCAGCAGCTGGGACTCTGTTGGGGCATATCCCTCAAGGAGTCTTTTGGTGTACTGAATACCTCAATAAAAATTTATTGAGCAGATCTCTGTGCCAGGCATTCTTCTAGATTCTGAGGATTCCACAGTGAGCAAGAAGCAAGGGCAGAATAAGGCAATAAGAAATATAGAACAGCACGTGAGAAACTATTTATGAGCTCATTTGGGATACTACAGAGACTCCCAGAAATAACTGGGGCAAAGTAGAGCTAGAAGGCTGTAGTTGGAGGCTGGACCTACGCAGATGAGGACATAATCCAGTTAAATTTTGGTAAATATTCTTACCGTGACCCCATGCATATATGCACACCACTCCATACGTGCATGTATAAGGGGTGGAAGAAAATACCAAAACGGTAACAGTGCTTATGATGAGCAATAGGATTATGAATATTTTTACACAATTTCATATAATATTATATATTTTCAGACGTTATAGGGTGAGTACATATTATTATTACAAACAGAAAAAAATTTTTTTGATTAGGGAGGAAGTGGCGTTACTTCATCATTTCTTTGCTTTGGGTAGTATAATCCTCTAGGGGAAACTGACCATGCTGTTTATTTGGAAGAAATGTATTTCATGATAAACTTACCAAAACAATGGAATAAATTGAAATGTGTTTCTAAACAACATTATAGAAAGAAGAACTGACAAATTCTCTGCTGATGGTTTATAATTAAATGTCTAATCTTAATGCATCTTTTACTCATTCCAGCAAAGTAAATTTTACCAAAAATGAAAAAAATGTGGGTAATTATCTCCCTCCAGGAGTAAAAATCAGCTCCGTAACTTCCTAGAAGATCAATTCTACTTCAAGAAATAGATAATTAGTTGAACTCTCCAGACAATTCAAGAATTTAAATATCACATCTTTGTCCTGTCCTGTCCTGTCCACATCAGGACAAGAGATCAGTGGTTTACATGTGTTCTTTATCTTGTTATCATAAATATGTGCTTTCTACTTCATTTGTAAGGAGTTCCCCTTGAAACATTAATCTTCAAAAGTTTAATGTTATGTCTAATGAAACTATGCACCTTAATGTTGTATATATTAATCACTTCCCCTGGAGAGCTTTAATTCAACCTAGCATCTGATTCAGCTGGTATTTCTTTGTTAGAAAAAAAAAAAGCAAGAAATTTTATCTGGTTTTTCCCCTCACACTTAATTGCAATTAAAAAAATGAAAGATTAATTTTCTTAAAAACAATGTGCTTTATGCCAACATGAGCAACATTACTTTGCCAGAATTGGAGAAATGAGTAAGATACAGAGATATGTAGTAAGCCTGGAAAAGGCAGGCTTGGGTGGGGCATAAAAATGAGTGATCAGCATCAGGACCACAAAATGTGGAAATCCTGGAAGTAAAAGACTCTGGAAAAATAGGTGATGGCACTGATATACAGTGTGGTCCCCAAATGGGTCACTTATTACTGCTTGATGATGATGTTAGTGGCAACTATGCACCTTGCATCACTACTCCCACAAGATAAATTATGAACACTGATTTGGTTGAATGAGACCTTTAACAGAATTCATCCAAGACCTTTGAAGAATTTCCATGGAGATTTACTGTCCACAAAAAATTCATAACTCCAATCAGTCCAAACACCAGGGCAAGCTCATGGGGCTTCAGAAGGAGATGGCTCCATCATAAAGGATGTTTCAGGTATTCTCAGCCAGGGCATTCCAGCCAGGACACTCATAAAGCGTGGGTATGTATGTGTACTTTGTCTGGAAGTCCAGACGTTAGGGTCTGTTTGTGCCCTTCTAGACCTAATTGGTTAAGAGGTAACCTTTGAAATGAAGAAGTTCACCCTGCTTAGGTCAAGTTTATTGGGAATCTTTGATGCATTACAGACCTTCCTTTAAGCCCGTGTTCCCTTCAGAGGCCCTCTGATAAGATCTCCTGGGAAACCTAAAAGAAGAGTTGTGAAGGGCATCACAGATCACAGCCAATCTATAGAAAAGCTTGACAGCTGGTTCTTTCTACCACACTGAGAGTGTGGGAACTCTGCAGTCAATATTCTATTATTTTCTTATTCAGTCTCAGCCTGCCCTGGGAGCCAGGCAGAGCCAGTTGGAAAACATGAGATATTGGGGGAGTTCTCCCCTGCCTGATGGAGATAAACCAAGTTGGATTCTTAATATACTTCTAAGCCTTGCCAAATGAGCTGTTCTGCCTGAGTAACAATCCAACAACCTTATTGTAAAAATGCATACACTTTTCCACATTACAAATGCCATACGGTTAAAAATGCAAGCCCTTCAGTGATTGTCAAATCACACAAACAGGTGGGAATGGCATTCACGTTGAATTACAATTCACCATCTCTGTGGTACTTGCCAAGGCTTTCTCATTGCTTCCATTTTTTTTTTCTCTTACAGGAGAAAAACAGATAAAACATGCTTTGAGTTTTTCCCACTTAAAAAGAAAAACACAGACCTAAGTAAATAGTACCTTAATAGTTCTTCTCTTGCTTTCAAGGGAGAAAAACAAGTGGAAATAGTATTAAATACTTGCATAGACAAGGAGAATCCCACCCCTTGAAGCTAAAATGTGGGTGAAACAAGTATAATCGCATATCAGAAAAAAAAAAAACATTTTGACTCACATTACCAAGCTAAATTCCAAGAATCGTCTGGAAAATATGTTTTGAGGTAAATTAATCTGACACTATTTTGTGGCACTCACCAGTTGGCGTTATTAAGATTTGGGTCATATTTCCTAGTCTACACTGCAGGCTATTCCATTGTGGAAGCTCTCTTAGGTAGGAAGGTAAGTCTGTCTAAAGAAAAGAGTAAGTAAGGATAAGGCAAGCGGACCTGATGCCAAAACTTAGCTCTGCCATTTACTAGCATTGTGTCCTTGGGCAAGTGAATTAACCTCTCTGAGCTTTAGCTTCTTCATTCAGAAACTGATGCCAATAATAGTACCTACCTCATTAGATGTATTACTGTATGTCACACCTGCCTGGCTCAGAAGTACACAAGCATACATTAAACCAGGAGTCAGCGAACTATGGCCTGCAGGACACCAGTTTTGTAAAGTTTGATCAAAACACAGCCACACATTGGGGCACCTGGGTGGCTCAGCCGTTATGCATCTGCCTTCGGCTCAGGTCATGATTCCAGCATTCTGGAATCGAGCCCCACATCGGGCTCCACATTGAGCCCCACATCGAGCCCCACATCGGGCTCCCTGCTTGGCGGGAAGCCCGCTTCTCCCTCTCACACTCCTCTTGCTTGAGTTCCCTCTCTCACTGTCTCTCTCTCTCCCAAATAAATAAATAAAATCTTAAAAAAAAAAAAAAAACCACAGCCATACCCATTCATTTACATAGTGCCAATGGCTGTTTTTTAGCTATGAGGCAGAGCAGTTGAGACAGAGATCATGTGGTTTGTAAAGCTGATAATATTGTTACGTGGCCCTTCCCAGAAGGAAAGCTCCAATCCCTGCAAAACTATAAAAAAATATTATTATGATAGCTTGATTTTCTTTTTCTTTCTTTTTCTTTTTTTTTTTTTAATGTAGAAAGAAACCGACTTTCAGAGAAGTGTAGAAACTTGGTGAAAATCACCCAGCAAGGTGGTGACAAGACTTCTCATCCCCTTCCCCACCCCATATTCCTTACTGTGCTTGTAGAACCATGAATGAAGTCATTTTTTCAGGAAGCATATTTAGCATCAGGTCTCATAATACATCCACTATCTTTTCAACCAATTGGCTCTCAATTTAAATTTAACTTACTAAAACCAACTATTATTATTTACGGCTTTGAATGTGATTAAAAGTTGTACCTAGCTGAGTTCATACTAAGAACCCTACACCAAAATGTTCTAGATACAAATTTGGCTCAGATATCCCCACTGTGCTTATTATCTCTCTCTGGGTTCGGTTTGCTTTGAAGTCAGTGAGAGCACAAAACCTCCCCAGGGGGAGAGTGTGCCCGACTAGAGCCCTAATCTCTGGAAAGCAAGTTTTCAACAAAAGCTTCAGAGTCATCCAAGTCATCATTGAGCCAGTGGGTTAAAACCTGAGAAATACAGACAAACTGGCAGTTAAAAATTAAAGTTTTCCAGAAAGATGGTTCAACTGAAAGACCATTTCACTTCCACGACACCCTGGCTCACTTACTGATAGCTTACAGAGACATTTTTATAAAGTGAATTTGATGTGCAGCTCTGTTCGGTTCACTTCTACCCCCAGAAGTCCCTTGCTATTAAAATAAAAAGTAGAATTTGAACTAAAACTTTAAAATGGGAAAAAATATGCAAGTAATGTGAGAGAAAAGGCGACTGAAGCAGGATTTCTGTGGGTTCATGTCTAAGGTTGAAGAAGGACAGCATCAGAACACACGGGAATGGTTGCTCCGGGCCTTCATGTTGTCTGCCCTTCCACTGTGTAACCTTTACGAAACAACTTTGTTAAAAACAAGAAATTTTTTAAAAATAGAATTATGTTCTCTCCCCGATGTTGACTTGGTTTATTTGCGGAGATAAAATGTCCTTCTCTGATCTCAAAGTGAACTTCTAACGTATACTCAAAGTCATACAGAATGAGAGAACTGACTGAATTCAAAAATTGTGTTTTTGGATTTGGAGTAGATGAAAAATAGCAACTAGATCTGAACCACTGGAGGTTTTTGCTATTATTTAGACTCTTCGACATTTTATTCAATTTAAGATAATTTATTTTCATCTTTCCTAAGTGGCTCTGGATTGAGAGCAAGTCTCAGACTTGAGGCAGAATTTTACAACCAAGTTCCAAAAGCCTGACAAAGTTTATAGTGGGAATGCTGATACCACCTTAACACAACAACATGACTGGCACCATTACAATGTAATCAAAATATTCAGGAAATAAATTTTTTGACAGTAATAGATAAGAGAATATGAAATTGCCATGTTGAAATACAGCACATTTCCTGGTTATTTACTGGATACTGACATCATAACTATTTTGCACAACATGGGGTGACTTGAGGGAATATAGAAATTCAATCGGCACATGCTTGCGAGATGTGGACACATGTGATGGCCACTTGTCTTGCTTCCTCACTGAAACCAACTGGAATTTTCCTACAATAAGCAACTTCCATTTCTTAAGTACAAGTTCATTAAGGGAATTTTTTAAAAAGGGGAGAAAAATACTGAAGACTGACCACATAAAGTAGGAAAAACAGCAGAACACTCCAGGTGTCCAACCCAGGGCAGATATAAACTAAAACAAAATAGCTTAAATGCAGGTCCTGGTGTGGTGTTCCTTCAGGATGGAATGGAACAGTAAAAAATGAGAATACAAGAGCTGTCCCTAAGATTCACAGAACTCCATTCCACTTGGAAAGCCATAGTTTCACATGCATTCATGAACAGATGGGTCACATCTCAGTATTGGTACAGAGTGTTGCCATTTTCCTATCCCTGGTAGAATCTCTTTGATCGCGTTTTATCTTTTGGAAAGTAGATCAGACCTGCTACTTGACCACCAATAGAGAAGTTAACCCACGGCCTTCCTTTCTGTTCTTCTGTATTTTAAATTTTGAGCTCCTCTGTTTTCTCAGCTTTTCTTGGGAGGGTGTATGCATTCACTTTTCCTTATTGTCATTATCTTGATAGCTTATAATTAATTATACAGCATTTTCCACTTTCTATACTCTTTCAAACACCCCATAGCACCCCTTTGCAGTAGTAGTATTATTCCTAGTTTGCTCAGGAAATGAAGCCAATATTAACAGACTCATTATTTACATACATGATCCATTTCCACCCCCATCCTGAGAAAAGGATTCATTGTGACTTCACATTTATAAGCATTACATAAATGACTTTCTTATATAAGCAAAACTTCTTCTTTTTGGACACCAAACTTCATTTTAACCATTTTATAGGAAATCCTTCTCAAAAGGCTTAAATGTCACAAAGGATAGGAAAAACTGGACAGCTACATGCAAAAGAATGAAACTACCACTTTCTTACACCATACACAAAAAATAACTCAAAATGGATTAAAGACCTAAATGTGAGACCTGAAAGCATAAACTCCTAGAAGAAAACATAAGCAAAATATCTTTGGCATTGGCCATAGCAACATTTTTCTAGATATGTCTCCTCAGGCAAGGGAAACAAAAGCAAAAATAACTATTATGACTACACCAAAATAAAAGGCTTTTTGCATAGCAAAGGAAACCATCAACAAAACAAAAAGACAACCTATTGAATGGGAGAAGATATTTCCAAATGATACATCTGATAAGGGATTAATATCCAAAATATATAAAGAACTTATACAACTCAACACCCCCCAAAAATAAATAATTAATTAATCCAATTAAAAAATGGGCAGAGGACCTGAACAGGCATTTTTCCAAAGAAGACATCCAGATGGCCAATAGACACATGAAAAGATGCTCAACAGGGGCTCCTGGGTGGCTCAGTCGGTTAAGTGTCTCCCTTCTGCTCAGGTCATGATCCCGAGGTCCTGAAATCAAGCCCCAAGTCAGACTCCCTGTTCAGAGGGGAGTCTGCTTCTCCCTCTGACCCTCTCCCTCCCCTGCTCCTGTTCTCTCTCTCTCTTACTCTCTCTCAAATAAATAAATGAAATCTTAAAAAAAAAAGATGCTCAACATCACTAATCATCAGGGAAATACGAATCAAAATCACAATGAGATATCACCTTAAACCTGTCAGAATGGCTAGTAATAAAAAAAGAAAGAAAGAAAGAACAGTGTTGGCAAGGATATGGAGAAAAAAGAACACTCATGTACTGTTGGTGGAAATATAAATTGGTGCAGCCACTGTGGAAAACTTTATGGATGTTCCTCAAAAAATTAAACACAGAAATATCATATGATCTAGTAATTCTACCACTCGGTATTTACCCCCCAAAAAACTAAAACACTAATTTGAAAAAATATATGCACCCCTATGTTTATTCCAACATTATTTACAATAGCCAAGATATAGAAGCAACCTAAGTGTCCATCAATGGATGGATGAAGACATGTGGTCTATATATAAAATGGAATATTACTCAGCCATAAAAAATGAGATCTTGCCATTTATGACAACATGGGTGAACCTAGAGGGTGTTCTGCTAAGTGAAACGAGTCAGAAGGGAAAGATAAGCACCAGGTGATTTCACTTATAAATAGAATTTTAAAAACAAAACAAAGGAGAAACTGACCCATAAATGCAGAGAACAAACTGGTGGTTGCCAGAGAGGAGGAGGAAGTGGGGATGGACAACATTGGTGATGAAAAGTGGAAGATACAGGTTTCCAGTTATGAAATGAAAAACTCACAGCAATAAAAGGTACGGCATATGGAATACAGTCAGTGGTATTGTAATAGTGTTGTATGCTGATAGATGGTACTACACTTACGGTGAGCCACGTAGCATACAGAGTCCTCAAATCACTACTTGTACACCTGAAACTAATGTAACTAATACTAACGTGTCAATTATACTTCAATTTTTTTAAAAAAAGCTCAAAGGTCACAAAGGATAGCAATGTAATTTAACCTTTTCTTGAAGACACAAGGTTGTCATTATAAAGATCTTGTCATTTTTTAATGATGTATAATATAGTTTTTTGGGGTTTTTTGAGTCTAGCAATTTGTCTCCTTATAATCAGGCTATCTGCTGTGGCTTCTTATTTTAGTGGGCCTGCCTCTTACAGTTTCATTTCTGTTTCAAATCCTCGAGTCCTCTAAGAATTAGATTACCATGTTTATTAAGAATTGTATGTTAAATAAGGCTCAAAGGATGATACAGAAGTTAATGTTAATGGGTTTGATGCAGAGGACTTAAAAAAGCTATTTCACTTTTCAAAGGAAGCCCTTTTCAACTTACTTTCCATTCAGGGCCATGGTAAGAAAGGAAAACCTGATGTTGCTTAAGTCTAAACTTTAGATAAGCCAGAGTTTTGTGGATCTCGATTTCCATTTTCATTCACATCTATTCAATTTCTTACATTCTCCTGTGTGAATTATTTGCAAATAGGTCTCAAGGCAGAGAAGTAATCTCTGAATAATGTTCCTTTTTTTTTTAAGATTTTATTTATTTATTTGACAGAGAGAGAGGCAGCAAGAGAGGGACCACAAGCAGGGGAGTGGGAGAGGAAGAAGCAGGCTTCCCGCTGAGCAGGGAGCCCAATGCGGGTCTTGATTCCAGAATGCTGGGATCATGACCTGAGCCCAAGGCAGACGCTTAACGACTGAGCCACCCAGGTGCCCCTGAATAATGTTACATGTTTTGTGCAGAGTTATTGGTATAATCTTAGATCACAGAAATTTGAACAGTCTATCCAAGATCCCCCAATCACTCAGGAAGTAATTTGTTCAGGAAGAAAAAGAAACAAAAAACATTATCAAAGTTGAGAACTGATGCAAAACATCATTTCCAAGCAGTATTCAGTTTAAAGAGAAGAAAGTCCACTGGACTAGACGTCAAGAAATTCGGTTTTAATGCTAACTAGCTACATGAATTTAGCTAAGTCATTTTATCTATCTAATCCAAATAGACTGTTTTGTTTTTAATTAACGGACATAATTGAACAGATATGATTCTTAAGGTCCCACTCAGCTCCCAGATATTCTGGCATTCAAAATATGGTCTGAACAGCACAAAACCTGTGAAAGGATGACATCTAGTGGCTTCTCAATTTATATGCATCCTAACAGTACAATGAAGTCACCACTGATTATTACAATCTAATACATTAAAATAGTTGGAATTTTAAAACATAGAGGAATCTAGACAATCATCTAGTTCAACACACTCCCTTTAAACTCATGAGAACTGAGAACAAAAGCAATCATCTTCTTGCTTAAAGACACACAGCTAGAGGTTACCCAAAGTCTACTGAGTCTAAATCTGGTGTGTTTGGTTTTTATATGTTTATGTTCCCCCACAAAAGCCCCCCCCCCAAAAAAGGCAAGAAATAATAACATAAAACGCCAAGGAGGATTTTATTCCTTTGTGCAAGATCATTATCTGTTGATGGTTATCATACTGTTTTGTAATGTTTATTTACCTGTTTAACCCCATTAGTCATGAGGTTCATGAGGTTAGAGAACCCCAGGTCTCACTTGTTTCTGCAGCCCCAGCACCTAGAGTTATGCCGAACCTATCACTCAGGCTCAGATCTAACTATCTATTATCTTTCATCTATCTACCCACCTATCATTCAAGGTTTGAGAACATATTGTCAATATATCCTTTTTAAAATTCAGTGAGGAGTGTTCAATTCTATAAAATAAGAATGTAATTGTGTATTTTTTAATGTAACTGTGTATTTTATGTGTGACCAAAAATAAGACATTTATTGAACTATTTTTTCCCAACTTTCTGTTGGAAAACTACGTATCTCTGTTCTGCATCACTTTGGTGAGGCCAACCCAGTCTTTCTCAGTGCCAGAAATTCATGATGAAGGGCAGGCAGTCCCTGTTTGTCTTCCCCCTAGCCAAAGTGACTCATTTGGGGACTTTTCTGTTGAAGCCACTGGGAAAGATTCTTCCTCTTTGTCTGGAATTTTGAGCTATAAATGTGTAAAGATGATATAGACTTGGAATAGCCAGTGGCTATTTTTCCAGCCACAAGGAAAAAGCGCTTCTAAAAATGTAGCTAGCACATAAAGGAAGACAGAGATAGAGACAGTGGCCTGGCATTATCAAAGACCCTGAATCTGGCCATTGATTTTCTTTTTGCTTTAACTATCTTGAGTGGGTTTCTGTCCTTTGAAAGCAAGTGCTGATAATATTACAATATATGAGTCCAAAAGCAATTTTTTGAGGACAGGGCTTTCAAATTCAGTTCCCAACTGTTTCCATGTAACAAGGCAACAGGGTCATTCAGTGTGAAAATAGAAAGCCATATCATAGATATGAAATATTATCTCTTCCTCTTCTTCCAAATGCCTATAGAATGCATTATCTGATACCATAACTGAATATTTATTGATAGCCTCCATGTTGAGACATTTTATTTCTTTAAGCATATTGTGAACTCCCAAAAGGTACAAGTTACAGAACAGCTTAGGACAAAGCGAGCACTTAGTAAATATTTCTATTAATGAGTATAAGATCTAAACTGTGTATAACTATTCAGTTATATGTAACACCCTCAGAAAATATTTTATGAGAATTATTTCAAATGAAGAAAAAAGAACTTCCTAATTAAATAAAACTTGCAATAAGGGAGAGACTTATTATGTAATTTGCCGAATTGTCTCCTAAGTGGTCAGTCTCATGTGGCACTGGCTGCTAGTTTCCCACTATAATCTGTTCTTCCCAGTCATGACAGAAATCAAGCTAGGAACATGACGCTCCAGGTAGAGACTGGATTCCCCAGCCTTCCTAGCAGCTATGCAACTAAGATTGGACCAATGGGATATGAATAGAAGTGATGATGTGCCATATCTGGGTCTGGGCCTTAACAAATTTGGCTTGAGCAATTTCATTATCTTTTTCCTTTTTTTTTTTTTTTTTTGTACATTGCAATACAGAAGTGCCAGCCACCCAAGTGCAACCATGCAGATGAGAACAACCGGCTAGGTTAGGAATCAGTAAACTATAGCCCAAAGACCAGCCACCTGCTTTTCTGTAAATAAGATATTATTGGAACACAGCTAGACCGTTTGTTTACATAGTGTCTATAGCTACTTTTGCACTACAGTGACAGAGCTGAGTAGTTACAATTAAGACTGTATTGGTGATGAGCACTAGGTGTTATACGCAACTAATGAATCGTTGAACACTACATCAAAAACTCATGACGTATTATATGTTGGCTAACTGAACATAATAAAAATAAAAAAATAAAATAAAATAAAATAAAATAAAATAAAATAAAATAAAATAAAAAAAAATAAAAAACACTGTATGGGCCTGCAAGCCTACAATATTTACTATCTGGCTCTTTCAGAAAGAGTTGCCAGACACAGGGACTCACTATGGCTAGGGGAAAGCACGAATGTACCACCATGGTCCTTTTGGCTCTGGGAAGGTTGTACCAGCAGAGCCCTCCACTTTAATTAACCCTCCAAGCTGAGAAGAACTCATCTGACTATGTATGTCCTCAAACTAGCTCAGATCAAAATCCCAATATCAACCCTGCAAAGCCAGTTCTTGGGACTATAATTAAGAATCATCCAAAAAGTCAATGGGAAGATGTAATAGTTAATTTTCTATATCAACTAGACTAGGCCATGGAGTGCCTGGATATTGGTAAAACATTTTTTGGGGTATGGCCGTGAGCGTGTTTCTAGGTAAGAAAAACATTTGAATGAGTAGACTGAGTAAAGCAGATTACACCTCCCCAATGTGGGTGGGCCTCATCTAATCAACTGAAGGCCTGAATAGAACAAAAAGGTTGAGTTAGAGGGAACTCCTCTTGCCTGATTATTTGAGCTGGGACATCAGTCTTTTCTTGCCTTCATACTCCAACTGAAAAAATCGGCTCCTCCTGGGTCTCAAGGCTGCTGGCTTTCAGACTAGAACTTATACCAGTGCTCTTCTGGATTTCCAGTTTGCTATCCGCATATGTTGGGACTTGTCAGCCTCCATAATTACAAGAGCCAATTCCTTATAATAAATCAATCTCTCAATCTCTCACTCTCTTTCTCTACACACACACATACACACACACACACACACACACACACACACACACACACACATATTCTATTGGTTCTGTTTCTCTGGAGAACTCTAATACAGAAGATATTTCAAATGTATATGTTAATCACCCAAATATTCCTATGCAAAACAGGAACTGAAAATATATTTTCATTCATAATCACAAGTCATCATAACTGCATCACTAGGTAATAAATGTTAAGGGAAAATGTGGATATGTGCAGATGTTGTGTGTGTGTGTGTGTACAGATTTGGAATTCAGTTAGAAAAGTGGGTGGTCCTTTACCAAAAAACACTCAAAGTCTACATTTTCAGAAGGACCTCCAAGTTACTGCCCTAATACAACATTTTTCCCTTGGATTTGATAATGTCCAAAGATTGCACAGGTGGAACGTCATTCTCCTAGGCCAGTGTTCTCCACTGGGCGTGATTTGCTCCCACAAGACATTTAGCAACGTCTGGAGACACTTTGGTTAGCACAGCTAGAAGAAGGGTGTTCCTGGCATCTTGTGTGTTGGTGTAGTCCCCCCAAACAAAGAATTATTTGGCCCAAAATGTCAATATTGCCAAGGCTAAGAAAACCCTGCTGTAGGCAAAAGATTGCACTAATGAGTGAGAGAACATATAAAAGTCAAGCAGTCATTTATTTAGTGAAAATGAATTCAGAGCCTTTCCTGGAAGCTAGTTTTCATAGAGAGAATTGGGTGTAGAAGAATGTGAGGTTCCTGAGTAGGTACCTTCAGGGAATGGCAGAGGCACCCCACAAAGAAACGAGAAGGGAGAAACACCAAAGACAAATTGCACAAATTTACAGATTTATGACTTACTTTGGAGGGAAGTGTGCCCTTTGGAGATGGGTCCAGAACCTCCAAAAAAGCTACTCAAATGTATTCCTAGGATGCATGGGGCATATGATTTCTTGTGTGCATCAAACTTGAGCTCTTGTTTCTAAAAGAATTCATTGGTTCCTCTCTGACAAAATTAAGCAGAAAACTAAAAGAGCTAAAATAAGTACAGAATCAATGCCCAAGCTGTGTCTCCTAGACCACTGTCTCTAAGTCCTGGGTGGCCAGCCACCAGGTGTTGAACACCCCTCTACCCGGCCCCAAGAGGGCGCTGTGGGAACTACTTTTTAAAACCTGGCACTCAGCTTAACTCTAAGCTTCATGTATTACCAAGATCTTGGCAAGAATAGCTGGCATTCACAAACTGAGTAATTCAAAGAAACTTTAATAAAAGGATTATTTCCAAAGGTAAGGGCATGATACAGGGAAAACACAGGAGATAGTGCATTACTTTGGACTAATAATAACACCCTGACTCCTGAAGGGTTATTGAGAAGGAGCGTTCCTCTAACCACTAGATTCAGAGAGCTGCTTAGGAAAGACAGTCTCATAAGGGTTATGACATTTAATCAAGGGATGCAGCCAGGCCATGAAGACCCTAAAAGGAAGGAGCTGAGGAACAAATATATCCATCTCACCTCCCCTCACTCCTGATTGCATGCTGGTACTTCTCCTTCACTAAATCCAATGGGCATGAGAAAGCAAGAGGATCATTTGATGAAGGTCATTGTCTGAGTCTATTCAGGCTGCTATAACAGAATACCATAGACTAAGTGGCTTATAAACAACAAAAAATTATTTCTCATAGTCTGGAGGCTGAGAAGTCTAAGGTCAAGGGACCAGCAGATCTGGTGTCTGGTGAGACCGCTTCCTGGTTCATAGATGGCTGTCTTCATGTTGCAACCTCAAGTGGTGGAAGGAGTGAGGGATACAGTCTCTTTTATAAGGGTGTCGTCCTAGTTTGTTCATGTTGCTATTACAAAATGCCATGGACTGTGTGGCATATAAACAACAGAAATTAACTTATCACAGTGCAGAGGCTGGGGAGTCCAAGATCAAGGCAGCAGCAGATTCAGTGTCTGGTGAGAGCTAGTTCCTGGTTCATGGACGGCTGTCTTCATGCTGTGTCCTCACATGGTAGAAGGGGTGAGGGAGCTCTCTGCAGCCTCCTTTAAAAGGACACTGATGCTATTCATGAGGATTCCACTCTCAAGACATAACACCTCCCAAACGTTTCACTTCCTACTACCATCACTTTGGTGGTTAAGATTTCAATATATAGAGGAGGGAGTTAAGATGGCGGAGAAGTAGAGGACCCCTTTTTCAGCCGGTTCCCTGAGTCAAGCTGGATAGGTACCAGACCAGCCTGAACATCCACGGAATCAGCCTGAGATGCAGGAAGATACATCTGGATCTCTACAAATGAACATCTCCAGCGATGAGTATTGAGGTACTAAGCGGGGAGCTGTGAAACCGCGCACAGATATCGGAAGATAAACGGAAGGGGGAGGGAGCCGCCACGTTCGGGCACCGGGAAGCGGTAGCCACCTGCACAGGGGAGCGGGCGGACTCGCGGAGGCACCCGCGAGAGAGCAGACTGAGACCGTGAGCCGGGGAATGCGCGTGCGACCACACTGAAATGGAGCTCCGGTGTGCTCACTGGATCCAGACTGAGACCGGGAGCTCCAGGAGCGCGCGGGGGCAGCTGGCGGCTGGCGGTGTTAGAAACACAAAAAGGACAGAGACCTGCCGGCCCTGGAAGTGAGAACTGGGACGCCAGGTGTGGGGCGCACACCCCGGGACACTGCAGGGTTGAGCAGCACCAACAGAAACAGAGTTAAAGTGGCCAGAGCATCAGTGGAGAACGGTCCGCAATCCCTCTGTTCTGAGACAGAGGCTGAGATTCGGCCACTGCTGCTCTGACTCTCAGAAGAGGCACAGCAAACCGCCAGGGAAAGCTGCCAGAGAACAAAAGCCTGGAAATACCGGCTCACAGTGTGCCCATCCCCATCCCCCCTCGCAGGGGACATGCAGACTCAACCCAAACAGGGTTGCCTGAGTATCAGCGTGGCAGGCCCCTCCCCCAGGAGGCAGGCTGAAAAATCAAGAAGCCCACATCCCTAAGGTCCCTATAAAACAAGGGCGCACGGCCTGGGTCCCAGTCAATAATTTGGGCTCTGGATAACCCCACAACCTCTCCTCATCAGAATGACAAGAAGGAGAAATCCCCCCCAGCAAAGAAAAGACAATGAGTCTGTGGCCTCTGCCACAGAACTAATGGATATGGATATAACCAAATTATCAGAAATGGAATTCAGAGTAACAATGGTCAAGATGATGTGTAGACTTAAAAAAAGTATTAACGAAAATGTTAATGAGAATATAGAATCTCTAAGGGTGGAAATGAGAGCGAATCTGGCAGAAATTAAAAATTCTATGAGCCAAATGCAGTCAAAACTAGATGCTCTGACGGCCAGGGTGAATGAGGCAGAAGAATGAATCAGCGAATTGGAGGATGGGTTAGTAGAAGAAAAAGCTAAAATAGAATCTGGACTCAAAAAAATCCACGCTCAGGAATGTAGGTTACGGGAGATTACTGACTCAATGAAACGTTCCAATGTCAGAATCATCGGCATCCCCGAGGGGGTGGAGAAAAAGAGAAGTCTAGAAGAGATATCTGAACAAATTGTAGCTGAAAACTTTCCTAATCTAGCAAGGGAAACAAACATTCGTGTCCAAGAGAAAGAGAGAACCCCTCCCAAACTCAACTACGACAAACCTACACCACGTCACGTCACAGTGCAATTCGCAAATATTAGATACAAGGATACAGTATTGAAAGTGGCCAGGGCAAAGAAATTTCTCACGTACCAAGGCAAAGGTATCAGAATTACGTCAGACCTGTCTACACAGACCTGGAATGAGAGAAAGGGTTGTGGGGGATTTTTAAAGCTCTTTCAGAGAAAAACATGCATCCAAGGATCCTTTATCCAGCAAGGCTGTCATTCAGAATTGATGGAGAAATAAAGACCTTCCAGAATCACCAGTCATTGACCAATTTCATAACCACAAAACCAGCCCTACAGAAGATATTAAGGGGGGTTCTATAAAAGTAAAAAGGCCCCAAGAGTGATACAGAACAGAAAGTCACAATCTATAGAAACAAAGACTTTACTGGCAACATGGCATCATTAAAATCATATCTCTCAATAATCAGTCTCAATGTAAATGGCCTAAATGCTCCCATAAACACCACAGGGTTGCAGATTGGATAAAAAGACATGACCCATCCATTTGCTGTCTACAAGAGACTCATTTTGAACCTAAAGATACATCCAGACTGAAAGTAAAGGGATGGAATACCATCTTTCATGCCAATGGACCTCAAAAGAAAGCTGGGGTAGCAATTCTCATATCAGACAGACTGGATTTTAAACTAAAGACTATAGTTAGAGACACAGAAGGGCACTATGTTATTCTTAAAGGATGTATGCAACAAGTGGATATGACGATTATAAATATATATGCCCCCAACAGGGGAGCAGCAAGATACACAACCCAACTCTTAACCACAATAAAGAGACATATAGATAAAAATACACTAATAGTAGGAGACCTCAACACTCCACTATCAGCAATAGACAGACCACCTAAGCAAGAAATCAGCAAAGAAACAAGAGCTTTGAATGCCATACTTGACGAGTTGGACCTCATAGATATATAGAGAACACTACACCCCAGAACCAAAGAATACTCATTCTATTCTAAAGCCCATGGAACATTCTCAAGAATAAACCATATTCTGGGTCACAAAACAGGTCTCAACTGATACCAAAAGACTGAAATTATTCCCTGCATATTCTCAGACCACAATGCTCTGAAATTGGAACTCAACCACAAGGAAAAATTTGGAAGAAACTCAAACACTTGGAGACTAAGAACCATCCTGCTCAGGAATGATTCGATAAACCAGGAAATCAAAAATCAATTTAAACAATTTATGGAGACCAACGAGAATGAAAACACAATGGTCCAAAACCTATGGGATACTGCAAAGGCAGTCCTAAGGGGGAAATACATAGCCATCCAAGCCTCACTCAAAAGAAGAGAAAAGTCTAAAATGCAGTTTTTATATTCTCACGTCAAGAAGCTGGAACAGCAACAGAGGGACAGGCCTAATCCACGCACGAGGAAGCAGTTGACCAAGATTAGAGCAGAAATCAATTAATTAGAAACCAGGAGTACAGTAAAGCAGATCAACAGAACTAGAAGCTGGTTCTTTGAGAGAATTAATAAAATTGACAGACCACTGGCAAGACTTATCCAAAAGAATAGAGAAAGGACCCAAATTAATAAAATTATGAATGAAAAAGGAGAGGTCACAACCAACACCAATGAAATTGGAAGGATTATTAGAAACTTTTATCAACAGCTTTATGCCAATAAGTTAAGCAATCTGGAACACATGGAGGCCTTCCTGGAAACCTATAAACTACCAAGACTGAAACAGGAAGAAATTGATTTTTTAAACAGGCCAATTAATTATGAAGAGATTGAGTCAGTGATAAACAACCTTGCAAAAAACAAAACTCCAGGCCCGGATGGTTTTCCTGGGGAATTCTACCAAACATTCAAAGAAGAAAAAATAACTATTCTCCTAAAGCTATTTCAAAAAATAGAAACAGAAGGAAAGCTACCAAACTCATTCTATGAGGCCAATATTACCTTGATCCCCAAACCAGGCAAAGACCCCCTCAAAAAGGAGAATTACAGACCGATTTCGCTAATGAATATGGACGCCAAAATCCTCAACAAGATCCTGGCTAATAGAATCCAAAAGTACATTAAAAGGATTATCCATCATGAACAAGTGGGATTCATCCCTGGGATACAAGGGTGGTTCAACATTCACAAATCTATCAGTGTCTTAGATTTTATCCAGAAAGAAAAATTCAAAAATCATACAATTTCTCTCAATAGATGCAGAAAAAGCATTTAACAAAATACAGCATCCTTTCCTGATTAAAACCCTTCAGAGTGTAGGGATAGAGGGTACATTCCTCAATCTCATAAAAACCATCTATGAAAAGCCTACAGCAAATATCATTCTCAATGGGGAAAAGCTGGAAGCCTTTCCCTTAAGATCAGGAACACGACAAGGATGCCCACTCTCGCCACTATTATTCAACATAGTACTAGAAGTCCTTGCAACAGCAATCAGACAACAAAAAGGGATCAAAGGTATCCAAATGGGCAAGGAAGAAGTCAAAATGTCTCCCTTCGCAGAGGACATGATACTCTATATGGAAAACCCAAAAGAAGCCACTCCCAAACTATTAGAAGTTATAGAGCAATTCAGTAATGTGGCGGGATACAAAATCAATGCTCAGAAGTCAGTTGCATTTCTATACACAAATAATGAGACTGAAGAAAGAGAAATTAGGGAATCCATCCCATTTACAATAGCACTAAAAACCACACGTTACCTTGGAATTAACTTAACCAGAGACGTAAAGGACCTATATTCTAGAAACTATAAATCACTCTTGAAAGACATTGAGGGAGACACAAAAAGATGGAAAAATATTCCATGCTCATGGATCGGAAGAATTAACATAGTTAAAATGTCCATGCTACCCAGAACAATCTACACTTTCAGTGTTATCCCGATCAAAATACCAATGACATTTTTCAAAGAACTGGAACAAATAGTTGTTACATTTGTATGGAACCAGAAAAGGCCCCGAATCGCCAAGGAACTGTTGAAAAGGAAAAACAAAGCTGGGGGCATCACAATGCCGGATTTCGAGCTGTACTACAAAGCTGTGATCACAAAGACAGCATGGTACTGGCACAAAAACAGACACATAGACCGATGGAACAGAATAGAGAACCCAGAAATGGACCCTCGGCTCTTTGGGCAACTAATCTTTGAAAAAACATCAGCAGGAAAAAACATCCGGTGGAAAAAAGACCGTCTCTTCAATAAATGGTGCTGGGAAAATTGGACAGCTACATGCAAAAGAATGAAACTTGACCACTCTCTCACACCATACACAAAAATAAACTCCAAATGGATGAAAGACCTCGATGTGAGACAGGAATCCATCAAAATCCTAGAGGAGAACATAGGCAGCAACCTCTACGACATCGGCTAAAGCAACCTTTTCATGACACATCTCCAAAGGCAAGAGAAACAAAAGATAAAATGAACTTGTGGGACTTCATCAAGATAAAAAGCTTCTGCACAGCCAAGGAAACAGTCAAAAAAACTAAGAGGCAGCCCACAGAATGGGAGAATATATTTGCAAATGATGCTACAGATAAAAGACTGGTATCCAAGATCTACAAAGAGCTTCTCAAACTCAATACATGAGAAACAAATAAACAAATCATAAAATGGGCAGAAGATATGAACAGACACTTTTCCAATGAAGACATACAAATGGCTAACAGACACATGAAAAAATGTTCAAAATCATTAGCCATCAGGGAAATTCAAATCAAAACCACACTGAGACACCACCTTACGCCAGTTAGAATGGCAAAAAATGACAAAGCAAGAAACAACAATTGTTGGAGAGGATGTGGAGAAAGGGGATCCCTCCTACATTGTTGATGGGAATGCAAGTTGGTACAGCCACTCTGGAAAACAGTGTGGAGGTCCCTTAAAAAGTTAAAAATTGAGCTACCCTATGACCCAGCCATTGCACTACTGGGTATTTACCCCAAAGATACAGACGTAGTGAAGAGAAGGGCCATATGCACCCCAATGTTCATAGCAGCATTGTCCACAATAGCCAAATCGTGGAAGGAACTGAGATGTCCTTCAACAGATGAATGGATTAAGAAGCTGTGGTCCATATATACAATGGACTATTACTCAGCTATCAGAAAGAACGAGTTCTCAACATTTGCTGCGACATGGACGGCATTGGAGGAGATAATGCTAAGTGAAATAAGTCAAGCAGAGAAAGACAATTATCATATGATTTCTCTCATCTATGGAATATAAGAACTAGGAAGATCGGTAGGGGAAGAAAGGGATAAAGAAAGGGGGGTTAATCAGAAGGGGGAATGAAGCATGAGAGACTATGGACTCTGAGAAACAAACTGAGGGCTTCAGAGAGGAGGGGGGTCAGGGAATGGGATAGACTGGTGATGGATAGTAAGGAGGGCACGTATTGCATGGTGCACTGGGTGTTATACGCAACTAATGAATCATCAAACTTTACATCAGAAACCAGGGATGTACTGTATGGTGAATAACATAATATAATTAAAAAACATTTTAAAAAAAGATTTCAACATATAAATTTTTGAGTCTATATTAGTGGCCTATAATAGTTAGTCTCCAAGTCAGACCCAGGAGTAGAGCAGGAAGTAGATCTGGAGGAAATAAATCAGAAACTCTACAACACAGTCCATCCATTGTGATCCTCAACATGCATTCTTGTCCTTAATTCAAATGAAAAGTTTATAACACCAACACATATCAACCATTTTATTCTTATTGATACCCATTCATTCATGTTCCCACCTGAAAACTAAATGTTAGCTAGCATCATTATTCTTCATACAAAGAAGAGGGGTGGAAATAATGAGAAAAAGAAACAGTTAAATAATATATAGCACAGCACTTCTATAGTTGTTCACTCGCCTAAAGCTGGCAATCATGGCTGTCTTCGTCCCACCCTCAGTTCAAAGTCCTTTTACCTTCTGATAGCACTTAAGCTGGATTATTTAGTTGGTAGGGAGATCCAAATATTTTATTCCCATGGTATATTAGTCTTTGCTGACTTTGTCTTTATTGGATTGCCACAGTTTTTCATTGAATAGGACTATTTGTCATGGGAGTGTTATAAGGAACTCTAGTGATTCTCTGGGTTCTAAACAAAATCTTTCTTGTATCCACTGTAGAGTAGAAACCCAATTTCCCCCTGATTAACAGAGTTAGGCATCCTGGCCAGTACAATAACATGGAGGTGGGGAGGTGGTAAGGAAATAAAGCTAGATCCCAAATTAGGAGGACCACATCCCTCTGCCTCTATTTCATACCACTACAATCCACTCTCTATGGTACAGAGTGACATTGCTAAAACAAATCTGATAGATCACATTCTTCTTACAGTTCTTCATTGCTCCCGGAAAAAAAGTTGATACTCTTTATATGTTGGCCATCATCTCCAAATTCTGCCTCTCTGTCCAGGACCCTTCTTTACCACCACCCCATTTCTATGTGGCCCCTTACAGACACACAATTTTAAACATCATTTGGTTTTATTTTATGGTTTTCCACATGCTAAGATTATTCTTCACTTGCAAGATTGTCATTTGGCAAAGAAAAATTAGAATTATGATCCCATTTACTCTATACATAAAAAGAAAACAGGTATCATAACATATTTATCCTTGAAAACCTTTCTGGAACAATTAACCAATAAATATATGGTAAACATATGGTATGTATTAAACCCTTGGAAAAGGTGCAACAGCTAACACAGTGACATAA
Source organism: Ursus americanus (assembly GCF_024610735.1). NCBI lineage: Eukaryota > Metazoa > Chordata > Mammalia > Carnivora > Ursidae > Ursus > Ursus americanus. The sequence continues at coordinate 39,436,353 of NC_142141.1, read as the reverse complement.
AACAACGTTTCTGTCTTCAGTTAGCTTTACAAATAATATGAAGACAATGTCCTTAAACACTAAAATAAAAATTAAAAGTGATAAAAGATACAAACACTAAGATCAAAATAACAACAGACGTGCCTTTACATGCTTTCATATGATCATCTATGATTGCCAGGAAATAACCTAATGTTGGGGTAATGCAGTTTGTGAGCAGAAGAAACACAAATTTTGGAGACAAGTAAACCTGTGGTCCATTCCTAGCCCTGCTTTTACTAATGCATAACGACCAAACCACTTAAACGTCCTAAATCTGCTTCCTCCATGATGAGGTACCATGCCGAATGATTATGAGGATTAAATGAGTTGCTCAAAAGTAGTTGCTCTTATTAAGGTAAGCTATCCACCTGGAACATAGATATTTAAATGAGAGGCACCTAGACTGGAACCCTGTTAAAAAGAAAACCACAGCCCAAGATAGAGTCACTAATGCTACACCAAATCGCCAACCCAGGGCTTAATACCTAATCTAATTGCAGTCTCAACCTCCTTCAGAAATGTAGTTTTAAGAGAATAGGAATTTTCTGATCAGCACCAATGAAGTCATCTGACAGGCAGGCCCTCTCCATCCCCCAAAAGAAGATGAGGTAATCTGCATGATTAGACCCCCTACCCACCCCCCTTTAGGGAAAGTAACCTTGGCTGAAATATTTCTTTTTGCTAATGACTTCTTGTCCCACCCTCCTTCCTATAAAACCTTTTCCATTTTGTACTACTCCTTTCTAAGCTCCCCTCTACTTGCTAGGTGAAATGATGCCAGATTCATGAATAGCTTAATAAAGCCTATTAGATCTTCAAATTTACTCAGTTGGATTTTTGTTCTTTAACACCCCTGATTTGTAAATGCCATCCTGCAAACAGAGGGCCCCTGACTGGTGAGGAACCAAAGAGAAGAATCCCATCTCTATCTTGGAGGGAGAAAAGTCTCAGAAAGAAAAGTGGCTTCTAGCATCTTTAGAGTAATGGGAGGTACATTGAGTCCTATGGGCCTGCACAGAAAAAGGGTGAGGTGAGAAACTAAAAATGTGCCTCTTAACTGCCACGAGGCACATTAAGGTCTCCAACATTTGACTGATTTCCAAGATAATCTATACCCAATATGTACTCTAAACAAAAATGGTAACTATGGGGTTGTTTAAGGTCTTATGCCGGGCATTGAGAGATGGCAAGATTTAGATGGATCTGAAGGGTAAGTACATAACCAAGTGAGCAAAGGCCAGGACACAGAAAAACAATATGTTAGTTTTCCTGGGGTACATCCATTTCACTGGAAGGTATGAGAGCAGAGAAGAAAGATAAACTGGGAAGTGATTAGGATCCAAGCTGTGAAGATCTTTTAATGACAGGATAAAAACATCCATTGCTCTAGGCAATGAAAGACCATCATCATAAGGTTCTCAGCAGGGAGGAGATAGGACAAAAGTGAAGATCAATTCAGGGGGATTTTTTAGTGTAGCTTCTAATGATCCTAGAATAATCCTGAGAGGGTAATTAGCCAGAACATTCATTTCCCCAAACATAATTAACTTTTATAGCCCTTTAGAGTTTGCAAAGTACTTTTCATACATCTATTCACTCTCCCAACAAGTTCCAGAATCATGTGTTAATCTCATTTTACAGCTGAAGAACACAAATAATATCACCCAAGGTCCAAACAGGAAACAGATGGCAAACTCAAATTAGGGTAATTTGAAGTGTTTATTTACAATGGGTTATAAAGGGATAGTGGAATGTAGAGAACCTGGGGCCAGTAAGAGTAGGAAATCTATAACCACTCCTAGGCCAAGAGGAGCAAGGAAAGCCAGCCGTACCGGAAATGACAAGGAGAGAGTTGTGTAGAAAGGATTGCCATGAGATGAGCAGTGACCTTTGGCAGTGAAATATCAGCAAGCCAAAGCAACCTCCTCTCAAGGAAGTGCTAGGGGGACAAATACCATGATTTTGTTCTCTGCCCTCCCATCTCCTGTTAAGGGTCCCATTGTCTGGAGGCAACTAGAAGGTAATGACCCAGGAGTCTATTGATGCAGGCCATACCTTCCCCCCTCAACATCTTCTCAAGTCTTTCCTCCACATGAAAAGTTAATGTCCCTAACACAAAAGACACATGAAGTCCCTTAAGTTTGTGTGTCATCATCAATAATATTCCCTCATGATACCTACAGTGTTAGCTCCTTCTGGTGTTCTTCATATGTGATAGGAAAAGCTGGGGGAGGGGAGAAAAGAACGAAGTGACGTAAAACATAATTGCTACAATCCATACTTCCTGATCATGAGGGCTAAGTTGGTAATCACAGCACCAGCACCAGCTTCGTGAGTGTATATCCCGTGTGGCCACATGGAGCTCTAAACTTAGAATCGTCCTGTACTTAGTTAATACTCTCCTGTTGATATATTGAAGTTCTTGATAATATTTGAACAAAAGCCCCACATATTTCTTTTGCCCTGGGTTCTGCAAATTATGCAGCCAATTCTGCATAGCTTCCTTTTTCTAACATCTATTCAAGTTACCTTGGCCTTTGACAGAATTTGGCTAGACAGGGTTCTTTACCTAGTGGATGACCCAAACCTTCCATCCTTGTGTTTACTGGGTTTTCTAATAAGCTGAACATTAGGTAAGGCAGTACAAAAAAAATGGTTCGTTGACATTATGGGTTCCTGACAAAATCCTCCTTCATGTAGCAGAAACCCATTTATTTGCCCTCCACTAATAAGGATCAATTGTTCTGGCCTGAACAGCAACCTCCAATTCTGCCTGTGGGTACAGCAGCCTGTGGAGCCCCAAAAGGCCAGGGGGCACTCCCAACCAATTCATCTGAATCATGACTGTACCCCCTTAGGGACTAGGACCTTCAAAATTATCTAGCCCAAAGTTGTAAAAACCAGAAGCAGAAATTCTTCAGATGAGTTACTAAGGGTTAATAATGAGAAAGATCTCTCCTTTGTCCCTGAACTCATGAATTCTGGACATCAAACTAAAAGCCCCATATACTGGCAAAAGTTTAGTGCAAATACCCAATGGTATACTGGTAAGTGTTTAACAACCAGCTCTCCAGGAAAACAATAAGCCCTGATTTGTAGAATTTGCCAGTTTCTGAGGTATAAAAATTCCCACCATGGCTAATTTCAAGCTACTGATGTCTGAACTCTGAGTTAGGAACAGATATGCAATGTATAGTATTTTGCCATACTGATAAGATAGACAAAAAAGAGCTCAAGAACATAAATAATACTTAATGTAGTAAAATAATTAGGAAGTGGTAAATTTTGAATACTTATTACCTCTTAAAATATCATTTATTTAATTATAAGTTTAATAACTATAAATTAAGTATATATTAGTATATGTGGCAAAAATGTAAAGTTGTTTCAGAATAAAAGTTTCTATTACTTTTTATTTTGAAATAAATTCATATTTATAGGAGAAATTGCAAAGACAGTACAGAGTTCCCGTATGCCCTTCACCCAGCTTCTTCCAATATTATCATCTTATGTGACTGTGGTACATTTATGAAAGCTAAGAAATTAACACTAGTGCAATATACAAATTAAATTGCAGACTTCATTTGAATTTCATCAGTTTTTCCACTAATGCCCTTTTTCTGTACCAGAATCCAATAATCCAATTCAGGATACCACATTGCATTTAATATAATTTAATTTTTAACCATGACTATACTTAACAACTGACCTGCAAAATTTCTGAACGGTTTTGCAACTGTTTATACCATGACCAGGAGCTGATTTTTTACAGTAGTTGTAGTTGGCATTTAACTGGAGCAAGCCAGGCACCTGTCTTTATTTTTTTTATTTAATTTTTAATTTTTTTTGATGTAATGTTCAATGATTCATTAGTTGCATATAACTCCCAGTGCACCATGCAATACGTGCCCTCCTTACTATCCATCACCAGCCTATCCCATTCCCCCACCCCCCTCCCCTCTGAAGCCCTCAGTTTGTTTCTCAGAGTCCATAGTCTCTCATGCTTCATTCCCCCTTCTGATTAACCCCCCTTTCTTTATCCCTTTCTTCCCCTACTGATCTTCCTAGTTCTTATGTTCCATAGATGAGAGAAATCATATGATAATTGTCTTTCTCTGCTTGATTTATTTCACTTAGCATTATCTCCTCCAATGCCGTCCATGTCGCAGCAAATGTTGAGAAATCATTCTTTTTGATAGCTGAGTAATAGTCCATTGTATATATGGACCACAGCTTCTTAATCCATTCATCTGTTGAAGGGCATCTTGGCTCCTTCCACAATTTAGCTATTATGGACAATACTGCTATGAACATTGGGGTGCATATGGCCCTTCTCTTCACTATGTCTGTATCTTTGGGGTAAATACCCAGTAGTGCAATGGCTGGGTCATAGGGTAGCTCAATTTTTAACTTTTTAAGGGACCTCCACACCATTTTCCTGAGTGGCTGTACCAACTTGCATTCCCACCAACAATGTAGGAGGGATCCCCTTTCTCCACATTCTCTCCAACAACTGTTGTTTCTTGCCTTGTCAATTTTTGCCATTCTAACTGGTGTAAGGTGGTGTCTCAGTGTGGTTTTGATTTGAATTTCCCTGATGGCTAATGATTTTGAACATTTTTTCATGTGTCTGTTAGCCATTTGTATGTCTTCATTGGAAAAGTGTCTGTTCATATCTTCTGCCCATTCAAAGAACTTCTCAAACTCAATACACGAGAAACAAATAAACAAATCATAAAATGGGCACCTGTCTTTATAAGCAGGTTGTATGGGCCTCCAAGAATGGCTGTGTCAGTTTTTCCTTGCACTGAACACTGGGCTTGGGTATTCTGTTAGCTATTGTTAAAAACAAAACAAAACAGTATTTGTTCTTTCACAGTATTTTTCATTGTGCAGAACGATAAAGTAGAAAGGCAACTAATATGCACGGACTATGAAGTAGTCCTGTGTGATACTACTGGTAGTTGTACTAGTTTTAGTACTAGGTCTAGGTATCCAGAGCTAGATCAACTGCCCTAAATTTCATGCCTGTTTGCATGGTTCTGGAACTGTATTTAAAGGTAAAGGAGGAAGGATGAAGAGACTAACATTCTTTTTACTTTCGTGGTTTGTCCAGAAGTTTCAAAAGCCACATGGTTGTAAGGAGGTTCTTGAGAGTTAAGAAAATTTTTAAAAAATTGGTAGGTATTACTGACAACAACAAAAAAGGAACATGGGCCTTTATTATAAAGAGAATATACTCTTCTGGGGGACTGAAATCAAGAAAAAATTCAATTAAATTATTGGAAACTCAAAGGTGAAAAAAGTAATTAAATTTTTTAAAAAGATAAAAGAAGGCAGGCTGACTATGCTGGAGGAAGACAGAGTTTCCCTTAAAAAACTGTTATGTTAGAGCAAAGAAAGGAGAAATGATACCTTTAAGGAAAGGATAAATACATATAAAATGCAGCAACTTTAAAACATAGTAGAGGAGTAAGGTATTCTTCAAAAAGGTAGTAGAAATCAGGGGTATGTTCAATGTTATTAGATCCTTATACCTAAGAGATCCACTGAAATCAAACCTAACAGAGGATGGAAAGCAAGGTCTCTAAACAAACTAGAAGAACTCACTTATAAGAAACCAGGATTCGAATACCATAGAGAATGCCCTCTTAAGGGATAGACAGACTTTCTATTTTGGAACTATCTACCAAAGATTGACCTTGTCATTCAAAGTGCCCTAAGGACGTTTGGATAGATTTGAAAGGGAACCAGAAATATTGGTGTAAAGCACTCAAAGAATTAGTGGGTGAGGTTTGAGTTGACAGTTATTACACTTGTGTATATAACAACTTCTAAAATTGCATCAGCATTATCTTCTGTGCTATTATCTATACAGGTATATTTTGTATGGTAATGAATGTGCATGATAATTGGTATCATTTCTAATGACATTCACAATTTTAATCATATTTTTAGATTAATTGTAAAGAAATCAGAAGAAAAAAATCCACATCACCAAGGACCACGTCTAATAGATCTAAATATTTTACACTAAAGCAAACCAAGATTTATCTGGAAAGCATTATGTCACTCCAAGTGTGATTGGTGGGTAATTTTATCATAATGAACACCTTGTAAGTATTGTGTCACATTTTCCAAAGCGCATCCATGAAACGACTATTTCTGTTAGATACTGTCCGAAGTTCGGCATTGCTGCCGAACAAAAATTCCGAACAAAAAACTCCCACAAAACCTTCTTTTTAAGTCAGAAAGCACTCAAATTGTTTACAGTGAAAATATTGCCAAATGAATCACAAACACATTTTGCCTTAGAGATATTACTCATAGCACCTGTCATGCTCAGCATCCCCTTCCAAAGGTGCCCACACTCCATAACGAGGAAAGCATCTGATCCCTGCAGCATGATGGCTATACCATATGACCAGCCCCTCAGCCACTGTGGAGTAGACTAGGGGAGGCACCTGACCAGAAGGAACAACCAGTTGATCCAGCCTGTGACCTATGATTATGCAGCTTGGTAATTAGACAGCCACTTTCATTCTCCTCTTTGGAAATTTGCACGACATAAATTGGTCAGCTGGTATTAGGAGGAGGAGCAAGAGACAAGAGTAACTGAATCATGTTAATAGTGGCGTCCTAGAGCTCAAGTCACACCTTCTTGTTACTATAGAGGACCTTGGATTTTGATTAACCATCAAGCTACAGTCCCTGCAGCCTCCCATGAGGCCCAATTGCTCAGTTTTCCCTGAGGTCCACGTGGCCTGGCTACACAGGCCTACACAGATGAGATTCCTGTTTCCCTTTCTCCAATAAAATGTAGTTTTATTTTTTACTTTTTTTAAAGATTTATTCATTTTAGAGAGAAAGAGCGCATGAGAGAGACCAAGAGTTGGGGGGAGGGGTAGAGGGAGAGAATTTTCAAGCAGACTCCCCACTGAGCATGGAGCAGGAAGCAGGACTTCATCTCACAACTCATGAGATCATGACCTGAGCAGAAACCAACAGTCAGACATTCAACCAACTGAGCCACCCAGGCTGCCCCTACTTCATGTAGTTTTAGAATGAATTCCTCATTTGTCAAAAATCACAAAATGACTATTTCTTGTAACAAAAAGAGCACCCCTCCCTATTCTCCCTGTAATCAGATTCAGACTTACCTGGCCATGTCCCAGCTGTGTGTTTTTCTGAGATGTACTAACACCAAAGCAGAACTTTCTACGCATATCTTCCATTGCTGCATACTCTACTTTCCCTTTTTTAAAAAAAAATGTTTTTACAAGAGTGAATAAAAGATGGTTATAAAATTGAATCTTCTCTAATTCATATTTTTTAAAAGTTGATTGTATGCCATCTTCTGTTATTTGTAACATTATTTGTCGTGTGTTCATAAATAATTGTTTCACTTCTCAAGGCAGAACTGTTTAGTCACTGTCCTAAAAAGTATGTAGGTTAGAGGGCATCAATTATAACAGTGGATGTCAATCAACAGTTTTCTTGTTAGGAAATAGACAAAAATTGAAAAACAGCATATTGTGCTCTGGATTTGGGACCTGTTGGAAGCTCCCTCTATCTTTGCTTAACCCTAAATTCATGTATTACGTGGAAAAAATTTTTTTCCTAACACTAGAGGGCACTGTGCCACTGGAATATCTCCCTGAGAGATTTCCACACTAGCAGCTGATTTTTACAGCTTCTCCTACATTCCCATGGCAAATTCCATCTTCCAGAAAAGACTTCTGCTTTTTCTTTTTTGCCATCCTTAGACCAGGACTGGTTCTGAGATTGAATGAGAATAAGGGGTTAAGAGAAACTGCTAAAGGCCGAGTTGCATAGCAGTAAAAGGAGTCTGCAATTGTTAGCCTATACTATTCTTCATCCAGCAAATTCAGTAATCTCAATCTTTCTGGTCCTCGCTATCCTTATTTAAAATTAGGACATGATTCAGTCATGTATATACAATGAGCCTATCCAAATTATTTTACACTGGAGAGTAAGACTAGATCTTGTTAATTCTCATTATAATTTAAATATGTCAGACTGGTCTACTTAAGTCTATTAAAATTGTATATAACTCCTGCACCTTCTCAAGAACACCCACCAAGTAGTACCAATAATCAACTCTTATTATAAACCTTCTAGATACAGTAGTTTAGGAAGTTTGGCTTCTTTCTCTGACAATACATATTAAGAAGTAATTTTTCAAATAAGGTTTGTCTGAACACTTATTAATGCCCTCAACATTTATTGAACAACTTTGTGCCAGGCTGACATCTGCTAGTCGCTGGCAAAAGATACCAAGTTGTGCTTTCCTTAAGTTTTCAAAGTAGGAGACAATTTTTTAAATTCTGAAATTGACCTGATAGGTGCTACTGAGAGCTCCAAGAAGCTACCTGCAGATGTAACAGGGAGACTTGCTCCCTCCAGTAAGGGTGGTCAACCAACGGTTCCCCTAAGAAAATGATTCTTGAGATCTGACAAATAAGTAGGGGCTCAACAGGTAAAAAGTGTGTGAGGGCAGAAAGAGATGAGGATGGGGAGAGCAATCTCGGCACGTACAAAAAAAAAAAAAATTGTGGGAGAACACCTAAGGAAAAAAAGGTTACTATAGTTCCAGTTCAGTGTGTAATGAAGGAGAGAGAAAACTGGGCAATCAGGGGCCTTCAAAGCCATAACTATATTTATTCTAAGAGTAACTGAAAGCCACTTAAAGAGTTTTGAGCAGAATGTTGCCGTGATCACATCTGTATTTGAAGACTACCCTAGCGCCCTGTGAAAAACGAAATGCCCGGTTAGAAAGCTGTTGTTCTTTGTGGAAGGATGATTCTGAGGGTGGCGGGTTGTCGAGGGCTGAGGTTTAGAAAGTAAAATCCATACAACTCAGTGATGAAGTACATAAACTGAGAACAAGCTCATTGCACTTCCGAGTTCAAGTTAGTCATTTTTTTGAATTGGCTCGTAAAATAAATGAAAATAGGCCCATTCGATTCCAAACACTGAGGCTTATGAGTGAGATCCGTGGAATCAGCGTGTTTATTTCCTTAAGTAAAAGTCTCATTGTATTTTCATGGGCCCTTTGGAAATGCTCTCTGACGCATTACAGATTAGCGGAGGCACGTATTAAGGAATGTCGGAGTAAAGGCAAGCTCGTCCCTGGATCAAGGCTTGCGTCTCGGGAAGCCTGAAGTGCCATTAGGAGAGCTCCATTCACCGCTACAGACGTAGGTCCCTGGGAAGGCCCCAGAACTCGGCAGTCACTTCAGGTCAGGCAGAGCAGAAGCCGTAGAAAACTCTGGGCTCTATACCGGGACTCGTCCCAGCGACACGGACATATTCAGGTCCCTAGAGACTTCCCAGAGCCTTGAACCAAACCCCTCCCACTCACTATGGTGGCTGGAAAGGTCCTTGACTAATAGGCAGAGTATGCGTGGACGAAGGCGCACGCGCATTGAGGACTTCTAGGCTCAGCGAGGGGTTAAATCCTGCACTCGCAGGACTATGGATCCCCTTCTCAGACCGCCGTACTCCGTTTTCCTAAAGGCCTGTCACCCGACAAGTTTTTCCATTGGTTTAGAGACGGAAGGATCCGCCTTCCCCCTTTATCGATTGACTGCCCGTTCTCCCAACGGAATGGGAGGCGGGGCTTGGGCGCTTTCCGATTGCATCAGCTGGTCTTTTCCGGGACACGTGGCGCAAGCGCAGTGTTCCCGGGGCCCCAGCCCGCATTAAGTGGCCTCCGCTCACCTCTCTTCCAGAGAGTTGCTTTTGGGTTTCGTCTTCCCTTCGTGGTTTGTTGATGTCGGAAGAGAAGGACAGGAGTCCTTCAGGGAAGATGGGAGGCGAGGAGAAGTCGGTGAGCGAACTGAGTGGGACCCGGAGGCAGGCTGGGGCTCTGCTTGGTGTCCACGGTGCCCAACCAGGCGGAAAGAAGGAAGCGGCTCGGGCGGTGTGGGGCGGAGGGACCCGAGGGGGACGGTGGAGCTCCTGGACGATTTCTTTTGGGGAGAGAATGTGCATTTACAAAGTAGGGCGGGGCCTTGCAGGTCATCTCTAGGTCCATCGTCTCAGATGAAGAAACTGAAACCCAATGTGAGGTAGACTAGCTTAAAGCCAGACATCTAATTAGAAGCCGAGACAGAATTAGAATCTAGGACTCGGGACTTAACAGAGTAATATTTTTTTTTCACCTTAGGCGGGAAGAACATTGCAGAACCTCATTTAATCCTAAAACCCTGTAGGGGTAAAGAACTTCAGTTTAAGGAAGGGAAAACCGAGTCCCGGAGATCTGACCCAACTTACCCAAGTTTGGGTGGTTTATAATAAGTAAGCGGTAGAGGCCCGGTGACCCCAGTTGTCAAACCTTAGAGAGGTTACACACTTCCCCTGCCTGGTGCTCTAGACATTCCTTATCACATTCACACATGCTGATCATTTCATTTTTGGAACTTTCATTTTGGTGTTATCCATTCCTTAGGAGCAACTCCCAGGTCACTTTCACACCACCAGGATGAGAGGTTTTTTTGTTTTGTTTTTGTTTTTTTTTTTTTTTTTTTTTTTTATGATCAGCAAATGTGAGGTATTCATTTTGCCAAGCACTGCTGGAAGATGAAGCTAAGCAGGTGAAAAGGACCTAGTGCTGACATTGAGGACTTCACAGCTTAGTGTGTGAGGCAGGAAGACAGTCATTGTGCAGTGTGATCAGCCCTGTGGGAGTACAGAAAGAGGGAGCGCCTGACTCTGCTTGGGCAGGGCTCCTTTGAGTTTGGTTAGGAAGTATGAGTCTAAGTTCACCTGGTAAACCAGGCAGGGCAGTGCTTCCCAGGTAAGGGTAGCAAGGGCAGTGGAAAGGCACACCCAGAAGTGTCTGCGAGGTTGCTTGCAAGGGATCAGCCTGAACGGGGGAGCTACAGCTCTTAGGAGGATATCAGGGATACTTGAAATTGTATTCTACAGGTGAAAGTTTTTTAAGCAGGAAAATGATAGATGTGGATTGTAGTTTTAAAGATCATTCTGGCATTGGGATGGACAGTGTTTTGGAAAGAGGTGAGGCCACAAGCAGGAGGCTGTTGCAGTAGTCCAAGTGAGAACTGGTGATGTCTTCAACTAAAGCAGCCTCTCTGACAGGATAACTCTCATAGAAGCCACAATTTTCTCATCAGTAAAATGAAGATATCCTCTAACTCAGGAATAGAATGGAGAAAATGCGTATGTGCACATTCTAAACTGTATAGATCAGATTTAAGGTGATAAATGGTGCCTATCCATAAACTTTTCTCCGTTTGTATTTTTTCACTTAAAAATAGTATCTTTATTGTTTTGTAACTTGTTTACTTTTTTTGCTTAATAGTCTATAGTCAACAGCTTTCCATGTCCACAAGTATTATGTTATGCCATTCTTAATTGTAGAGCATGTAGAGCTAACAAATACATGAGTTCTTTCTTCTATAATAATAATTATGCAATACCTAATATTTATTGAATGCTAACTGTGGGTCTAGTACTATTTTATGCATTACATGCATTAACTCCACTTTTTCAGTCCTTATAATAGCTATGAAGTAGGTTCTGTTATCCTCATTATACACATGAGGAAACAGGCAAAGAACAAGTAAGTATCTTGCTCAAACCCAATATTCTGTAACCAATACTTACAGCTCTGGTGCTGTCCTGCCTCCTGTCCCCTGCCTAGAAATGAGTCAGAGACGGATACTACATCAAACTATTGGACTTCAGGACATACCTATCCCAGCTGTCCCAGTCTCTGGAGTTGAATTTAATTAAACTACACTCTGTAGGTACTTTTCCTTCAACTGCTAAGTATCCCTCAGGAAGGTCATTCTGTAGCTTCCTTTCACAGTCCCATCTGTGTTCCAACTTTTGGGTTGAAGTTGTAGATTGCTTATACATAAATACATGATGCATACACTCACGTATTTTTGTTCTGTTTTCATTGGAAATAGAGAACAGCTCCCCAACATCTTCCTAATTGTAGTAGTAAAGATGGAACAGAGTTCAGGGTTCTAGAGAAACCTGTTTTAGTGTCCTGACTCTATTACTTACTTACTAGCTGTATACAGATAGGCAAAATACTTTACCCTCCTTGGGTCTGTATTCTCATTTGTTTAAAAAAAAAAAAAAAAAAACAGAGGTATTTAGAACACAGAAAACCTTTCTGTTAATTTTCTCCTTCTTTTCCACTACTACTGTTCATTTGGGAAATATCCATATGACTAGAATCAAAAACATATAATCAGAAAAGTAGAAATATCTCATTCTTTTTCCATTTTAAACCTGCACACACCTGCAATTAATTTGCATCCCTCCTCTTACCAAAGGTACTTGACTAGTTACGTCATTTCTGTAGTAGAGCAAAGGCATATAATATTATAACTCTATTGGTTAGTACTTTATTGATTAGAATGGGCTTACATTATGCTCATTTTTTTTTTAAGATTTTATTTATTTATTTGATAGAGACAGCCAGCGAGAGAGGGAACACAGGCAGGGGGAGTGGGGGAGAAAGAAGCAGGCTCCCAGCGGAGGAGCCTGACGTGAGTCTCGATCCCAGAACGCCGGGATCACGCCCTGAGCCGAAGGCAGACGCTTAACGACTGAGCCAGCCAGGCGCCCCGACGTTATGTTCATTTTTTATCTATTGACTATAAATGACCCTGAAAGATTTATGAAACCCAGAATCCCAGAGTGGGAGAAGTTTTAGCTCAGCTTGAAATCAGAAGTCATATATTTTTTTATTTAGTTTGTTTTTTAAATTATACAAGTAATACATTTCAACATGTCCAACTGTTAAATGGATAAATAAATAATGGAATATTATTTGTCAATAAAGAAAGAATGAAATACTGGTGTATGTAACAGGAATGATCTTAAAACCATGCTAAATGAAAGAAACAGTCACAGATGACCACATATTGTATGCTTCCATTTCTGTGAAGTGCCCGGAACAGGCAAAAAGATAGAGACAAAGTAGGTTAGTGGTTGTCAGGGTCTGCGGGGGAAGGAAAAGTGGAGTGGCTGCTAATGGGTACAGTGTTTCCTTTTGGGGTGATGAAATGTTTTAAAATTGATCTTGGTGATAGTTGAATGAATACATTAAAAACCATTGAATTGTATACTTTATATGGGTGAAGTGTATGGTGTTGGAAAATACCTCAATAAAAGTGTTTGAAAAAAGTCTAAAGACCACAAACATATGGGAAACTATTATAGTCCCCCCTTCTTATTCCCTGTTCTGCCTTCAAAACTCCTTCACTGCTGATGATCATTTCCCTCCTTAGAGTGGACCACTGTCAGCACCTGGATGGGCATCTTTCCTGTGACTTAATGTGTGAACCTAGAGAAATCATCTAGCTTTTTCCAATTTAATTGTGTGTGTAAAATGGGAATGATAATAATGTCAATCTCACAGGGTTGCCAAGAATAAGATGCGATTGTTTGTGGGGGAACTTTGTACATTGTAAAACTTTTTGTAGTGCCATCTGCTTTAGGATGTTTCTGTCTGAGAGTGAAGTAAGGAATTCATTTCTGTGAAGATACTCTTCACAGTATCCCACAATGCATTTCATGGTTTCTTGACCTTGTGGACTGGATAATTCTTTGTTTGGGGAGGCTGACCTGTGCATTGTGGGATGTTTAATAACATCCTTGGTCTCTACCCACTATATGCCAGTTGCACCCCCCAGTTGTGACAGCCAGTGTCCGCTGACATTGCCAGGTATCCTCTAGGGGCAAAATTTCTTCTGGTTGACAACCACCAGTATAGACCAGCTCTATACTGGTTGCCTTTTTGCACACGACTTACTTTCTATGACTTCATGTACTTCTAATTAAAGACCACATTCCTTATCGTAACTACATAACCTTTAGTGTTTGCTTCTGTCTAGTCTGTCTTAACTGACATGATTTTCTAAAACAATCTGTTTTAGTCAGCCTGGTTTTGTCATTCTCTCTCTCATCTTTTTTTCATTCTCTCAACATTTCCAACAGTTTCCTCCATTCTCAAAATCCAGTCTGTTGAAATCTTCATCCTTTAAAGTCAGTTGTCCTAACTTATTTAACATCTAATCATAGTGCTGCAGCTGTGTTCTTTCCTCCTTTGGGAGTTTCTCACATGTGTGTGCCTCAGTTTCCCTGGAGAGATTAAGTTTGCACATTGTAGGGATTGGGTCTTATGTTTGCTTCTTTCCTAGGTTTTAACAAAATCCTATGAGCACAGTGTCTCAGTAGTACTTGTAGAATGGATGGATATATATTACATTGATTTTTTTTTCTGCAAATACTACTGCTGAATAAATTGCATGCTTTTTTGTAGCCATATACTGAGTATATGTCCAGGCAAACTGGAAGCGAGAATCATAGGACAAGCAAAAAAACGAAATCTGAGGACTTGAATGTTATCAAGTAACTCCTCTCTACTTTTTGAAGACTTGCCCTTTTTGCAAGTTGTTAATTTGTCTTTGACAGTGGTGAACTTTTTTAGTCTTTCAAAATCAGATTTACTCCCCACCCCCCCCCTTTTAAAATACATGCTAAATTAATATCCTCAGAACTCTTCTGGGTGCAGCATGAAGGGGTGTCAAATTAAGTAAAATATAAAATCTTATTTCTTCTTTGCTTATATAGGTAGGTGCTGGGGAGGAGAAGCGAAAGGAAGGAGGCAAGAAGAAGAACAAAGAAGGATCTGGAGACGGAGGCCGAGCAGAGGTGAATATTTTAGAGCCCTCTTATCAAAGATTGATAGGCGGCTGGAACTCTCTCAGACTTATTCTGTGTAACATTGTAATGGTTTACATGGCACTAGATGGAACACTTCAGGGAGAAGAATTGGAATGGAAAGTCTGAGGGGGGAAGAAGATTTGCAGCTGTTTATTATTGAAAAAGGAAAACAGCATCGAAGTACAATTGTAAGGTAATCTGTGGGACTAGATATGAAAATCAGAGAAAAAAAGTTGGAAAGAAGGGGATTGGTAATTACTCAGTTGCCAGATTGGATGCCAGCTGTCTGATCATTTCATTCAATGAAATAGTAAGAGGTAGAGACTTGATGTTTAAGCTTACACTGAATGCAACAGAAACCAAAGAGG
The DNA here is from genome assembly GCF_024610735.1 of Ursus americanus. Lineage (NCBI taxonomy): Eukaryota > Metazoa > Chordata > Mammalia > Carnivora > Ursidae > Ursus > Ursus americanus. The sequence goes on along the minus strand of NC_142141.1, from coordinate 39,421,231 downwards.
GCCCAATTCCTTGACCCGTCACACTGTTTCCATGAGGACTTGCCACTAGGATTTGGTTTTGAGCCAAATAGATCTCCTTGAGGCCTCTCAGTTGTAAAGAAAATGCTTAGAGTCCACCCCCACCCCCACCCGCTTACACTAGGAGAAGAAGGCATTTCAAAAAGTCAGTCCACAATCAGCCCGCTTTCTGGGTATTCTGCTTTAGGAGGCAGTTAAGCTCGTCTTCCCACTTTATTTTTGAAGTTGAACTGCTGTGAACCATGCTTCAGTTTTTGCTTTAGTCATTGCATTTTATTAGAGACTTCTTAGAAAACTCCCAGGATGCAGAAGCACAAAGGAGCAGCTTTGTAGAAGTGTCCTGTAGCACCGTAAACTGGCTTTACAGAGCTGCTCTTGTTAATGCCACGTTGCTAAATTTCTAGTGCTTTCTTTTACTGAAGGGTCAGTTGGTAGGTGATCAAGAACTAAGTGTTGCTTACAGCCTTACCTAACCATTTCTCTTAGGTTTTGTCCATTATAGTCCACTGTAATTGTGGGGGAAGTTGTTGATTGTGAATTTTAAAATTTACAAGGAAATAGAAAAACGTGTATGTTTCCTCATCTGTTTTTCATGCTTTAGTACAGTGTTATTCCATCACAGCTTGAGCATTACCCTACAAAGAGAAAACAAAAGGTGCAATTAAAGCACCCTTTCTTAAGTACAAGATGTGACCATATGTGCCTTAAATGATCTGTCTGGAAAAAGTTCACAGTGAGCTGTCCAAGACCTTTCCTCCTTCTCCGTGCTCCCATCGCCTGTGTACTTGTTTTTCCTCCCTTCTAAGGGCAGTGTGCAGGTATTAATTCTTCTCTTTGAATTTGGAAGGAATTTTCCTTGAATGGGAGCCCTTAAGTCAAATAAGTTTGTAATTGGTTTGTTAAGAATTGTAAGTGAACATATAGTCTGACCAGCTGCACAGACCATCCCTTGAACAAGATTGAAACAAAATGGAAAAGCCATTGTATTTCTAGTATTGTTTATAGCTGTATGTGTCGTTTAGTTAGAAAAGGCCTTCAGAGAACGTCTTAAGAGGAAAAAAATCACCTTACGCAAATAGCAAATGGTAATAATTGTCCATTTAAGATAATTGACAGCCCACGTGTCTATTGTTATTTATATTTTTCTGTTTTTTAAAAAAAAGTCTTATAATGAAAATTGTAAGAAGAAAGCATTTAATTCCTTTTCTTACCTTAATTTAGGACAAGATTAAGCCAGTGCTTGGTGATTTGGGCAATCCATTTACCATATTGAATTAGTAATCATAATTTTTGTATTGTCTGTTTTTATTATTTCTTTCCTTTTTCTAAAGAGGAAAGCAAGTATTTACTGATGATTTATTTTCTCATTTGTTGTCTTGCAGTTGAATCCTTGGCCTGAGTATATTAACACACGTCTTGAGATGTATAATAAACTAAAAGCAGAGCATGATTCCATTCTGGCAGAGAAGGCAGAAAAAGATAGCAAGCCGATCAAAGTTACTCTGCCTGATGGTAAACAGGTCAATGCAGAGTCCTGGAAAACTACACCATATCAAATTGCTTATGGAATTAGGTATAAGCTACACCTATCTTGACCATCTATTATTTGTAACTAAACTTTTTTTTCCCTTATTATCTTGTCAGGTTTTATCGTCATAATATTTTTATGTTACAGTTTGTGTTTTTAATGTTTAATTTATACTACTTGGGATTTAAAGAAATCAAAATGATATGGAGCTCTATACTCAAGATTCAAAGTTAAGGGGCACCTGGGTGGCTCAATTGGTTAAGTGTCTGCCTTCTGCTCAGGTCATGATCCCAGGGTCCTGGGATTGAGCCCCGAGTCTGGCTCCCTGCTTGGCGGGAAGCCTGCTTCTCCTCCTCTCTCTGCCTACTGCTCCCCTTGCTTGTGTGTGCATGTGCGTGTGCGCTCTCTCTTTTTCTTTTTGTCAGATAAAGAAATAAAATCTTAAAAAAAGGGGCGCCTGGGTGGCTCAGTCGTTAAGCGTCTGCCTTCGGCTCAGGGCGTGATCCCAGAGTCCTGGGATTGAGCCCCGCATCAGGCTCCTCCGCTGGGAGCCTGCTTCTTCCTCTCCCACTCCCCCTGCTTGTGTTCCCTCTCTCACTGGCTGTTTCTCTGTCAAATAAATAAAATCTTTGGGGCGCCTGGGTGACGCAGTCATTAAGCATCTGCCTTCAGCTCAGGGCGTGATCCCAGCGTTCTGGGATCGAGTCCCACGTCAGGTTCCTCCGCTAAGAGCCTGCTTCTCCTCTCCCACTCCCCCTGCTTGTGTTCCCTCTCTCGCTGGCTGTCTCTGTCAAATAAATAAATAAAATCTTTAAAAATAAATAAATAAATAAATAAAATCTTAAAAAAAAAAAAAACCTTAAAAAGTTCCTTAAAAAAAAATCAAAGTTAATTTTCGAGAGAGTCCTCTTTGGTCTTATCTTACAAAGGATTTTTTTTTACTTTATTATTATTTTTTTATTATAATAATATTTTTTTATTATGTTAGTCACCATACAGTACATCCCCGGTTTTTGATGTGAAGTTCGATGATTCATTAGTTGTGCATAACACGCAGTGCACCATGCAATACGTGCCCTCCCTACTACCCATCACCAGCCTATCCCATTCCCCCACCCCCCTCCCCTCTGAAGCTGCCCTCAGTTTGTTTCTCAGAGTCCATAGTCTCTCATGCTTCATTCCCCCTTCTGATTACCCCCCCCTTACTTTATCCCTTTCTTCTCCTACCGATCTTCCTAGTTCTTATGTTCCATAGATGAGAGAAACCATATGATAATTGTCTTTCTCTGCTTGACTTATTTCACTTAGCATTATCTCCTGATCTTATCTTACAAAGGATTTTATATTATTAGTTCTTCTACTTTGATTGTAAATATCACAAAACCAAGTAGACAGTGTTTCACCTATTTTGACTTAAATGTCTGTTTTGAAGTTAAAAATGAAGGTAGAACATCTCACATGGGGAAGTTAAGAAGCTAATATATGACACATGAAAATAATATACTATTTTTATAAATCCAAAGGACCATGTCTGATCTTAAAACTTGGTTGGGAAGAAACAACAGAATTAGATGCATACTTTGTAGTAGAGTCAGGCTTTCTTACTCTGATATAATTGGGATTAATAGCTGTTACTAGGAAATGAGAAAGATGGGAAAGCATAAACTGATGCACACATCTAATACCAGGTGTTGGCAAACTGTGGTCATAGCCTACTTTAGTACAGCCCAAGAGCTAAGCATGGTTCTTAAATGGTTTGAAGAAAAACAAGAAATCTAAGATGTGACAGAGACCATGTGTGGCCCAGTCTGAAATATTTATCTAGCCCTTTACAGAAAAAGTTTGCCCACTTCTGTCTTAAACATTTTAATTTAAAACATGTAAATATATATTTATTCACTATGTCCTTCACCCTATATATAATTATTTCTGTTTATTTTTACTATTTCATTATATGTTGATTTGGACCACCTGCAATCACCATGTGACATGGTTGATTATCATCAATTTCATACTGTTGAACCTAAGGCCTAAAAGAGCAAGTACATGAAGAGGTTTGGGAACCAACCTAGCTGCTTAGCAGTAAGCCCACTATGCAGCTGGTGAGTGTAGAAGCCGTAGGCCTAATGAGCCATGAATCCTTATTGTGCTATGGACACTAGTTAGTACTTTTTACAAAGAAAATGGAGTGTTTCAGTTAATTTGACCACTGCCTAAGGTACTTCTATCTTACTCCAGAGGAAGTAAGAAGGAAATTGTAATATCAAGCAGCTTTCCATGTGAGATCATGAATAACTGGATAGACCTCTAAATATAAGTTCAACCTTTCATTTTAGAGGTAAATTTCATGGGCATTTTGATGAAGATATTCCTCCATTGTTGCACACTGAGATTGTAGCTGTGTTGGTATTAAAATTCAAGCCTCTATTAGTCCAGGAACTTTTTCTTGACATTCTGCAATGTTGTCCTCCAGATTACATTGTAGTTTTATCAAATAATCAATTAGAACTACAGAAATTTACAGAAGGCATTGATCCGAAAGTGAGGGTGCTTTATGACATTTTTACAAAAGTCCAGAATGAATTCTTGCTGTTGAGTGAAAAATTACAGCATGAGTAACAGACTGTTGAAAGGTTTGAATGATCAGTTGTGAATACAAAAGGGAAGAAAAAAGAAGGCGTGCTCCATTTGCTTCAAAAGGTTTTTCTTTGAAGTTTTGTTTTGTTTTAAATCTGAAAGTTTAGATACTTTATCCCTCTTTGGAAAATTGAAATAATCTAATATGGTCTGTGCATATCTACATTTTCAAAGTAACTCTGCTGTTAGCATCTCAAGGCACCATTTTGGACCCTGAGAGAAAAAACCATTTTCTTTCCAAAGAATATAGAGAATATTAGTCACCTTTTGGTCAATTCTTTAATCTGAAAACTTTTACACCAGTATTATAAATTACATTTCTCTCTGCCACATCCATGTATGTCTTATGAAATGTGTATATTTTTTTCATTTTATTGGCTTTATATGACCTAAGAAGGAAAGAAAGCATTAGATGTAATCTGTGGGAAATTCAGTGAATTTGAAAATGGGAAAGGAATTTATTGTTTGCCTTCTGTTAGTTCTGTCCTGATCCTTAAGTGGGGAAGGTTGTTTGTGCTTAGATGTACTTATAAAGAGTAAGAAGAGAGCCATCCACCACTGCAAGTCTAGCCAGCTGAAGCCTTCAGGTGGTAGATTTATTTAAGACTAACAGTACAGAGACTGTAAACTTTTCCTTCATAGTGTCGAGCGTTGTCTGCTTTTGTTGAGTTGTCTAGGCTATTACAGACTGTCACTTCTCTAGCTACACATTGAGACCTATAATCTGATTCATCTTAGCTTTCTAAACACGCAGCTTTCCAAACCTTTCTTAACTCACATCTCCCTCGTCCAGAGTGCCATCTCCTCTCCTTTTCTTCCTGTCCAGGTCTTCTCATCCTTCAGCCCCTCATTACTATATCATCAGAGCCTGTCCAGACTAATCTGACCTGTGTGCTACTTTCCAGTCCTCAAAATTTCTGTGGCTCTTACACTTGGTGTGGTCTGATAGTGTGGTCTTAATCACTTGGCGATAGTTTATATTGTTTACTCTGTGCTGTGTGTGTAGATGACTTTTTACCTTTTTATATATTTTTTTAAGATTTTATTTATTTATTTGTCAGAGCAAGAAAGAGCACAAGCAGCATCAGGCAGAGGGAGAAGCACGCTCCCTGCTGAGCAAGAAGCCCAGTGTGGCACTCGATCCCAGGACTTTGGGATCATGACCTGAGCCGAAGGCAGACGCTTAACCGACTGAGCCACCCAGACACTCTGTAGATGACTTTTTAAATCCATATTATAAACAAGTTTTATTGAATAGTCCTTTTTTTTTTTTTTTTACTTATATGCTTGTTAAAAAACATACTATCTTAGGCATTTACAGAATTTATTCTGTGGTTAGCATTACCTCACAGAAGAGATCTATCACAGATTTCAAGTAGGAGGAAGAGCAGAGGAGTTACTTAGTAGCCCCTCTTTTTCTTTTTTGGAGTCTAAATAGCTTGGCTTTGTGGAACACTTTATTTGGAGAAATGAGAAGATTAATCAAACCACAGAAAATTGTTTATCACAGTTGTGTCTGCTTAAATAAGAGGCATTGAATGTAAAATAATAATGTTCCAGATTTTTGAGATCGTCTAGTTATACTTGGGTATATTTTGGGGGATTGTTGCTTTTTCCATTTTATTTCAGAAAGCTATAATATATATAAGTAATATATGTAGTGTTAATATAGAATATATATAGTGTTTATTTTCCTATTCTTGTTCTCAGATTAAGTGTTGTACTACAGAAGATTCTTTTTTACATTCTTTTGTTTATATATATGCTTGTGTGTATATTTTTTAAGTCAAGGCCTGGCTGGCAACACCGTTATTGCTAAAGTGAATCAAGTTGTTTGGGACCTAGACCGTCCTCTGGAGGAAGATTGTACCTTGGAGCTTCTCCAATTTGAGGATGAGGAAGCTCAAGCGGTAAGTTTTTATTTAGTAGTCACTGAATTTCAAGATAAAGGTTCACATTTCCAGTCTCTGTCTGCTCCCACTGTCAGTGGGTTTAGAGTTTATTGGTGTTTCACTGTCATATTTGAAATCTTCATTTTATCTTTCATTTAGGGAAGCAGCACAAAAGAGCTTGCCTTGTGTATTTAAGAAGTGAACTTGAGTAAATTTATTTTCATTACTGGATACTTCAGTGAGAAAAATGTTCTGGGAAATTTTTAAATTTTTATTAAAAATTGGCGAAGCAAGTAAAAATTGCTTCTACCCTGTCAGTCAACACTTAAGCAAGATGTATAGATTTTACAAGTAAAATTGAACGTTTCTTTAAACTACTATCCCTATTGGACAATTAATTTCCATATTTTCCTCATCTTAAAATGCCAATCTGCTTGAAAGCACTATAAAAATCAGCCTGCATTTGATGGCAAGGTTTTCTTCTTATTTCTCCATGATAGTATACCATATAAAGATTTGTTTTATTATGATAGTTTACTTATGTATGTGTATCAGTGGTTTTCAGATGTATTCTGTATTCCTTAAGTTTTTTTAATGAAAATTTAAAAAAAATCATTTTGGTACCTTACAAATCTTGAAAATATAGCTTTGGGTATATTCTGACTCATCTGACCACCTTAAAAACCAAGTATAGGGGCGCCTGGGTGGCTCAGTCATTAAGTGTCTGCCTTTGGCTCAGGGCCTGATCCCAGGGTCCTGGGATCGAGCCCCGCATCGGGCTCCTCTACTGGGAGCCTGCTTCCTCCTCTCCCACTCCCCCTGCTTGTGTTCCCTCTCTTGCTGACTGTCTCTCTCTCTCTGTCCAATAAATAAATTTAAAAAAATCTTAAAAAAAAAAAAAAAACAAGTATAGATGACCCCTGAACAATATGAGTTTGAACTGTGCAGGTCTACTAATATAGAGATTGTTTTTCTATAAATAAATATCTGTAAGTATTTTTTGATAAAGTAGATGTCTTTTCCATATGATTTTCTTAATACCTTTCTTCTCTAGCTTACTTTATTGTAAGAATACAGTATGTAATGTATATACCATACAAAAATGTGTCAGTTGACTATGTTATCAATAAGGCTTCTGTTCAGTAGTAGGCTACTACTAGTTAGGTTTTTGGAGAGTCATGAGTTATACTAAGGTCTTTGATTCCATGGAAGGTCAGCATCCCTAACCCCTGCATTGTTCAAGGGTCAGCTGTGCTGCCATCAGATTTCAGTGTCCATCTGTTTGTCCTTGTGTTTTATAAATGAGTTGTAGGGATAAGTTAAAGCACCTTAGTTGTTTGCAGCCAATAAGGAAAAAGAGTGTAATTCTTAAGTAATGTCCCACATCTCAGTAAGGGCCCCAGCATAGCACATGGAATGTGGGATATAGACACATTGTCTCAAAAGACCCTGGGTCATTACAGTCAGTAAGACAGTCACGTGAGTGGCAGTTGTTTTCAGGGAACAGAATCCATCCCTTTTAATTAATGATGCTAATTTGAATTTAATTAGTTTGGAAACAACTAAACCAGACGATCTCTAAGTACAAATGCAACTTAGTAATGAAACCCTCTTAAATTGTTTTGGCTCTGCATAGAATCACACCAAAGTTTATACCTTTGTAAATTTAGATTTTTCATGTCTTGGGTTTATTTATAGTGAATTTTATGTATCTTTTTCAAGGCAGCTTTATTAATTTACAGTATAAATGCTCAAACTCAGACCATCCCATTTTTCTTTGCATTTTCAGGTATATTGGCATTCAAGTGCTCACATAATGGGTGAAGCCATGGAAAGAGTCTATGGTGGGTGTTTATGTTATGGTCCACCAATAGAAAATGGATTCTATTATGATATGTACCTTGAAGAAGGGTAAGTTATGTAACTGAATAAAAAATAAGTAAATTCTGAATTACTCAGAGTCCATACATCATTTTTAAAGAGTTCTCAATAAGGAAGGAATGATAACAAGCTTACTGCTTAATAATCACCACATATTTCCACTATCAACACTTCAAGTGGTGGGGCACCTGGGTGGCTCAGTCAGTTAAGCACCTGCCTTCTGCTCGGGTCATGATCCCAGGGTCCCAGCATGGGAGCCTGCTTCTCCCTCTCCCACTCCCCCTGCTTGTGCATTCACACACACTCTCTCTCTCTCTCTTCTCTGTCAAATAAATAATAAAAATCTTTAAAACAAACAATCTTGAAGTGTTGTAGTAACCAGTGAAGTGCTAGTAACTTACAAGGGCTCTGTTATAGATCGATGGAGGTAGAGCCCTAAGGTATGTTGGGAAATAAAATGAAGCCAGTCACAGAGTTGGTGGAGGGAGGATTCACTAGTGAGACAGTCTCCATGATGACCAAGGTAGAAGCCACTGAAAATATAAAATATAAAAATAATATTTAGTTTAAAATTGTGACAGGAGGGTCTATTTTTTTATACTGAAACTCTCACATTTTTTTAAAGAAGTAATCCTCTAAGCTTCTATGTGAGTAGAATAGAATGAAAAGAGATTAATTGTACTTCCTTTTCCTTCAGGGGTGTGTCCAGCAATGATTTTTCTTCTTTGGAGGCTTTATGTAAGAAAATCATTAAAGAAAAACAAGCTTTTGAAAGACTGGAAGTAAAGAAAGAAACTTTACTAGAAATGTTTAAGGTAAATTGAGCTGTAACATACGGCCTGCACTTCTGTATCCTCTGTAATGTTACTTGAAGTTGTCACACGGGGGTTTAGTGTATTAAGTTGAAGCCTGTTCTTTTCTTTAGAAAAATGTAACTGTTTTTAGAACATGAAGTATTGACATGTTTATTTTCCTACAGTGCTTTGATAAGATGTATTTTGAGTTATATTTTAGCTGTAATATTTAGAGATAAAAATTAAAGGGAGGGTTTTTTAAAAAACAATTTTTCCTATTTTTAGTACAATAAGTTCAAATGCCGGATACTGAATGAAAAAGTGAATACTCCAACTACCACAGTCTATAGGTAAGAATGTCAAATGTCATTAAATGTAACTAACTGGTGTATATGTCATTTTAAGTCTTTGTTAAACTACCTTTCTTTTTATCTCTAGGTGTGGCCCCTTGATAGATCTCTGTCGGGGTCCTCATGTCAGACACACTGGCAAAATTAAGACTTTGAAAATACACAAAGTAAGCAATGTAACTTTAAAGACTATATGAATGTATTTCTCTAGTATGGGTATGTGTTTAAACTTCTGTTGGTTTCTTTTTCTGCCTATTTTTCTGTTGCAAACGTAGGGATGGATTTTTTTTCTCATGCTATTGATTGCTCTGTGTCACTTGTCTCTTTTAACTGAAAGTCTGAAGCAGGGACTGAGTTAGCATTCATCACCAGCGCACATGGGGAGGGAGCTTTAGGGGATTCCCAGAAATCACCCAGTCATGGTTCTAAGAGCTTTGGAACTTACTATTAGTATGTGCTTTTGCCCTGTGTTTGTCTAAAGTAGTAATTACTTTGTGCCTTTTAACCAAACTAGTCCTGCCAGTTTTCGCCAGTTCATAAATATTTCATGGGTGTTTATTCAAATGCACTTCAAATTATAAGAATAAATTGGGTCATTTCAAGATATTTTTTGTTGGTTTACTTTCCGTGTTTACTTAATCATCTTGTGGGAGCTGCCTTTGCATCTCATCTTTGTGGAGTTGTGGTTTCAGTGGGTAATTGAGAGGGAGGTATTTTTGAGGGAATTAAACAGCCTGCTTTGTACTCTAGCCGGGCTTCAGAGCAACTGTGAGATGCTTAGTAGGTGTGCACTTTTTATACCATTTTTCTTGTCATAAGGAGTACTATGAATTTGATTCATAGACCACTATAAGAAATAACATCTAGTTCAAAATAAGTGAGATATTAACAGATTTGAATATTGTTTCATGGTTAATCTTTGTTTTCAGAATTCCTCCACATACTGGGAAGGCAAAGCAGATATGGAGACTCTCCAGAGAATTTATGGCATTTCATTCCCAGATCCTAAAATGTTGAAAGAATGGGAGAAGTTCCAAGAGGAAGCTAAAAACCGAGATCATAGGAAAATTGGGAGGGTATGTTAAAAAAGAATAATAATGTTTCTAGACTGAATTTTCTGTATTTTTATTTGCAACTTAGTTGTATTAAGTACTAGGAATTTCCTTTTAAAAAGAGACTAGCTTTCTAGTAGTTATTGTGCTGTGTCCTAAATAATCCAGAAATTACTTACTGATTACCTTATTGTTATCTTACTTATTGCTTACTGTCCACATTATCTTTGTAGGATGTGCTCGGTACCACCCAAAGACTCATTTTAACTACTGCTTTTATTGAGAACAAATACTGATGACCTAGTTTCCTGTGAAAGAAGCATAGCAGTGTTTCATAGAGCTGGGAGAGACTTTGGAAATTTCCTGGTCTCACTGACTTATTTTAAAGATGTGGAAACTGGTTCCCTTAAAATTAACCTACTTTTTGCTCAAGGTGACCTAGCAAGTCACCAGTGAATACTGTGGTGTCATTTTCTTTATCCCTCTACCCCTCAATGTTTTCTAAACTAGAAATTAGGTTTGATAAAACATGCCTTTCTAAAATTGTGTTCACTCTGTGCCATCTCCTACTCTGCTGTCTCGATGGCCTGAAATAAATTCCACTGGTGAGGAAGCACCAACAGTTGGTGGGGTCCCTCCCTGAGAATTTTGGGCATTTGTTGGCGGAGTGGCAGACAGTAGGGTAGGAGGGTGTGCTGCTTTCACTGAGACCCAGAGTCAGGCAACTTCATCGGCATCTTCTCTTTCATTATCGCTGTCCTTTTCCTGGTCTCCTTCCTGCTGCTCTTACTTATAAAAAAAAGAAAAAAGAAACAGTATTCACATCTCAGAGCTTTGAGGAAATTAAAACTGAGAGCTCCCACTGTGGATAGTTGAACTAAGACCCCTGCTCCAGGTCATTCTTGGGTAAACTTGACTGGATTCAGGAATGTAACAGGCAGGGAATGTACTTAAGGCTAAGCTGTAAATCAGCTGCAGTTCTGTACTATTGAATTGTACACCAGAAATGTTACAGTGTTTTCTTTGATTCGGGAATGGCACACATTAAAATATGAGCTATCATGGTTGTATTCTGAACTCAGGAACACTGAGGTTTATGTTGATGTTACGTGCATATATAAACATTCTTTTGCTTCTCTTTTTACTCAGGACCAAGAACTATATTTCTTTCACGAACTCAGCCCTGGAAGTTGCTTTTTCCTGCCGAAGGGAGCATACATTTATAATACACTTATTGAATTCATCAGGGTAAACCATATTCATTATTTTCTTCTGTAAATTTAGGATATAAGTTGATTATATTAAATAAGGTCTGCTAAAAGGAAAAAATAATCTTGTATTTGAGAAGAAACATTTTAAAGGAATAAAAATGCAAGTGTGAATTTTCATAAAATTTTTTAAAAATTCCTTCCTCCTGGGGCAACTGGGTGGCTGTCCGTTAAGCATCTGGACTCTTGATCTCAGCTCAGGTCTTGATCTCAGAGTCATGAGTTCGAGCCCCACAAAAACAAAAAACAAAATTCCTTCCTCCTAGTACATGACTTTGTCCTTATACGTGGGTATGTACACAACAGAGAAGCTCGTGAACTTGAAGTGGGAGCTGTGTATGCTCTTTGACCATTTATATTTTCCTCAAAAAAACAAGTTGGTCTTTACATTGCTTTTTTATTCTTTATAAAATACGAAGTCTTTCAAGCTCACTCAGGTTTATAGGGAATAATACCACCACCATCTGCATACTCACCACCTGATTTACCACACACGTGCATTGGGCTATATTTGCTTCAGATTTTTTATTTAAACAAAGTAATACATACAAAGAAAAAAAGCTCCCTTTTAGGACCACTTTTGATTCATTTCCCTCCTTTCCTAGAAGAAACTACTATTTGATGTGAGCATGGATTCATGTTATTTTATATCTACCCCATACATATATACCCTAAATTATTTATGTTTGTGTAGTTGAAATTTACATATGTGAAGTCTCATGTGTATCAGTCTTTGTAATGCAAAAAATCGTAATATTTTAAAAATCCTGTTTATTTTCACTTGTTACTTATTCTGTTCTTTACCACACTAGGCCCATTCCTTTAGTGGTAGACACTGATGTAATGTCTAATTTTCTCATATTACTGATCGTACAGTAGTGGCATTGTTTTGATAGGCCTCCTTATGTATGTGTGCAGGAGTTTCCTCTTTGGTATATACCTCCAGGTGGAATTTCTAGATTATAACACATATGCATCTTGAATTTTACTGGATAGTATAAAACTGCTCTTTCAATTTTCCTCCCACCAGAAGTATGAACTTCTCTGTTTCTTACATGTGTATCGTGTTTGTTTTCTAACAGAGCGAATATAGGAAACGAGGATTCCAGGAGGTGGTCACCCCAAACATCTACAACAGCCGACTCTGGATGACGTCGGGCCACTGGCAGCACTATAGCGAGAACATGTTCTCCTTTGAGGTGGAGAAGGAGCTGTTTGCTCTGAAACCCATGAACTGCCCTGGACACTGGTATCCAACAGCTTTTGAGTTTCTGTCAAAGATTTTCCCATGCTGCAGTTGGTCCTGGATTGCTCTCCCTCCTTTGAAAGAATTTTTGTTTAAAACAAATTGTGGAATCAGAAGAGTATTTAAATGCACGTTATTGTGATATAATAACATCTTTCGTGCCCCGTTCAATCCTCAGATATGTAGACATTCAAGAATGGCAGTGGGGTAATAGCAGCGAACAGGCAGAATGTAAAAGAGGGGGACTGAATGTGGACATAGCCAATTCTCTAGATGTATTATTTTTTCTTTTTCTTAAATATGTTCTTTTAAAACCTGCTAATGAATTGACATCCTTGGGAGATCTTCCTTGCCTTGCAGTTATTTCACTTTCTATCCTTGAAAGTTAGATGAAGAGTGACTTCGGGGGAAGCCTAGGGAGAGCTGTGGCTGCCGGTAGCTCGGTATCTACAGCTCCTAGCAGCAAGGCCTCGACGGTGAGGGGTAAGAGGAATCTCCATAAGGGATCTGGGTTATAAGTCAGGTAGCCAACCAGGTTTGGCTCTTAGTTTTCCAGATTCTGTAAAGTTGCTGAAGCACCTTCAGACAGACAGAACTCAAACAGTTTGGGGAGTGACAAGAAAGCACAGTCTTTAGTTTCCAGTGTATTAAATGATTAGTATGGAGCTAAGATTTTTTTTTTAATATGAACATTAAAGGCAGTCCTCAAATCATGGAAATATTGAGTACAAGGATTTGACTCCAGACCCATGGGAAGCAGTTTTTATTTTCACTTAGTTGTGGATGGTTGTATTATAATTTATTTGCTGTTTTATTCATGTAAGTGCTTACATTGTGGTATGAAGTCCAGAATTTGAGAAATGTTTCTTGTATGGACAGCCTTTTGTATAATAGAAAAGCAGTTTTATGCTTGTGAAATTAAATATCAGTGGGTTTTAATTTTCTTTTTTCTTCAGCCTTATGTTTGATCATCGCCCAAGATCCTGGCGAGAGTTGCCTCTGCGGATAGCCGATTTTGGGGTACTTCATAGGAATGAGCTGTCGGGGGCACTCACAGGACTCACGCGGGTACGAAGATTCCAGCAGGATGATGCTCACATATTCTGTGCCATAGAACAGGTATTGTGAGGTTCTGTGGGATAAAATAATTTGAAAGAATTGTGAAAAAAGTCACGGAACGTTACCACTGTCTTTTTTTTTTTTTTTTTTTTTTTTTTTAAGATTGAGGATGAAATAAAAGGTTGTTTGGATTTTCTACGCACGGTGTATAACGTGTTTGGATTTTCTTTTAAACTGAACCTGTCAACTCGCCCAGAAAAATTCCTCGGAGATATTGAAGTATGGAATCAAGCTGAGAAAGTAAGTTTTGTTTTTCAGCATGCTTGAATACTATTTGACTGAAATGAACTTGTTCCAAGAAACCAAACCTCTTTAAATGGCTAAAAGCAAGAGAAAATTGAAACGGTTCCTAGGTTTGAGCAAGCTAGTTTTTTTATGGATGATTTTATATTACAAATGGTTGAGTATTTTTTCAGTCATCAAGCTGTAACTTACAAAAGGGGGGGAATTGGAGGAAAGTCGTCCAAAGATAAAAACTTCCAGTCATGAGAACAGCAGATAACAGGGACGTGATATGCATCGTTTGACTGTAGCGAACTCTGATGTGTGATACGCAGGAAGATTGGTCGGAGAGTAAATCCTGGGAGTTCTCATCACAGGGAACACATGTTCTTTTTTCTTCTGTCTTTTCTTTTTATTGTGTCTGTCTGAGAAGATGGATATTCGCTGAATCTAACGTGGTAATCATTTTACAGTATATGGAAATCAAACCGTTGTGCTGTACTGCTTAAACCTATACAGTGATGTATGTCAGTTATTTCTCGGAAAAGGGGATTTGTACGTGAGTATGTTAAGGTAGACAGAATTCTAACACAGAGAATAGGGACTCGTGAAAGTAATTAGCATAGTTTTAGCCTTAGATCAGGCTGGAAGAAGGGAAGTTGCAGATAACAAAAATAATCATTTTGCTTTATCCTTAGCAACTTGAAAACAGTCTGAATGAATTTGGTGAGAAGTGGGAGTTAAATCCTGGAGATGGAGCTTTTTATGGTCCAAAGGTCAGTATGAAAGTATATTTGAGTAGTGTGATTTTTATTTTGGGGTGAAGAAGACATACTTTAAGTTAGAAAGAAAGCCAATCCCGTTATAACTACTGAGTTCAGCTTTAATATAGACAGCATCTTAAAATAACCCAGTCTTTACTTCTTAGATTGATATACAGATTAAAGATGCAATTGGTCGGTACCACCAGTGTGCAACAATCCAGCTGGATTTTCAGTTGCCCATCAGATTTAATCTCACTTTTGTAAGGTGAGTTTCTGGTGTCTGCTCTGAGTATTTGTCTTTAGGGGAATATAAAAGAATATATAAAGTAAAACAAATTTTTTTTTCTATGTAGCCATGATGGTGATGATAAGAAAAGGCCAGTGATTGTCCATAGAGCCATCTTGGGGTCAGTGGAAAGAATGATTGCTATCCTCACTGAAAACTTTGGCGGCAAATGGTAATTTTTGTCATTGTTTTTGTCTGGGCAGTGTAAATTAACTAGAAGAAATGTCTGCTGTCCAGTTAAGTTATGCAGTAGAAAAGGAGAGTGATCTGATTGGTCACTTGTAATTAATGACAAGTGTTCACTGAGGAATCATAATCTAAACTGCAATTTTTGCTTTAAGAGTAATTATTAGTAATTATTTTGATTTCAGAACTTGATTTGTTTGAATGTTATATAATACTTTCTAACTAGGAGTTTCTATATACTAAGAAGCACATCTGTTGTTTTGGGATTAATATGGTTTTGATGTTTTTGTCTGAGTATTGCTGTTGAGTATTGCTGGTCATAATAAGCAAGTATTTTGACATCCTTTAGAAGCCCAATTACTTTTTTAATTGAAAGTATAGACTCCAGACTGATCAACATATTTTGTCTTGTTCCTACAAGATTATGCTTTTCTTGCCAGGATATGAGCACATGACTTCCCTTTTATTTTTAAGCAGTTTTGTCTGGGCCCACAGTTTGTAAAGACAGTTGAAAGTCACAGAAGGTTATAAAACACCCATTTTGTAGAGTCTGCCATATTAATTGTATTGATGCAGAACTTTTGTAAAATGTAAATCTGTCTTATATATTGTAGTCATTTTAGTTTTATTTCTAATTTGGTTAGTTCGGTCTTAAAGGGGAGTTTGTCATACTTGTCAGTGAAGTGAGATCATCTCTTTTCAGTTCTGTTTCACAAAATCAAATCGAACATAGAAAACATTTTCTACATGGTTTCTAGAGACTGGGCGATCCTCAGCTCATCGCTCTGTCAAACCTGTGATAAGTGGGAAAAAGCCAGTTGAGGGAGATTTAGTTCCTTTTCCCTATAATAAAACAACTGAAACTAGAGGGGTGATTAAGAGAAGCTCTAGTCCTAATGTCTGCGGCATATGGAGGATTTGATACCTGAAATACTCCACAGGTAGAATTATAAATGGTCTGTTTTTAATAAGAAGTGAAAACATAGGGGAGCATAGGGTGGTCAGGCTTGCCAGACTCTGGACATATCAAATGAGGCGCTACAGGTCACAGTCTGCCTTTAAAAAAAAAAAAATGTGAAAACACATTCTTATCAAACATCATCACCAGTTATTATCAGTTACAATTCGCTGAATCCCGCAAAATGGATCTTGAATAACGGAAGGCATGGTCTGGTCCATGTCCCCCGTGAACAGTGATTAATAAGAGAATGTTGAACAGTGAACCACTAAATGCAGCTCTTTTCAGCCCCTGTGGCAGCTGGCGCATGATGTTCCGTTTCCTGATATGTTGATGTGCAAGAATAGTCCCTGCCCTCAATGTGCTTCGCCATCCGCCTAGTAAATCAAACCTTAGTTATGGATTTTCTTGATTGAAGACTGCCTCTCTGCTCCTGAGTCTCCTCCCTTTAGTCTTTATTGGATATAAGTGGCAGGGGGAGAGTTTTTTAAAGTGGCCCTTACATATTTCAGGAAAAGATACTGAAAAGTAGACTAAGAAATGTGCCATCCTTGTTTAGGACAGGGCCCCAGTTCACATTAAATATTTTTAATTTCTTCTAAAGGCCCTTCTGGCTGTCTCCTCGCCAGGTAATGGTAGTTCCAGTGGGACCAACGTGTGATGAATATGCCCAAAAGGTAATCCTTAAATACGAATTTTCTTTCAGTTTACTGTCACTTGGTTTTTTAAATCTCGTAAGATATACATATCCTTGGTAGATCAAGCCACTTGTGGTATAGAGAAATGTTACTATTTCTGAACAGTTTACATTACCTCTTTGATACTTTCCTACATGTTTCATGATCAGAAGATGTAATTTGGATAATGTTTTATATACTCATATATTCTAATGTTTAGTATGAGGAAATACTGAATGCCCAGTATGATACGTAATTTCAGATACATAATGCAGTTTAAGCTGCTCTTTGACTCAAATAATTTTGTTTCATATTGTAATGTAAATTTCTTCAATTATTTGTTAATTTTTTTTTGGTTAATGGCATGCCAGATCCATGTTTTGCCCTACCCACCAAAAAACTACCTTACTAACAGATTTGTAAATATCCATTCATACTTCACACCTTAAAGACTAGAACATTCTGTTCTATGATAGGGACAATTGCATACTCAGGAATTTCAGATCATTAAAAGTTATGTTATAAATAAGCATTGTTTCATAATTACAAGCTAAACGTAATAAATTGGCTAGTTAAAACAGATCTGAATATCAGGGAACAATATCTTAACATCAAAACTGTCAAGTTTCTAGATCATCAGAATAAATTGCACTCAGGTCTTAACTGTCTTTAAAAAATATTCATGAACATTAGACCACCTGAAAAGCAAACCATTCAGACATACTGTATTTCTGTTACTGCACACAATAGTTTTAGTTATAAATGATGAAAATCAGTTATGTCCCATGGTTAATTGATTGTACTTTCTCTTATTTGCATTATGAAAGCTCACATGGTAGGAGAAAGGTCTGTAATTAAATAACTCATTTCTTGACTGTGACAATACGGACTTCCCCTGGTTCCATCAGCAGTGGGGGTGGCATTTGGAATTATGCGGGCGTGGGGTTTTTAGTTATATTGACTGGACAGGGGTAGGGGAGCACTACTACTGATACTTAATGACTAGAGACCAGAGGTGCTAAACAGCCTGTGATTATCATTCCAGTTCCGCAGTTACAGAGTAGTGCACACAAGGGCCCATGTTAAGAAACTAAAACACTGGGGCTTTGTTCTTTAAAATAGCTTACAGTCGAAAGTATAGTCTTATTCTGGCACTCTTACTAAACTGTGTGTGGACCTTTCTGAAATTTGCGTACTTAACAAAAATCCCTATTGGTTAATGACCACATAGACATAACAGCGTATTAGTAAAATGAAAATGGTTTATTCAGATCTTTTTGTCCTGTTAGTGGTAACTCGTTGTCAGGTAGATGGAAATTTTAATCTAGTTTAATTTAACTTACAACTAATAAAATTTAATGTAGTGTTGCTTTTTTTAGAAAGGAAAAATATTGAAAACATTGTTTACTATTTAGTATACAAAAACTTAAGATGGTAAAATGGAACTGGTATTTTTGAGGGGAGAAAAAAAGGCATGGAATAATAATCTCTAATGTAGATTGCCAACTTTAGATTCCTGTAAGTTTATTTCAAGAAATTCCAATTTGATCTTTGCCTCTGGCTCCTTCATCTAAGAAAGTTTCTTTTGGGGGCGCCTGGGTGGCTCAGAGTTAAGTGTCCAACTCTTGATTTTGGCTCAGGTCATGACCTCAGGTTCACGAGATCGAGCCCCATGTCTGTTTAAGATTCTGTCTTTCCCTCACCCTCTGCCCCTCCAACCCTCACCCCTGCTTGCACGCTGTCTTTAAAAAACAAAAACAAAAACTTGCTTTTAATCAAAAAGGAAGTACCTCTTCAAAAAGTAAAAAAACTACTTTTTAGTATTTCTTGAACTTGATTTTTTCTTTTATTTTACATAAATTATTCTTGTACAGTTCTATTTTTTTTTCTTATAGAGTTCTGTTTAGCTTAGTTTAGCTTAGTCATATACATACATAGTTATTATTAAAGAAACAATTAGTGTTAAAACAATTTTGTGGCGGTTTGTATTCCATTCTCTAGAAACACAAAAGAAGCTATTAAGATGCTTTGGGCCTATTGTTTGTGCTTTCAATGTTTTATTTTAAATGTTGCTCACACAAACGGCAGCAACGGCCAAATTCCTGTTACCAGCTTGCTGCCTATTTACGGGATCAGAAGCACTACAGTCTGTGTTAGACTGGACAGCCATCATCGTGTGTTAATACGGAGACTGATAAGCTGTTTGCTTCTTGGCAGCTATTTAGTGAATTTAAGATATGTTTGCAAAAGGATTTTTTTTTCTTTTGTAGAGCTGATTAAATTTAGCTGATTGCCTGATTTCTGATTTTTAAGGATTTTCTGAAGCATTTACCTCTCACAAGAGCAAAACGTATCATTTTAATTTTTGAAAATACAGTCCCAAGTCACAAACTAATAATATATGCTTCAATATATCTGTTAGCACTCCTTTTTTAATATTTGCATGACTATCCAAATCATATGTTAAAATCATTTAAAATCAAAATGTAATTCTTATTTTAGATCTGAAGAATTCTGTATCTGTTTAACTAGGTACGGCAGCAGTTCCATGATGCTAAATTCACGGTGGACATTGATCTGGATCCGGGCTGTACGTTGAATAAGAAGATCAGAAATGCGCAGCTAGCACAGTATAACTTCATTCTAGGTAAGAAAGGAAACTTACCAAAGAAAACCTGCCAGACCTTAAGAAAATGTTGAAATCTTGAAACTTAAGAGAATTGTTTTCATTAGTTTAGTTCCCTCTAATCCAGATTCTTTTACACTATGAAGTTTGTTCATTTGTTGTAATAAAGGGAAATTTTTGTGTGAAAAAAATAATCTTTAAGAGTTTAAAAATCTTCTTTCCTTTATCTGCTATCCCTTCATATGGTAAGTTTTTATTAAGTTGGCTGGATTAAGTGACTCAGTAAGTACAGTGGTTTGAAGTATTGTAAAGTGATAGATTTTTTTAAATGAAAAGATTTTTAAATTGGTCACCCAACTATACATGGTCACCTGAACATTTATTTTTTTCTTAAATGGGTTTTATTTTTTAGAGCACTTTCAGTTCATAGCAAAATTGAGCAGAAAGGACAAAGTTATCCTGTAAACCTCTTGCCCAAAACTGACATAACCCCCCTCACTACCGACATCCTGCACCAAACTGGTATACTTCTTACAAAATCCGCGGTTTACATCAGTGTTCACTGTTGGTTTCGTACATTCTATGGGTTTGGACAAATACAGAATGACGTGTGTCCACCATTATGGTTCCCCCCCCTTCTCTGTGCTCCACATACAAAACATTCTCTGTGCCTAACCACAGGCAACCAGATTTTTTTTTTCTATTTCCATGGTTTTGCCTTTTCTGGAATGTCATATAGTTGGAATCATACAGTATGTAGCCTTTCTAGATTGGCTTCTTTCAGCAAGTAATATGCATTTAAGATTCCTATGTGTCTTTTCATGACTTGATAGCTCATTTAAACATTTTAAAGAATCGGAAGCTACGTGGTGGCTTTTAGGTCCCTAGGATCATTTCTGTTGGAATGTTCAATAAAAATCCTTCCACCTAACAAAGCTCTGTGTCTTTTGTTTTAGTTATTGGTGAAAAAGAGAAAGCCAGTGGCACCGTTAATATCCGTACAAGAGATAATAAGGTACACGGAGAGCGTACGATTTCTGAAACCATAGAGCGGCTACAGCAGCTCAAGCAGTCCCGCAGCAAACAGGCAGAAGAAGAATTTTAATTGAAGAACTTGACCCAGATTGGCTCAGTGGGAAAGGATGAACAGTGTTTCTGTAACATTAATTTTATACTCTAGAAAACAGCAATTTATACCAAATTTGGAACAGTTTAGCAGAGTCTGCATAGGTGACTGCAGGATCAACCTATTTTGTGACCTAGACAGGTTTTAGACAATGTGTGTTTGAAGGAGGTAATTAAGAGAGACATTAAAATGATTGTATTTGTTAAACACTGGAGCACTGGAAATAAAACATGAGGAATGCTTTAATGTAATGTGGGAGAATGTTTTTTTATAAATCTAATGAAGTTGAAAAACAAAAATTTTCAGATTTGATTAAAGTAAAAGGCCAGAATTGGAGTATGTTGTAAAAATAAAAACTTGAATTTATGGAAGTTTCAATGCTCTGTCCTTCGCATACATATACACTGGCCTGGAACAGATGGTGTGATTCAGTGTTTAATGTTTTCTAATATGATGTCCGTTGGGAGGGTGTGCTGTTCTCAGAGTGGGGGATGGGCTGGGTGCCTGCTGCTCAGGCTTCGGAGGCACCTTTTAGGAGTGTCACTTCTTTTTGGATGTAAACTATTAGAACCGACTACGGATCTAATACAAAGTAGATGTGCACAAATTTTTAAGATGAAGATGAGTTTTCAAAGAAATACATGTGGCTGGCATACTGCTCTGGGTCATAGCATCCTGGTTATACGAATTTCTCGTTCTCTCATAAGGAATAATTTCTGAGTTTTCTACGGGTAAATGATGATTGGGAGAGCAACACAAAATAAAGAGTTCCTTGTGTGGCTGTATATTAATTCCTCTTTAATGCAGTCATCTGGAAAAGGCAACAGCCTGTCAGTTCTCTAATAACCCTGTTTGGCAGGGTCACTTCAAAACAAAGTCACTTTGCATAGATTAATCCTCACTTTAATAAAAGGAGATAAGACCTCTAATCATAAGGATTTTTTTTAGAACTTTATAATTAAGCCTTGCTTATAAACATCTTAAGACTTAGCTTTTGACAGGTTTGTAATGAATTTTTGTATGTACTTTCAGAAAAACTAATTACATATTTGAAGCAGAACTTTGCATTCCTAAGTCATGACACCAAAATTTCCAATTCATTTTAAAGCCGTGTATTTGATTTTTATTTCTTTACAATTCATACTATCTTAATTTGAATTTTTCGTCAGTTTGAAAAAATTCATATTATAGACTCATTTTAAATGATTTTCGTAATAGTCCAAAAACCAACCTTGGTTTTAGCTAGATTTTTTTTGTTACTTATTTTACACAAAGCAGCAAATGGGTTATGTATTAGTGATTTCCTTGAAATGTTCTGAGAAGCTTTATAAACCTCTGAGAACTTAAGATATAAAAGTATAATAAAGGCATAGGTTGTTAGAACTGGGAATCAAGACTCCTCTTTGTAACTGACAGCTTAGCCTTAGTCCTAAGTCCTCAGTTCTAGTGGAAACGTTAGGGCACAACCCTCTAAGAGCTCTTAGAACTGGGGATTTAACCCATCAAAGCTTTTAAGTCTAGTTCCTCCGTTGTGTTTTTGTTTTTGCTCTTTTCTGGCGTGCAGAGACTGTTGTATATGCTGCTTTATCCATCTGTTCTATTCTGGTATTTGACTTGAAGAATTGAAAGAGCTGAATTGCTAAGCTTTTATCAAGCATCTAGTCTAGAGTTCTTGGTAATCAAATACGCAGGAACAATTTTAGAACAGTGACAGCACAGTTGTAACCAGCATGTAACTCAATCTGTAAAGAAAAATTTTGTGAAGTAAAATAGGTACCAATACCAAAATACGTATCAAAATGTGTCAGATAGGTGCGCCTAACCCAAAATCTGCAAAGACCGATTGAGTCAGGAGTACTGAGGCAGGTTAGGGAGGTAGAGCGGTGGGCTGAGTTCACAGGAACCTTCTGTTGGCTCACCTGTCCAATGAGTCCCCTCGCCTCACTTCTTCACCTTCATTACAGCGAGGGACACCTGCGTCCCACTTAGCCCCCCGTGCCATGACTGATAGACCAGTGCCCCTCAGATCGCAGGGCATGCGAGTCACCAGGACATGGCATGAAATACAGATCATTCTGTAGGTTCCAGGCTGGGTTCGAGACGCTGCATCTCAAGCTCCCAGCTGCTACTGAGAAGCACACTTTTGGGAGAAGTCTTTCATTCTGCTCAATTTAGCTTAAAAAAAAAAAAAGTCAAACTGTATAAGTAAATGGCTTATGAAGAAACCAGCTTCTTGTTCTTTTGACCCTCACGTAATCCCACTCCCCCAGACAACCACTTTTAGCCACGCTGGTATATGCCCTGTTCCTGTTTCTAAAGATGGCTGCTCTCTCTTGGTTCATCACTTTAGAACCCCTCAAACATATTGACTTCTCCTGTTTGAAAAGATGAGGAGTTTAGTCACACCCCATCATCTCCATCCTTCTAATATCTCACCTTTTTGTTAAATCCATATTAAGTGTTATTTTTACTATGTTCATAAATGCTATTGCTCTAATAAGCCAGAGTTTTCTGTGATTACATTATTTTCTAGCACAATTTTTTGTTTTATTGGAGTTAATAATGATCTCTTTTTAAAATATTTTCTTTGAATATCTGACTTGACCAGCTCTGTTTTATTCCTTTCACTCCGGTTTTCCCAAAAGTCAAAATTTTTCCAGCATTATTGAGATATTATTGACATATATGTGAGTTTAAGGAGTACAATGCAATGATCTAATACACATATATATTGCAAAATGATTATCACAATAAAGTTAGTTAACACCTCTTCATCCCTTCACATAATTTCGATCTAAAAGTCAAATTGGACAGACAATTTACTGGTTCCATTTATCTTGTGAGACAAGCCCCCCCCCCCCCATTCCCGCCTCCTGCTCTAATCGGGGCTCGTGGCAGCCCTCCCTGTGGCAGCCCCCACTCTCTAGCATGGTTGGTCCTCTTTCCTGGATTCCATGTTTTCCTTTTTCCGGGCTAACTACTTCCTGTTGGTGGACAACATTTCCAGTTGCTTTTCAAAGAAGGATGCATATGATTCTTGATTGAAAACAATTATTTTTCTCAGAATTGAGAAGACCTTGATCCCATTTTCTTCTGCCTTCTAGTGCTCCTATGAGGGATCCGTTCCTACTCCCGTTCTTTTGTATGTCCCCTGTCATTTTCTCTGAAAGGTTAGGTCTCTTATTTAGCCTGATCGTTCTGAAACTTCACGATGATGGTGTAGGTCTTTCGACTTCCAGTATAGTGAGCAGCCTTTTCTTTCCGGAGATCTGTATCCTTCCGTTCTGAGAAATGCTTTTTGTGTTGCCTTTGATGGTTTTCTCTCCTATTTTCTGTTCTTAAGGGACCCTCTATTATTTAGGGGTTTGTTTGTTTTTAGTTTCCAAGAGTTCCTTCTTGTTCTTGTGTTACTCCTTATCTTAAAGCATCCTATTCTTGTTCCTTGAATTCAATTTCTTTTCTTAGGGTAGCTGTTTAAACAACATTCAAGTTTTGTTTAGCACACTGTATTATCTCCACTTTCTTCTAAGTTTGTATGGTTATGTTCTGGTCTCTGTCATATTGTAAGTATGCCTAACTGCCAGAGATCCTTGTTGAAGAGTGAAGCGCTAAAATATGTATTAGAAGTGCGGGCGCACTTGTGTGTGTGTGTGTGTGTGTGTGTGTGTGTGTGTGTGTGTGTGTGTGTGTGTGTGTTACAGAAAGTGGTTATAGGCTGGAGGACTCAAGGAATTAATATCTGGTGGGCAAATTATCTTCTCGTTCTGTTCTGTTCTTAGTGGAACTTCTATTATTTAGATGATCTACTTTCTGAGAGTTCTCCTTAACTTTCCCATTCATTCTACCGACTTTTAAAAAAATATTTCAACTGTCACTTTTTAAGTTGTCAGAGTTCTTCCTTGTTCTTCTCCTGTTTCCTTATATTATAGCATCCTGTAGGGGGCATTAAGTTTCTTTAGAGAATTTTCTTCCAATCTTCCTGTGAGGTAAGCCTTTCACTTACACTCCCATGGCCAGAATACTACCCCATCATAGCCCTCCCCTGACTCTGCTGTCCCTGCGGTCTCTCAGGGTCTTTAAGGAATAAAGCCAACCGTCTTCTGGGAGGGCAGGATGGAAAGATGCAGACAGGAGTCTAACTGGTCTCGATGCACTTTCAAACAGTACCTTTATATTTAGTTCCCTTTCGTCCCTTGTACGTAATCCTCTAATTCCTGAATCCTTCTGGGTTCTTCAGGGCAAATAGCCTTGCTACTCCTACCCTTTTCAAGTACTTAAACTTGACCTTCCTTTTCCCTGCTGCATCATTTCCCAATGCCCCATTTACTTTCCATCTTCAGATGTTGTGGTTTTGGTTACTGATGTCTCCTTCTAGGGGGCAGCCTGCTACTTGCCTGTCCAACTTCTTACTTCCTGAACTCAGATTTTGTTAGGGAAGTCACTGTGCCCTCGTTAAGAAGCTCAGCTTCCCAGAGGTTTTTGTTGTTGTTGTTGTTTGTTTTTTGTTTTTCCAGTGAGAGTACTCATGGGATACATCTGACCAATGAGATAAGAATGGAGGTCCTGGGTGGGAGTTCTTGGAAAGCTTTCTAAAGAGGACAATTTTTTTTCCCCTTTCCCTGCTCTTCTTGTCAATTCCTTCTTCCTTTTTCTGCTTGGAGGCAATTCAGCAGCCATCATGCACCCCACAAGGCGACCATGAGAATGAGAGCCACATGTTCATTGAAGAACAGAATGATAGAAGGACCTCAGCTCACTGGTGATGTTGTGGGTCGGCTGAACCTGCCCAGACTGCCAAACTCTGGATTTCTCCTATGAAAGAAATAAACACACGTTTGATTAAATTCCTATGGTCACGTTTCTGGTTCATTATAGCCGAAGTAATCCCCAACTCATACACTTCCTTTCATCAAAGATGCACATGTGTTTTGATCTTTGTTTCAAGGTCATTATTTGAACTACCAGGCTGGAGGTAGTTTCTCTGCTTTAGGATCTCATCTACAATGGAAGAGTGTAGTCTTCCAATTCCTTCTATTTTCCCCATGCCCCAGGCCACCTTTTGCTTTTCTTCCTCACCAAGCCTTGACTTCCATGGCTGATCACTTGAATTTCTTTCTCACTAACACTCTCAACTTCCAAGCATCATTGCTCAGTTTGACCCATTGAACAAATACTTAACCTTTCTCCATGCCTACAGCCAAATGACTGAGCACTGTTAGGAAAAAGTATAGAACTGTAAGAATTGGTGCCACTTCCAGCTCATAATCTCCAGCTCAGATGCACAATAATTTATCTTCATGAGTAGTTTCTTTATCCAGTCCCTCAGGAACTATCACTACTTTCTTCAAATCTGCTGCATCTCTCTCAGCTTAAATCTATCTAAAAGCCTATGGAAATCATGTGACTATGTTTTCAAATGTCACTTCACACTTTATCTACCCCCCTCTCAGTAGACTACTAGCTCTCCTCCTACTTCATTAAATCTGGAAATCTCTATCAGTGATTCCCTCCTTCGCTCCAGTGAATGAGGTCTTCTTCCTTCTCTTTTTAAGACCAACCAGTCTACTGGAGCTCTTGGTCCCATGGGAGAAAGCATGGTCTAGAGGCAAAGGTATGAGCTTTGGAGCCAGACATGTGGGTTAATATCCTAACCCTGGCACTTACCAGTTAGGCAAGTTCATTTAATTTCTCTGAGCCTCCTATCTATAAACCATAGATAATACCTCTTTTATGAAATTGTTATAGTCAGTAAGTTTTTTATGTGGTGTAAGAAAAGTAATGTTCTCATTTTCTCCAGTACTTTGCTACAATAGTTATTCCTGCTCTATCACCAACTTCTCCCCTAATCGTTTTCTACCTCTCAGCCCCAAAGCACCATCTTTTCTATTCCACTGTATTGTGTTCTTGTGTATTCTGACTTCAGCTCCCTTCACACCATTGAAGGGGTGCTTGCCAAAGACCAGAGATACTCTGTGCTGCATTTGACCGCTCTCTCTGAAAGAATTCATGTGTTCAGTGGAGAAAATAACCCATTAGGATCCAACTATGGAACTGGGGCTTCATTAGGCAGTGATCAATAAGGACCTTGTCCTCATGGAGTTCACAGTCTAGCAGGAGAGGAAGAAATCAAATACTTACAGTCCCAATGTACATTGTGAAGGAGGAAGCATTAGGACAATGGAAACAGACATTATCTGCAGAGTCATGGAAGGCAGCTCAAGAATGAAGGCCTGAATGAAATCCGGAGCTGTGGAGATGAGAGCGAGGGACTGATGGAAGAACTATCAGCGAAGAAGTGACGAGGCAGGGATTCTGTGGAATTGATTTAGATTTACAACGGCCTGCTCGAGGTGACATTTGTGTGTTGATTTTGAAGCTATAAAGTCATGTGCTTTCTCTAGGCTCCTAAACTATTCAATCAGGGAGACTTAGATAAGCCAATTTCTTCATGGCATGAGTTCTTGAAGTGCATTAAAAATCTCCTGTGATGGGGGCACCTGGGTGGCGCAGCGGTTAAGTGCCTGCCTTCGGCTCAGGGCGTGATCCCGGTGTTGTGGGATCGAGCCCCACATCAGGCTCCTCTGTTATGAGCCTGCTTCTTCCTCTCCCACTCCTCCTGCTTGTGTTCCCTCTCTCGCTGGCTGTCTCTGTCAAATAAATAAATAAAATCTTTAAAAAAAAAAAAAAAGAATCTCCTGTGATGCCAGAACTCCTTTTATCAAAGGGGGCTTGCCTCTGGCTACCGATGTAAGGAATTCACTCTGGGAAAGCCTCATCTAGGAGTCCGAAGCAGTGAAAATTTGAGGCTATTTTAATTTCAGGCAGCAGAGGGCAACCTTGCCCTCCTTATCCAGATTGATACAGGCTTCAGAGAGGGTTATAGTAAAATCAGTTAATATCACCTTAGTGCTAGTTTGAACTTCAAGGTGAGAGTCTTCTGTTTCCTCCATGGTTACCCCCCAAGTTTATCTCCATTACTGCGGAAAATTAGCTGTGAGAATTGTTGGAATAAGCTGCCCGTTGAGGTGTCAAAACAAGCTCAGGCTGGAACATCTTTCTGAGATGCCCACTTACTGGAGAAGCGTAATGGAATCAAACAGTATTATTGCATTATGTTTACATCTTAAAACAGGACCTTGCACTGGTCATTCTCAGCTTCTCCTCATTATAACCATACAAGATTATGTTTCATGCTTGTATGTATTTATCATAAATTAAATGTCAGCTCATTTAGAAAAACGAGAAAATATAAATAAGGAATAAAAGACTCATAATTTCAAAGCATGGATCATTACCATTATACTTTCCTGTATATCCATCCACACTATTATACTTATGGATAGGATTATATGTTATCAGTTTAATTACCTGATTTTCACTTTTGATTTACATCCCAAACATCATTTTAATGTCTACAGAATGGATCAATAAATGGCTAAAACACATAAACTTTTTTAAGATTTTATTTAATTTAGAGAGAGAGCACAAGCAGAGGAGGGGCAGAGGGAGAGGGAGAAGGAGGCTCCCCACTGAGCAGAGAGCCTGATATGGTGCTCGATCCCAGGCCCATAGGATCATGACCTGAGCCGAAAGCAGTTGCTTAATCGACTGAGCCACCCAGGCGCCCCTAAAACACATAAATTCAATAAAATTTCTACACTTGAGCATTTAGCATTCCAGACTTCTAAACTTATATACAGGGATTTTAAACCAACTTGCAATGCAATCTTCTAATTTATTTTTGTTGATGTTGAAAAAAGCTTTCTCTTTTTTTCATTATTTCCCTATTCATATTGTACATTAACTACGGTTATGTTTCTCTCCATACCTCTCTGCAAGTTCATACAGTAATGTACAACCATCTGTGCACTTACATAGGATTTTTTAATAAACAAAAAAAATAGCATTATTGGATATACATCTTGCTTCTCTTGCCTAACAGTATATGGTGGCAAAACCTTCAGGTGATGGGTATAGATACAATTTATCCTTTTAAAAAGCTGTAGACAATTCCATTATAAGACATAGTCGCTTACCTAACAAAGAAAGACAACTTTGCCGATCTGAAGGGTAAAAAGTGCTAAGTCATTATTCAATGATTTTCTTCTCCTAGAATGAGGATATAAACTAAACCTGTTGAATGAGAGATACATGCATTACTTCCAATTTGAGGATGAGAGATGGCAGAGCCATAGCTGAGCCTGGAGTTTGACGAAGTGTAAAATGAATTTGCCGTCAGGCAGGGTAGCCGTTGATGGTGATGCACACTGTGGCTGTCCCAGTGGGTTGTGACCCCGAAGTCTTACTTCCCCTCCTGCTGCCCCGGCCATCCTGCACATCCAACTCTGCCTTGGGCGGCTCCATCCCCGTGTCCAAACTTGACTGGAAAGGCAGCAGGACAGACGAAGAGGCCCTGCTGATTCTCATCTGTGGCCAGAAAATACGAGAGGACAGAAAACTTTGTGATACCTAGAGTTACTATTATAATAAGTGATTGGAAGGAAACACATCTTTCTATGGCGTGATTCCCTAAAGAGGATCAGTAAAGCCCTTTTGCTAAGGGACCTTGCAGGAACATTTTAACATGTTCATTTTAGCTAAATGAGGGGTGTCCTGGGATCAGCAGCTGGGGATTAGATACATAGGGAAGGAACCGGCAAGGGGGGATAGAATATAAGGGTTTGGGGTTTGGGAAATAATTCCCCTTTCTCCCTCTCCTGGGTATGGAACCAGTTGGGAAAGAGAAAGTCCAGCCTCTGGAGAGCCCATCATTACCTTCATCACGGGTAAACTGCTCAGAGCACACAGCGCCGTGTCTGTATGGCCACAGGCCGGCTGCCCCTTCTCTGCAGAGGTAGCAGTAAATTCCTCCACCTGGTCCAGGCAGAGTTGCAACACGCTCATCCGAAAAAACGTGAGGCAGAGCATTTTCTGGACTAGTTGGCGTACAGCAAGGGGAAGGGGGCAGGGCTAAGAGAGGCGGCTCTTCCTCGCACTCCCCCACCAGCTAACCTGCTCCCTTCGTTGAGGCGTGGGGAATAAAGAGAGGTGAAGAGAGGAACCCGGGGATTGAGTCTAAAGAGGAGGGAATTAACATTCCATCAACAGTTGTTGCTTAGACTGTCATTCAGAGACGCTCCAGCCACTGAGAATGCCCAGGTCGGTTACGAAATGCCCGTGTGGGTGTTTAGGCTGCAAAGGTCAAAGCTTCAGACCAGGTCTCTTCTCTGAAATGTAAATGGGACTCTGAATTTTTTTCTGTAGCCACTACTTTCAAAAGTACCTGCTGTTTGAAACCTTACCTGCTCACAACTGACTGCATAGACAGAGGCCCAAGGGCTTTGTTTATGCGATCTGGAATGAATAGCTTCCATACACCAGCAATTCTCAGCAGCTGCTCATGCATTAATGAGAGAAACAGCGCTTATGTGCCCAAATCTCCACCTGGGGCTGTCCTGGGAGATGTGTAAGCTGGGTGTGAGCAGGTGTGGCTGCTGGAGCCAGAGGCTGGGGGCCTGGGTTCCAAACTCCAGCTCTGCGCAGCTAGAAGTGGTGACAGCCCTCCTCCCTGTAGGCTTCAGTTCCACTTCCTGCACAGAACGAGGGGGTTGAATATGGTGGCAACGCTTCCAGCTTAACATGGGTTCATTTTAAATATACGAAAGGGTTACTCATTACTAATGGTGCGCCTATGTTTGAAAAAAACTCAGCAAACTGGAGTGATGACATTTCAGACAATGAATAAATATTTGTCAATGACTGAATGGACAATTACTGTTCTCTACCAGGATTCTTAGCAGAAAACAATGGAACCCTCTCCAACTAGTTCAAGTAGAGTGGAGTTTATTAAAGGATACCAAGCCGTTCAGAGAGCCCGCTCTAAGGAGGGATTCTGCCCTCACGTCTCCAAGAAGGCTGCCTTGTAAAGCTGGGCATCTCTCCCCATAATCCTCCTGCTCTCTTTGCCAGTGGATTCTCATGGTGCCGCCTTCTTCCTCGTGAAAATCTTGCTCCCTGTGCTCTCGTTGCAAGGGAGGTTAGCAGAGGGCTTCTACCTGGAGGAGATAACATGCAGAAGGGGGGAAATTGTGCCGTGGTTGGAGGAACAGAATTCAAAGTCTTAAGTGACAAAAAACATGACCAATGTGTATGGCCACTGTTGCCATCTTGTCCCACAGGCAGAAATCCTGGGGACTGAAATTTAATGCATCAGAATGCATTTGATTTGCACGTGTGTGCCCACACATCATGGAACCAGAGAACCATCCTATATTAATTTGCCATTACAGTTCTTGTAATAAATACTTTCTTTAAAAAAATTCAGTTCTGGCGAGTGGAAATCATTACTGTGTTCATGGCTCTGGAAAAGGATACATTACATTAAATTCATTATTTACTATTAATTCAGTATGCAGCTAGATGGAAAGGTTGAATAAGCTGTCTTAAGGTGGGTTTTTTTTTTTTTTTTGGAAGGGAGAGTGGTTAGCCAATTCTTAAGTGTTTGTTTCTCAAAGGTGAGACCTTCTAACACATTTCAAAATCACCCAGGGTCCTTGTTAAAATCCTAGGCTGATCCCTGACCTAACAAGTCAGTATCTGGGGGGAAAGTCTGGAATACACAGTTTAACAAGCTCCTTCGGTGATTTCTTCCACATGCCAAAGCTTGAGAACCTCTGCCTTATGCGGCAAATACAGAGACGGTGAGGGAATATTAATTAATACATTTAAAGTTAATTAATTATTAGATACAGCAGGGCACTGTTTCTATTGTATGATTTTGTCTATTCTTTGTTGACGTGGAGTAAAGTCTGCTACTTTTGTCCACAAATTCTGAAGTGAAATGTCTTACTTTTGTCAGTACATTTGAATTTTAAATGTCTCACGTCTCCGGGCAGTTGTTAGCCCACATTTTTCTAAGTCAGTGGTCACAATCAGGGCACCACTGCTTACTGAAACCACTGAATTGTTGTCTTTGATAGCAGAGCGGACAATAGGGCTAGTTTCCACCCACCACAACCCCTGCCCCAAACTGGGCTTCGATCTCTCATCGGCATTTCTTTTTTCTTTTTAGTGTTTAATTTTTTAATTTTTTATTATGTTATGTTAGTCACCATACAGTACATCCTTAGTTTTTGATGTAATGTTCTGTGATTCATTATTTGCATATAACACCCAGTGCTCCATGCAATATGTGCCCTCCTTAATACCCATCACCGGCCTACCCAATCCCCCACCCCCTGCCCCTCTGAAGCCCTCAGTTTGTTTCCCAGAGTCCATAGTCTCTTGTGGTTCATTCCCCCTTCTGTTTACCCCCCCTTCATTCTTCCCTTCCTTCTCCTATCGATCTCCCTGCTATTTCTTATGTTCCATAAATGAGTGAAACCATATAATTGTCTTTCTCTGCTTGACTTATGTAAATGTCATCCTGCTTCAAGGAAAACAAGTCCATCAACTTTCCCACTAGCTAAGCTTTTGTGCCAGTGTTCCCCAAACTGAATGCACAGCCTAGGATGTGTGTGGGGTGTGTGCTGGGCACTCACCCCAGCGGACACTGGAGCTGCCCTTCCAGCTGCCTGGAGGGCCTCTTCCCCAAGTCATCATTACCCTTCCTCCATAATTGCTGAATTGTGTAAGAAAAATTCTCGCCAGTGTGTCTCGGGCGCCTGAAGAACGCAGACAAATTTGGGGGTCACGGTGTTGCATCCAGGTGTACAGAAATTCCGGAGCCGAGCCCCTGCGTTGGCTGCACCTGCAGAGACACTGTCGTGACCCTCGGAGGAGGGGGTGATGTCCTCTCCCCCCACCCCCGCCTCGTGGTTCACCATCGTTTCTCGGCTGCGAGCTGTGCTTGCTGAGAGCAGCCGAATGAGCCACTTTGGCACGGGGCTCTAAGAGGTTAGCTCTTCTGCTTTTTCCTTACAACAACTCTGGGAGGGTTATCAGCCCCATTTAAAGAAACTGAAGGTCAAAGGGGTGGGCTTGCCCAAGAACATGGCCTGAAAGCCGTGACCAGGGAGTGTCGATGGAAAAATAAAGCCAACCTCAAAGTAGGTTAGTGAATGCTTTATTCGTTGTCTTACCGAGGACAGAGCCCGGGATAGAGTCCTTCAGACCGCTCTGAGGAGCGGCTCCGAGCTCGTCGGTTTGCAGGGGATGCTATGTGAAAAGTGGACGAGGTGTACGGGCTGGCAAGCAGTTCTCCGAAGTATAATTGTGGGTCATGAGGTATAATTCTTCGGATGGAACAAATGAAGGCTTACTGATTTTCACATGGACACATGAGAGACCCTTAAGTCATCTTAACACATTGTATTTCTATCACATCTGATGTTCAGAAATATGGCCTGCCTGCCTCCGCTTCAGTGCTTTTCTGGTTCTTCTTGGTTTTGTTTTCTCCTTGAGGTCACTGGGGATGGTCACAGGAGGCCCACAGCCAGCACCTGCTGTAGTTGTCGTGCACGTGAGGGTGGATGAAACTCGTGCCTGGTTCTTAGGGAGCTTGGAACATCGCTCTGAGCACAGGCAGCAGGGAGCAAAGCTCAGGGGTGAGCAACTGAGTGGCCAATCAGGCCAGTGGAGGCTGTCCTTACCTGGGATGGAGACGGGGCATGGGACTGACCCCTGACCCCTCATAACCAGGCACTCTCAGGTGTGAGAGGCGACCTTGGGAAAGAGAGCAGCAGGCCGTCCTTCAGCATTGGAGGGGCCTGAGGGAATAACCCGCCTTTCCAAATGGCATGTTGCAGGGCTTGAAACCCCTCCAAGAAGTATTTTTTCCATGGGCTCACACAGAGCCTTTTCAGTCTTTAATTATTATCTGTAAGGGATAGCATCTCTAGACCCTGCAAGGACCATTTCCCTCTGCACACATGGAGACCCAGGAAGGCGCCTGGCCCGTAAGAGGTAGGCACACACCGAGATCCCAGCCGTGAGCTCGTCTCAACGTTGTGATAGGACTAGGGGTCCAGGTGGCCATGAAACGGTAACACTCGTGAACAAGAATAAGAAAAGAAGTTGTAGCTGGGATCTGTCTAGTGCCTTAACCTCAAGACAGGAGAGAACTGATTCCAGGTATGCTAGGGCTGAATGAGAAAGACCACAAAAACCCACAGAGCAACATCACGGTAAGTCTTCTCTCTCTCTCCCTACCTTTCCTGGAAAACTCAGCCCAAATATCACTGGGTGGGATTGAGCAAAACAGGCATCTATTGTAGGAGGCGAGGGGCGGAATTAGCGCAGGGTGTCAGCGCCTAAATGGGTGAGGAGAAGTCCTGTGTGGGTGAGCGGCAGGGCAGAGGGAGAGACCCTGCCCCCTGCAGTCCGGACAGGGCGAAGAGGGCGTCCAGCCCAGTAGGGGATGTGGTGCTGGCTCGGAACAGGAGGTGTGAACACAAGTGAGGTGAAGAGGGGTCCGGGAGGGGGGGAGGCTGATGGGAGAGACTGCAATAAGTAAATCCATGGAGGAGGGTGGTGGGAGCCAGGTTTCTCACAGTCCGAGGAGGGAGAAAACTCACATAAGGCCGATGATATTCATCTGGAATTGGAGATATCAGCGTGGATTCATGATTTGCAGTAAATCCAGATAGGTACACAAATAAATATAGATATAAAAGTTTGCTATACACACACACGACACCACCCTAAAAAAGTGATCAAAATTAACATTGCTGGTGGTGGGACAATTTGAAACTGTGTGCCACCTGGTGGGATTCAGTGGGAAGAACGTAGCATCACTTCTGTGATACTCCCCCAAAACTCCAACCTGAGTCTCATCATGGAAATATCAGACAAATCTGAACTCAGAAACATTCTACAAAACAGCTGGCCTGTAATTTTCAAACACACCAAGGCTATAAAAGTCAAGGAAAGACGGAGGCACGGTTCCAGGCAGAAGGAGAATATGATAACTAAATGCAGTGTGTGATTCTGGGTTTTATCCTTTTTCTATAAAGGACATTATTGGAACAATTGGTGAAACTTGAATGGTGTCTGTGGATTGGAGGCTGGAGAGGTATCCGTGTTGATTTCTTGACTTTGATGGTAGTTTTGCAGTAGGAGAATGTCCCTATTTATAGGAAGTACCCTGATGTATTCAGGGGTCTCGGGGCAATGGGTCAGCAACTTATTCTCAAATAGGCCCAGGGAAAAAAGTTTTTTTTTTTCCTATTCTTGAAACTCTTCTGTAAGTTTAAAATTATTTTAAAAAAAATCTTTTAAAAGATTTATGTATTTCCTTAAAATTACTTTTGGGATTTAAGAAGTTACTAAACTTGGGGCACCTGGGGCTCAGTTGATTAAACATCCAACTCGTTTTCTACTCAGGTCATGAGCCCAGGATCCTGAGCTCGAGTCCTGCATCGGGCTCCTTGCTCAGCGGGGAGCTTGCTTCTCCCTCTGCCTGCTGCTCCCCCTGCTTGTGCTCTCTCTCTCTCCTCTCTCTCTCTAATAAATAAATAAAATCTTTTAAAAAAATAAAATAAAACTGTTCAGGCATTAGTTGGGTTTTTTGAAATGCTCTTATTTTACAGGTATAAATATTAAAACTGCTATTACATTTCTCTTTCCAATATTTAGATATACAGCATGTAATACTAAACCATGTCTGACTTTTTAAAAAATCTGACAGTAAAACAAATAGACATGAAATACGATCTTTCCCTGAAGACAACGCTTGCATTTCCTCTTATCTCCCATTGAGGTAGAAGGAGTGCGGTATAGGCAGACAGACGTGCTTCTGTCAGGAAAAACCTCATTAGTCCCAAGAAGCCCTGCCCACCCGTCCCACGGTCTGCCCAGCTGTCACAGGCACCTTCCTCGAGGGGTCACTCTCCCCAGCCTTTGAAATACACCTACGTGCTCTGTGGCTGGCCATGGCACTTAACTTCCCTTGTCCCCACGTGTGGCTCATGGGCTGTGAAGCCCGGTCTCATGCTCGCTCAGATGACAGAAGAGACCTGGCGCCACGGGCGGCTGGGGCTCAGATCTCACGGGGGCTTGGAGGGAAGGAGTTGGAAGTGGA
Source organism: Ursus americanus (assembly GCF_024610735.1). Classification (NCBI taxonomy): domain Eukaryota; kingdom Metazoa; phylum Chordata; class Mammalia; order Carnivora; family Ursidae; genus Ursus; species Ursus americanus. The sequence goes on along the minus strand of NC_142141.1, from coordinate 39,385,582 downwards.
TCACTGAGCACAGGAATCACAGGTCTCTTGATTCATTCTCTGGTTTCCCCTGATGTCCTTGGAGCAAGATAGAAGCATTAAGCTCTTGTCTTGAGCCCTCTCTTGTGGGATTCTAGGTGAAAATCAACTACATCTCTGCTCCGATCTAAAGCTTATTCCCTCTAGGTGAGGTTCAGTTTCTTTTTTTTTTTAAGTTTCTTTTTTTTAAAGTAATCTCTATACCCAGTGTGGGACTTTGAGATCGAGTCGCGTGCTTCTGACTGAGCCAGCCAGGCAACACTTCAGTTTCTGTTCAGAACGCTCAGTGCAGGGGCGCGTGGGTGGCTCAGTCTGTTAAGCGTCTGCCTTTGGCTCAGGTCATGCTTCTGGGGTCTTGGGATCGAGCCCCGTGTCAGGTTCCCCACTCAACAGGGAGTCTGCTTCTCCCTCTTCCTCTGCTCCTCTCTCTCAAATAAATAAATAAATAAATAAATAAATAAAATCTTAAAAAAAAAAAGAATGCTCAGTCCTTCAAATAACATCTCTTCCTTTGTCTCTGTCCCTAAGATTGTGTCTGATATTGGAGGATATAGTGTACTTGTCCTTGTGGCTTTGGGGAGAAGTTGAGATCCCCCAGGAAACTCTAGAACTTTGTGCTGCCCAGTGGATCTGGTTTCTGGATGTTTCTCTCCCACCAGGTTACTAGGTACCTTGCTGGTCCCCTGTGCCAACATCTGGGTGGTATTAACTCGGGGTCGTAACTATTCTTTGGGCAATGCAACCCAGAGGTGCTTTCTGGGCGATCTGGTTTCATCTCAGGTACCGCTGGCACCAACTAGGCTGAGACACCCAGTGGTCTCCAGCTTCTGCTTCTTGTCCTGCAGGAGTTTCTGCAGAGCTCCCTTGTCCCGGTTGAGACAGCACCTGGCAAATTCCCCCAGGCAGACAGGCAGGTACTCCCAGGTCCTGTGCAGTGTGCCTCGAGTGGACCAGGGCCATGTGCCTGGGACTCTGGGTAAATTGCTGAACCTCTCTCTGCCTGCGATTCTTCATCTATAAAACGAAACTAATGAGAGCTAATGTTAATTGAACAATCACTATTTGTCTGGCACTTGTTAATGTGCTCTACAGAGGGATGTGCCAGGTAGTTTCTTCAGAGTTCCAGTGTTTCTCAAACTCTCTGTGACCAATGACTGCTCTCCTCCTTTAATTTCCAGTTTGCCACAGATAAGTGTTTTTGCAAAACACATAAAAATGAACTCGTGGAAAATGACAAGGAAAAAAGAAAAAAAAAACGCTAAAACTTGTTCATGCTGTTCATTGAAGGGCTATGTACGATTAATGTAGAAAATTATACTAGTAACTCATTATTTCACAATTACAACTTCACAAGAAATTATGAGTGAAATAACAAGTCCTTACAGTAAGGTTCTTTATGCATATCTTGGATAAATACCATATACATTGATATTTAAAGTTTGTAATGTGACTAATGAGAGTTCTTTTTCTTTTTAAACCCACTAATCCAGTGAGATTTGCTTCACAAGTTTCAAAAGAGTTTCCACTATATTTCATATTGACCTGCTTGCGGACTGGGACCAAGCAATCTGTGGACTGTATTGGTTCATAAAATACACTTTGGGTGGCATTTTGTACATGTTTCTGCATGCATGAACTGATTAAATTCTCACAATAACTCTACAAGGACATTATTATTATTATTACACAGCTAGTGAAAGCAACTATTAAGTGTCAGAGTTTTGGGACCCAGGTTTTGAGACTCCAAGGCCATGGCATGTTGTGGAGGGAAAGAGAGATGTGACTAAGTTTTCCTCATCTCGGGGAGACTCAGGGTGGAGTGAGCTAGTGATCAGTAGGCTGTGGAAAGGGCATGGGATGGGATTAAAGTGAGTTGGTTGGTCTGTGTCATCGAGGAATGGGTAAAATGGATGAAATGGTTAAAATCAAAGGATTTTAGTGAAAGATAAAGAACAGATATGGATAAAACCAAAGAACCTATGGTGGGGTCCCAGCCCCTAGCCCTGGGGGTGAGGGGAGGCCTGAGACATGAGAGACCCCTGTTGCCCAGTGTTGGTTAAATATCCTTCAGTCAGAAGATAAAGAATAAAACATGCCAAGGATCACCACTTGTTCTGTGAACCAAGTAGCTAATACGGACAGTTGATTGTAGCTAGCAGAACAATGGAGCTAATTAACCACATGTGGTTGAAAGAGATGCTTAACCCAGTTCTCCGTCCTGCTGCCTATGCCATTTAGAAGGGAGGCTTGGCTCCTAATAAGTATTTCTAGAACGTTCTAGAAAGTCCCCCTTTTACAGTAGTGTTTCATGGAAAGGAAATAAAACGTTCCCAACATTTTATTTTATTTTTGTGACTTAAATAAGACCTTAAGGATTTGGGAAACATCTTCTCTATGATAAAGCAGATAAATAGGTGAAAGGGTATATTTCCTGAATATTCTTATCATAGAGGAGTCTGGTTTAGAAACAGGCGATGCTATTCAAGCTGTTCCTGCCAAATGTGGAAGGTGGAAAGACACCGAGATGAGGGTAAGGTAGAGGGGTGTGTGTGTGTGTGTTTGTGTGTGTTTCCCCACTTTGGGTCGCAGCTCTCCGACTTCCTCACAAACATGCTCTCTGATCCAGCCTGGCTCCAGAGGGAGGTAGAGGTGACTGCGGGCTAGCAGGAAGTAATGGCACTATCTCTGGTAAAGTGTCCTCTCAGCTTCTTAGGTGTAGACTTGATGAGGATGAGGTTTGAGAATTGGGCTACAAGTGTCCATCGGAAGTACTGCACCTATAATTTCTCCTCCTCTGGTCCCTGAATGGGCCTTTCTCCAGGGCCTAGTACAGCACCCAGGCCCAGAGTTCCATTTGGTGGCTTTTAGTCCCCATTCCCACCTTTAGAGAAAAAGAGAATACAAGAGTTTAGCCCAAAACACAGTGTGATCATGTTATTCACTTAAAACCCCCTTTGATGACCTCCTTCTATTCTTAGATTGAAGTAGAAACTCCTTCACAAGGTGGCAAGGTCCTTTGTAGACCTTATGGTAGGCAGAAGAATGCCCCCCTCCCCCAAGCTGTCTGTGTCCTATTCCCCAGAAGCTGTGGGTAGGTTAGTTTCATGGCAAAGGGGAATTCAGATTGCAGAGGGCATTAAGGTTGCTCACCAGCTGACACTAACACAGGGAGAAAACCCTCGATTATCTAGGTGGGTCCAACGTAATCACAAGGGGCCCTGATAGTCGAAGAAGGAGCCCAAGAAGAGAACTAGAGGGATGCCATGTGAGAAGGACTGGACCAGCTGGTGTCGGCTTTGAAACAGGATTGGAACTGCGAGCCAAGGAATGCTGGCAGCCTCTAGAAGCTGGGAGACGCAAGGGAGCGGGTTCCCCAACACCTTGATTGTAACCCCGTGAGGCCGGAGTTGGACTTCTAACCTACGGAAGTGTACGATAAGAAACGTGTGATGTTTTGAGCCATCCAGTTGGTGGTAGTTTGTTGGAGGACTCGAGCTGCTCAGTTCCAAGCAGGAAAACCAGAGGCGTCTTTCTCTCCTCTCTCCAGTTTCAGCTCCCTTGTGCTGGGTTACGAGAGCGAGACATCCTATGGCGTGTTCTTCCTAGTGCTTGCTGGGAGAGTTATCCTGAGCATTACTCAAGATTATGAACATAAAACGATTCTTTCCAGAATGGCTCCGTCACGCGCAGCAGGCCCTGTAGGCAAAGGGCAGTTCTCCCCACTTGCTACGCTGCCTGGCCCTTGGGAACCACATGCCCTGGGTTACCGTCCTGGCTTGAAATGCCTCATGTAGACGTGGAACCAGAGACAAGCACCGAATATGTTTCTATGATTTGTTTTTGCTCTTGTGTTTGTGTTTTTACACTCCAGCTAGACACCCTGGGCTCCTTGGGCCAGAGGAGTCTGGGCGTGAGGACGTGTGATCGAAGGCTGAGGACGTGGCCTCGCAGCCTAGACCCAAGGAAAGCAGACGGAACGTGGCTGTTCCTGCCTGAACGTGGCAACTGCGCAGGGCTCGTGGGCAGAGCGGATCCCCCAGATAACTGTGCTCTCCCCCTCCCTCTGCCTGGGCAACGTGGTTTGGGGAAGGGTCGAGAACAGCCTGCAGATTTTGAGCTGGAGAGCTGAGGCACCAGGGAGGGGAAACTGCATGTCCTGAGCTCCTGGGAAGCTTGGCCAGGTCAGTGTCCATCGTGGACTTGGGATCAGTCCTGGGTCTGGGCCAGCTTCTCAGGAGGCAGGACCGGCTCAGGAACGATTTGTTTAGCTTCTCAATCACAAGGGGAGAGGGCTGTGGGATGCTGGACGGAAACCCAGGCTGGGCTGAGGATGTCGCTTGTTCCATAACCTTAAAGCATTAAGACATTCGGTATGTGGACCTCCAATCGTACTCCTACTCCAGGCCCCACATATGCTAGGGTCCAGGCTAAAGCAAGCACCTCCCGGGGCTCAGAATGGCAGGGCGGGTGCCAACATTTGCCTGGTGGAAAAACCAGTGACAGCTGTAGAGAAACCCCGCACACGCTCCCTCTGCTGCCCGGGCTGCAACAGGCTGGGTCTGGTGTAGACAGGAGGAGGGTTCAGATCAGTGTGAGGACTGGGAGGAAATACCCGTCCAGGCCCCTCTGAGATGGCCCGTGTGCCTGTGGCCTCCCGCCAGAGTGAGTGAATAGGGCAGGACACTGTCTGCCTTTCAGCCTCTTGGGCATTCCAGTCCTGGATGCCCACCCGCTTACACCACTACATGCCCCCCACAGACAGCTGCTTTCATGTCGCAGAGCAGGACCCGTGTCTTCTCACCTCTTCCTCCCGCCTCTCCTCCAGCCCTTACGTTTGCTACCTCTTCTTCCAAATTCCAACTTCTTGACCACACATTCCTCCTTTGAATCCATGAACAAAAGAAATGATTTCAACAAAACTTATTAAATTCTTACTACGTAGTAGGTACCATGCTGGACATTGAGATTCTCAGAACACATTGCCCCTCTCACTTGCTGAGTGACATCAGAGAAAGCAGGTTTAGACTCCACAGTGGGTGGCCAGCTAGCTACTCACGCTGAGCCTCAGAGGGTGGCATTTTGGGTGGATGGCTCAATCGTAGTCTAAGTTCTGACTTTCAGCGTGGCAGCTTTGGAAACGGAAATTTATCTGAGGTATTGACTTATATCAACCAAGCTCACAGGAAATTGATGTATAAACCAGAATGTCAATTGAGCATATTTCCGGGGGGACTTTATCAGTTGATGGTGATAGTTGTATAGGGTGGTGAATGACCTTCCAGTTGGAAGGTGGTGGAAAAGCACTTGAAAACTTTTTCTTTGCCTCCTGTAGGCGTTGAAGAGAACCGACTGCTTTTCCCATGTTCTCTCCTTAACGATCAATTGTGTCAATTGGGCCTCATCTGGCTTTCACAGGTTGGCGTAACTAGATGAGATTTACAATTTCAGCTCTTACTGCTTTGACTAGGGGAATGACCACACACCTTGATAGTGTTCCATGAACTCACACCAAAAGTTAGATACTGGTGAGCCTTTCCCCCAGTAGAAGTGAATAAGTGAAAGTAAGGAATCTCATACATTTTCTTTCAAACCCTTTTTCCTTGAGACATTGGCGGCCGCTATTCCTTCTTTGCAAGGAAAGGTTAGCAGAAGCCCAAACAAATGAATATGGAGCAAATACATAATAACAGATGATCCTTCCTCTTCACTCAGACGCAAATGTGCATGATTTTTATAGCATGTGTTGCAGAGCATGCACTGAATTGACTAGCATTCCTAAGCCCATTACATAAATATGAGTAGATTGAGGGCGTGGTTTGGCTAAATCACAGTTCAAATGTCGGAATGAACTATCAGTACCTCCTAATACTGCGCTCAGAGACATCACTGCCAGGTGTCTTGTCTCCCTGGTCACTTCTGATACTGCAAAGCCGGAGGCCACTTCGACACGCGGCAGTTTCCTTTCCTCTGGTGATCTTACTAGTGATGGGAACAAAGTTCATCAGTGCTGCTTACTCCACCCACCCTACACCGACGGCTGGCCAGAGAGAACCTGTGTATTGTTCTGCGGGCCCAGCTTCCCTCCTGCGCTGACCCTCTGAGGAGCGCCCTGTCATTGACAAGCCCATCCCTGGGTTTTGCTGCCATTTGAGGCGGGTGGTTAAGTAGACTCGGGCCTGGAGAAGATGGACAAGTAGGGAAGGATTGGGGTTTCTTGACAACTGTGGGAGGAATTAGGGTTTAAGAAAATGACCCTCTCTAAATGTGGGGCAACTAGAAGGGAGAAGGAAAAATTGAGAGAAATACAGCTGTAGGTTTTGAATTGCACTCCTTCATGCTCTTCGGGAGAGGCTAGCAAATTCTGGAAATACTTTCCACGTACTTTTCGGTTGTGGGACTCTATTTCTTTCAATGAGACACTGTACTTAGATTGGGCTACTCAGATGATTTGTCTCCATCAGTGATTTTTCCAAACTCTGATGGCTGGTTATTCTGATTCACTATGCACTAACTATTCTGCTTTGTGGTGACTTTTGATTTATTCCCGTTTACTGTATTTTGCTTCAGAATTTTTCTTTTTTTAAAGGATTTATTTATTTATTTACTTGAGAGAGAGAAAAAGCGGGGGAGAGGCAGAGGGAGAGGGAGAGAATCTCGAGCAGACTCCGCACTGAGCTTGGAGCCCACCACAACGCTCGATTCCAGGACTCTGAGATCATGACCTGAACCGAAATCAAAAGTGGGACGCTTCACCGACTGAGCCACCCAGGTGCCCCCAAATTCTTCTTTTTAGGTGTTTGGATTAGCTCTCTGCTGGATGGCAAACTCCTTTAGGGTGGAGACTTCTCTTAATACTTCTTTGAATTAACCCCAAATTAAAGCACAGTGCTCGCTGTCCAATGGGCAGTGAATAAAATCTTTCGTGAACAAGTGAATGCTTCGATGATGCTCACACTAGATTTCTACTCTTTCACCTACACAGCCTTTCACGGCAGGAGGACCACCCTCACTCATCAAAGACCCTGGACAAGATCGTGCCACACTAGACGGGGCCCAGGGGCTTATCTGCCAAGTAACCTGCTAAGGGAGCCCCAGAAGATCCTTCGTTTACTTGGCTAGAGTGGATATTTTCTTCTACTTCGGACCTCAGAGGCCGTGTATGATAGCCTAGCAAATGCAGCTTGGGGGAAGCTGGCCTTTGGAATTGTGTCGTGAGAATATAGTAGGAATACTATGGTACAAACGAATAGCAAGACTTCAGCTTGGTCAGTATCTTAAAAAAAAAAAAACACCCCTACAATGGAGCCCACAGCTGTACCACCTTTACCTCTGATCTCCCTGCTCCCAGTAATCTGACAATTTTAACTGACAACAATTTAATTTCAATCTGACAACAATTTTCATTTACAACTAACCCTTCTGTCCCTGGGTTGTTATTCCCTAAGTAAGAAGGAGAGAGGAAATGTCCGTCGGCTTGCGTCTTCCTTCCTCATCTTCTGAGGTTGAGATGCCCGTTCAGACGGATTCAGACGCCCAAGTGCCCAAACACCAATGAGGGAGGGTTTTCTCAATGTTCTGCTCTTTGGTAGATCATCAAGGCAATTAAGGGCAATCGGCTTCCCAGCAACACATACTAATCCATTTCTCAATCCACAAGGGTCAAGGAGAGCTAATTTAATCTCATGCTTTATTAGCTTATTTGTTGTCGGAAATCGAAAACAGATGCAAAGACAATCAGCCGAAAACCAATTGTTTTGTGCAGCTGTAGATTTCAGCTGGCCCCCTGCGGCTCTGCCCACTGGACTCCACTAACAGTAATTTCCACTGAGTTGGAAAGGTGTTCCTGTTTATTAGCTGATGGGACCCACCACTGTCTACCACTCTAATTTCTCCTCACAAGGGGCTTGCTTTCCTGTTGGGACCCAGCATTGATTTTAAATGGAAATACCGCCTTGTGTGTGGGCCGGTACGTTGGCACAGCGCGTCTCTTTCTGAAGACAGCCACCAGGGGGCAGCCCACGCCTGACTAAGCCCAGGTTTGTGCCGGAGGAAGTAAGGATGACCTGGGAGGGACCACGGAAGTGCGGGTCTGAGAAGAGGCAACAGGGGCAGAGGTTTGGGAAAGGGAGGAATTTAGGAGACCAGGAGAACTCCCCTTGCCCTGGAGAGCCCTAGAATCCGTCTCAGAGATGCATCGTGGAGAGGCTGTGTGGGAATGGAGACGTGAGCTCGTTAGGCTGGCTGCCAGGACATGGGAGAATGGAGGACACCCAAGGCTGGGCTGGCTGTGCCCAAATGCCTCCTCACTATGGGTTGATAATGTTTCATTCCCTGGATTCCAGAGAGTTGTTGTTCTTGTTCCTGTGTATATTGATAGTTTCTGTGTTTAGTATCTTGGCTCTGGGAACTACAAGTATGTCTCAGCACCATCGTAGCTAGGCCTGGTCGTGTCTGGCTACTGGTGGCTTCACGGTTTACTGCAATGGGCCACACATATATGATCATCTTTCTATGTTCCATACAGGTTGTTCTGACGCTTCTCCTGACAGACAAGGACCAGGCGAAGTGACCTAATTCTAAGGAAGCAGGATCCACTGATGAAGTGTGAGGCCTTAAATTTGTGATCAGGAGACTCTCAAGGGGCTTATCAGACAGAACATCTGGGAAAACAGAGGTCAGAATGCAGGGAGTGTCCTCAGAAACAGGCGTGACTGACCAGCAGGAGGAATGGTGCTTGATACTGAGCCTTCGTACTCATCCCTGTGACACCCAGCCATGACCCTGGCAAGGCCAGGCTGTGAGAGCAGGTAGATCTTTGTCTGCAGAAGAATGGAGTAGGCACTGGAGGTTCAAATGGCAACTGTGAAACACTGGATTTGATAAAGGTGCAGCACAAAGCCATTGTCTGCCATCTTTCTTTTCCATGGTAATGTCAGGGGCCGCCCTTGTGATCGTATTCTTTCATCTCCCAATATGCACCCAGTTATCTTAGGTTGGGTTCCCCCAGAGCCTGAGACAAGGACTTGGATGAGAAGAGCTTATCTGGGGGAGTGACCTCAGGAAACAGAAGTAAAGGAGCAGGGAAGGAGAAAGCCAACCTCAGGGTGTGTTCTAGAGATTACTTCTGTGGGCAACAATGCCAGCACCTCCTGCCAAGCATGCAGGATCCCACGTTCGTGCACCTCAAGGATGGGGTCCTAATCATTTCTCCCCGATGTCCACCCCCATTGGTTGAGAGTTGCCCCCTCAGTCCTGACTCCTCCGCCTGTCAGAGCTGCGTGTACATGAGGCCGCTCGGGAGCAGGAAGCGGCCAGATGCACAGCAGGTGCTTGAAGCGCGATGACTCCAGGCTCATACGAACTGAAATGGGGACTTGGGAATGTGACCAGAGGTGTCTGCTCTACCAATCAAGCAAGGCTAGGTTAGAGCACAACGGTTCTCAACGTGTGATTTACAAGACTAGCTGCTGGAAACTTATTAGAAATGTGAATTCTTGGTCCTGAGTCAGAAATTCTGGGCACAGAGCCCCACAATATTTCACATGGCCCTTTCTAGTCAACCCCCCTCCCGCCCAAGCCTTAGAGGCAAATGCTGTTCCGATTTTTTCCACTACATATTGGTTCTGCCTGTTTTCAAATTTTATTTTAAAAAAGATTATATAGTCTTCTTTTAGGTAAAGCTTCTTGTACTCAGCATATGTCTTGAGGTTCTTGATATCGTTGTGTGTCTCTACAGTTCATTCCTTCTTATTGCCAAGTAGTATCCCATGATGTACGGAGATCACAGTGGGCTTATCGTTCTTGCTGTTGATGGACACCAGAATAGTTTCCAGTGTTTAGACTATTTTGAATAAAGCTGTATCAGCATTTTGGACCGGTAGTGTCATTCCGGCAGGGTAATGATAATTAATTAATAATTGATCTGATAAGGAATGATAAATAATGAATAATTCATACCACATGAATGCTTTACCCTAACCCTTATGGTCATGGAATGCCATGCCCTGTGGAGGTCATTCTAACTCAATGTTCTCTCAGACCTCAGCGTGCCCCGCACAGCCTCTCGCACCTCGCAGCACCAGGCACACTCCAGCACTATACTCAGAGGCCATTTTAACCAGTGAAATCACCAACAAAAAGTACTAAACTGTGAAAAACATGGCACTAAATGGACTGTAAAAAGAACACTCGTTTGCCAGAGGAGAGCCGAGACAAGAAGGCAGAGCGTTGCCTTGTTCAACCTCAGCCGGCAACATGTGTGCAGGTGACACAAATATTTCGCAGCTCCCATGTATCAGGAGAGCGTTGCTAGTACTGATGAGGTCATCTGTGTCAAAGTGGGGCTTCTATCCTCCCGCAGAGACTGGGGACCAGGCACCCTACCCTTCCCGATGATTATATTTCAAAGGAATGGCTTTCAGTCCTTGAGAAAGACACTCCCAGGTTGTAGGAGATACACACACATCTCAAAGGGAAGGAGAAAGGATTTACAACAAGTTTTTAATAAACACTCTAAGCAAAGGGAAGTCAGGGGCCTGTCCTCAAGTGTTGGCCGGAACGAACGCTAAATTCTTTCCGCATGCTCAAGCTTTTCCAGACGGAGACTCGACTGGGGTGGGGGTGGGGGATGGGGGGAGGTGGGGTAGAGCGGGCTGTCCCAGGATGAGGCCTTAAGCTGCTAGAATCCACACAAACATTTGGTCAAGTCCCTTAGTGCAGGGGTTTGGATGGAGTCATTCATGCAAAGTTTTTGCAGTTCTCAACACCATGGAGCAGAGACAAACTATCCCTCTGTGCATCTGCGCGCCGCGCCTCTGACCCCAGCGTCTGTGAGCGCGACGAAGCGGCGGCTGTCCTTACGCCTCGGAGTCTGGGGGCAGTTTGGGATGCAGCAATAGTCACTGGGACCGTGCAGTTCACCTCCTCTGGCAGGAGCGGCCCCAGCCTCCTCGCTCTGAGCAGTGTAAATCAGCCAGCGGGCTAAAGCCCCTTGGACGGACGGCTCAGTCCATCCTCAGAGTCGCGGACTGAAGAACACTCAGCAGTTGGCTGCCATGGGCTGAAACTGGAAGAGCGCCATTGTGTTACTTGACATCCTGCCCGTGATCGGCTCCAGGCTAGTGTAGGGTGAAGGGGTGAGGGGTGGAGTGGAAAAAGCCCGTCAGCTGCCATCGAAGCTTTATGGACTGCCAGGAACGCTGGGCCAGCAAGTAAAGAGCCTTGGCGGGGGGATGGCAGTGAGGAACTGTGTAGCGGGGGAGAGACGGGGGGGTGTCCAGAGGGATTTTCATAGTGGCCACATTGTAAGAACTCATCGTGTACGGACTATCGGAGCAGATCCTACTTCAGAGAGCGCTGGCTCCGGCCTTAAACATTTCCACCACAGAGCCTCAAGGCAGGGGAGAGGCCCAGGGGCTTGCCTGAAGTGGCCCCCACAACTGAGGAAGAGCCCTTGGAGTTTCCCGTTTCATTTTAAATATTTCTACTTCATCCGCCACAATATGTATCTTATTTTATAAAATGCTTCCCTTCTCCCAAACTTGCATCACATTGATAGTTCATGCTTTTCCTGTGGTTTGAACAGCCTCAGACACCCAGACTTAGTCCAGCAGCTTCATTCCACAAGTAGAGCTGGCCACGCAACTATTCCCTGCACTTAGCCAGGCATCCTCTCCGTGTCGGGCATGGCATCAAGAACTGAGGAGATAACGATGAATAAGAAGTGACTCTTGCCATCAGGGAGCTGATCACGCATTGGGAGACAGAAAAGTCAGTGAATGATTGCCCAAGACTTGCCCAAAGTGTGCAGCTTGGTGGTGCTGGAACAGAGACTTCCATCCAGTTCTGCTCCCAGTGTAGTCTGTTTGCTTCCCACCATACTGCCTCTCCTTCAAACACTGGGAAGACCCCAGAAAGAGGATGGGCATCAGACATTAGTGAAGTGGAAACATTGGGCTCCCAGGTTTCAGCTCCTGGATCCTGTGTGAGAGGGTAGTTCACAGGGCACCTGAATATGTTCCCAAACACCATTCCTGACGCGCCTATAGTTAATTGTTGATTACTCTCTAGAGTGGTTAGTTTAACTCTCTGTGTTGGTTCTGAATGGATTACCAAGTTCAGCTTCCAGAATAATCTTTTTTTTTAAAAGATTTTATTTATTTATTTGACAGAGATAGAGACAGCCAGCAAGAGGGGGAACACAAGCAGGGGGAGTGGGAGAGGAAGAAGCAGCCTCTCAGCAGAGGAGCCTGATGTGGGGCTCGATCCCAGAACGCCGGGATCATGCCCTGAGCTGAAGGCAAACGCTTAACCACTGTGCCACCCAGGCGCCCTAGCTTCCAGAATAATCTTTCACTTCTCAGTCACTGAAAGACTTTCCTGTGTCTTCCCAGCTCCTCACTGGCATCAACACGTTTTTACTGAACATATACCATGTGCTGGACAGTGAGCTAAGCTCCAGGAACAGAAGGAACAAAAAATATGCTCCCTCTCTTCAAACGGCTGAGTCTGGAGGAGTGGCGTGTTGGTAAAAGAATTGTAAGCAGGTCCTTGGTAGTCTGGAATTAAGAATATAGTTAGTGATGGTTTAAGAGTTAGTTTTTCCCTGGATCTGTTCCTACCTACCCTAAGGGAATTCCAGACCCTACAAATTCCTGATAGTTTGGGAGCAACGAGAGAATGTCTCCTGTGGACTAATTCTCTTAATGACCTTCTCCCAAACCTGTGGTTTCCTGTCCTGCCCCAGCTGGCTGTGGGGTGTTTCAGGGGCACCGTCACAGCTGGCATTGGGGCAGGAAACCCCTCACCCCCAGCTGGCTGATGCCTGATGCCCAGCTCCGGCCAGATTGTCCTGCTTCTTTGGGAATCCCTTGATATGACCTTGACCCCAGGCACCACAGCCCGTCATTGCAGAGGCCGCAGGCCCCATCACTAAGGACCCTTAGCCTTGGCAATGGCCCACAAAGCTGGAGATGGAGGTGTGCCAGGCTGTACCAGTAAAAGGAGGGAGCCTGGGCTTGTCCAGAGAAGGAGTGGGCAATGCTTGTTTAGGGAATGAGCACAGAGGCAGGACCACTCTCTCATTAACCTCTGGTCTTGTTTTTTACTATGCCTGCCACGTCTTTTCTTTGTGATCTTAAAGAAAAAAAAGAAGTCATATCTTCATTTAGTATTTATGAAAAAAGAACCTTTTCAGATAATGCCTTCTCTGTTCCCCCCACCCCCACATCTCTTCCCTTCATGCTACTCTTACCTCTCTCCCACAGAAACAAGAGGACTCAGTGTTGGTAGTATTGGGATATCCTTTGGGGACCTTTGTGATACCCTTGTCAAGAGCTCCTCCCAGTGCAGAGGGGAATGCTGCCGTTGGTGAACATTTAATGGCCATGGATACTTTTAACGGGTTAATGAGTTGAGTGATCCTTCTCTCTGTCTCTCTCTGAACCCCCTCCTTCTTGAGCCTGAAACCTGGAGATGTAGAGAAGAACAGGAAAACCCTTTTCTATCTGCCTCCGAAGTGTGCTCTCCAGGCCGGCCTCACCTTTAGTAAAGCTGTTATTTCCATCTGGTTGATTATGTCTGTTCTGTTTGGGTAGAATCCTCAGACGGAGGAGGAGGATTATTCCAAACTCCCCATATGTCATTTTTTAATATTACTTGCTTTTGGTTTATTGCCCCTGGCTCTAGGATCCAACACCTGAGTCCCCAGGGGCTGATTCAAGACTCTTTTAGAGCTATGCTCACTACTCTTGCTCCCCTCCAACATTAAGATGCTTTTTCAAGCAGGTGTGCTTTGAATGCTGATAAACATGTTTTCTTCCCTGAAGGTTTCCTGACCCACCTCATCAGTCCTTTTGTGAGTTCTGAATTTTAGAGGGAGCTCAGTTTTACTCAACACAGAAGTGCTGCTACTCACTCCAGGGTGATAATTGTTTGAGTGCAGTTTTTCAACTTCAGACTATTTTGAACCAGATAATTCTTTGTTGGGGGAGGGGCTGTCATGTTGTATGTTTAGCAGCATTCTTGGCCTCTACTCAATAGATTCCTATAGCACTCCCTCCACACTCTCTCATCCCCCAAGCTGTGAAAACCAAAAATGTTTCCCGACATTGTCAGATGTTTCCTAGGGACAAAAATCACTCCTGATTAAGAATAATTGTTCTAGAGAAAAATAGACAAGGTGAAGGAGGAGCAAATAAAAGTCTCTGTCTTTCTGGCAGGTTGGTGTAGCCTTCTCGGCAGGGGCAGGGGGGATAGCATTTGAGCTGAGTTTTGTAGGATAAAGTTACCTAGTCATCACAGAAAGATGAGTTTTTAGGGCACAGACAAGGAGGTGTTCATGGCCCTCTGTGAGGTCGTCTTGACCAAAAAATGATTCCTACCACTCTTAAGTATGCCTTCGAACATCCTAGGGATCGCCCACAGATGCCTGGCTCTCGCCAGCCTCATTTTTACTCATTCTGTCTGAGTTAATTCCGTGTCCCTATATCCAAATTCTACCTTTGCGGGCTACACTTGCTGTGCTATGTACCATTTTGGAAAAAGGGTTGGATTTCCAGAGCAAGATCCTCCAGAGGTGGGTTACTTTCTCTTAAACATTGTGTCTACACGTCGCTAGATGGAGGAAGTGGGTTCTGCTGTGAGCTGCAAATCTGAATACACTGAACCTCGCGCTGAGAATTCTAGGCCTCACTTCAGATCATCGTATGGTGGACTGTGTCCGTTGTATAATCATTCACGAGAAGAGACCTAAGTTCCACCTCACCTGGGATGTGACTCATCCGGGGACATAATGATCTAGGGGTGGAAGAGGAAGGAATCTGCATGGAGTGTGGGAGGAAGAAATTGGCATCCTCCTCCTCCAGTTGCTAAATTCCAGGGTAACAGTGGTGGGCGGTGGGAATCTCACAGCAGGAGTAAATGAATCACATGGAAACATCAATGAGTTTAACCATTTATTAATGCCACCCAACGTCAGGCTATGATTACAATCTGGTTTTAAGTACCGAGGTGCCCACCAAGGGACCCCTTACGGAGGCTGGGCCTGACAAAGCAGCACAGCACAGAGATGCAGGGAGAGCGAATGGGTTGTGCCATACACAGCGTACAACCATTCTGGAGGACAGTCATAGGCAGAACTGTGCTTTGCCAACTACGTGGTTTTTTAAATGACATAATTTAAAATACTAATAATACTAATAATAACAATATTTGAATTAGCAATACAACAGAACAGGAGTAGCATCAAATATGTTGGCTAAGTTATAGCACCTGGCAGTTCCGGTCACATGTTCCTCCCCTGAAAGCGAATTGCTGAGCACTGAGCACCAGCTACACCGTCCCCGGGCTTCACCTGAAAGTCAGAGGAAGAGCTAAGATCTGCAGTCTCTGGGGTAGGAAAGAAGCTCTTAAGAGTTTCAAGAATTGAAGCCAATTGATTGGGAAATGTTGGCCTGAAACAATATAAATCTCTCAAATTGGTTTCAGAAACTTGATGAAAGTTACCAAAAGCATTCACTGAATTTCGGAAAGCACCATGTTGGGAGGCCTGCACCGAGAAAACCCATCGTACAAGTCATTCCCACGAAGAGGCAATTGTCGTGTCCACAAAATGATTTCCCTTTTTAGAAAAGTATTCACTAGTCTCTTTAAATATTTTCTCATGGTGCACTAAATTATGTTTCAATGTTCAAGAATTAAATTAACCCACAGCTTTTCAGAGAACAGTGAACTCTACCATGTGAAAGGCAATGTAAACCAAACCGGGTTTGAGAACCTTGCTGTATTTAAGCACCAGACCCTGTGGCGGCCTCTCTGGTTCATGGTAGATGGGTATCCAGTGTGTCTTGCTACACTTCTCACCTGCTTGTTCAAGGTGGGAAGGAAAGAGGACGTGCATTAACTAAACCAGTGATGCTGCTTCGTGTTGTCCCCTGTGAGCATCGAAGAAATGGTAACGACACCATCTAGGTTCTTGTCTTCAGAGTCTCCCCTCTCTGATCACAAGCACAGGGACCTGTCAAAACCCTAATGACCCAAGGCTAAGTGACTGTCAAGGTAACGACTGTGCCAGATGACTCTCACGGCAAGGGCTGTTTCTATCCTGGAGTCCAGAAGGACCGGTGCCACAACATCCCACAACACAGCCTCCACACAGGAAGGGAATGTGTGTAATGCATGATTAGGGGCTAATTTCCCATCTTTGAGAAATGGGGGAAAGTCCTAGAATGGAGTATCTGGGAGGACCCTCCCCACATGTCTATCATCTTCTCCACCACGTGGGTCAGAAATAACGTGGCCCATTTTGTGTATTGGGAAATCTGGCCTGGTTGAGTGTGCTGAGGGCAGCAGGCATCTGGGTTTGTTCCCGAGTTTTGAAAGACTGGTCATACTCAGGTCTCTGATGACATAGATAAGCCTCTGACCGCTAGTACGGCCACAGGTGAGGTAACTCAGCCCCGATGATGACATCCGGCCCCCGAAAGCCCACAGTCCACCTTGGGGACAGTGTCTGCGAACTACCTCATTAGAAAAAACCAGGTTCTCCTCCAGCACTCATGTCACTAACCATTTAAGCCTCTTCTAAAATTGTCATTTCACCAGAGATTGTCATCAGCCAGCAATGTTTGCCTTTAAAGACAGAGAATACAAGAACGTCATCATCGAGAAATAAACTCCCTGGCTTCAGGTAAATATGTCTATTTTTGTCCTATTTCTCCTTTTTCTTAAGTTCTATCCCAACCCCGGTGTTTTATTTTCCACAGGAGTTCATCAGAACAATACACATTGATGGCTTGGAGAAGAAAAAAAAAAAAAAAAGCACATCATATAACAATGTTAAGCTTCTAGTGTCCAAGCAATAGAACTGGCGTTGGCCAGCAACACCATTATACATGTAACAGATGCAGACGGACTTGCCCACTTGTACGTCTGTCTGTGTGTTTCTATTAGTTCTGCCACCTTCGAGATATTAGCACCGGTTTTCAATAGCACCATTCTGCTGAACGGATAGGTAACTCAAGGCAGCTAGGGGGCGCTGTGCTTGGTGACTCGTTTAACTGCACTCTGCCTGTGCCTGGGTCTGGACTACGCTGCTCATGAAGTGAAGGCCCATCCCTGCCTCCCCCTCCGTCAAGAGGCCCACCCACCCACCCATCCTCGCTGTCTGGGTTCAGTTCACGTAAATGCCTCCCCTTCCAAACTAGGAAAGGTGCCTTGTATTTGAGACCAGAGCCTCGTGATGGGTGGTGAGAACACCCAGAATAAGCATTTTCACGTTCATGTCACTATTTTGGCCTCTCCTGACTTGCCTGCTCCCCCTAAGGAACAGACCTTCAAAAGTAACTATTGGGTGTACTGGGGTCAGGTTGAATCTCACTTTGAGTTGTGGGGTTTTTTCCTCAAGACTAGACATTTGTATCAAGTTCTTGTACTTAATACGGTTTACCTGGTTCTCAGAGGTATTTTAATCTTGAGCTCCATTTTCCGTCCTTGGGGCGTGTGGGGTGTGCTGCAGTCACGCACCTGGCTTTAACAGCTGTTGTACGCCAACCCCCAGCACTGGAAAGACGGTTGGCCCTCTGAGTTGAGGACTCAGGCAGGGAACATGCTGGAGGAGAAAAGTCAGATGGGAGACTCATCTGCTCTTCTCCAAAGGAAAGGTATTTGCCAGGAAAGTGGAAAAAATAAAGGTCCATGTTTCTTTTCTTACACTGGCAAGAAATTGATTTCTGTTCATCTCCTTTTCAAGAGTTTTCATAGAAATTACCCTTGAGTCAGAAATGTCTTCCATATAATTAAGCTAAATCCCTTACCTTTACTAAATCCTACTGTTTCTGACCATTTCCTCTTATTCTCGTGTCTCCAGGCAGGCACAGGAATAAGCCCAGATACCTAGTCTATGGAGACTGAGGGATATAGCCAGCACTTTCTCTCCCTGCCCCAGCTGAATAATGACTGAAGAAAGTGGCCCTTTGCCTGGGTGATTAAAGGAATGCTCCTGAACGCTCCCCCATGACATAGTAAACAGCAGCTTCCCCACGTAGGGAGGAAAAAAAGGATGATCTCCCCAAGGTAAATTAATAGGACTGTTCCCTGGATGCATGTGGTTCTATTTCCTGATACTCCTGAGGTAGTCTGGGAAAAATCTGGGGTCTTTGTTTTTACTTTTAAGGGGGCGGAAGATATCATGTCACTGACTTACCTAATTTGGCACCTTTCCCAGGAGCCCACCCCGGGAGATGCCTGAATTTCCGGGCTATGTCACCTGCCTATCGGGGAGCAGCAAGCGTCGCAGGCCCATGCCTTTTGCAAGGGCATTTTGTGGCTAATACAACACAGTAGATTTTGTTTGAGCCAAAGCTGGACCTGAAAAACCTCAGTGAAGTGGTTCCTGGGGCTAGAAGGCGGGAGAGTCAGTCGGCGGGCTGCCGCAGTCTGCGGTGGGGCCGGCTCCTGTCTACACTTAGAATGCTTTGGGGTTTTTGAGCAACTGTGGCTTTCTTGGCCTTCGGGTGTGGACGATGTGTGTCTGGGAACAGGAGAGGCAGCACTGGGCCCTCACAGTGGGCACAGAACATTTCTTCATGGTTTTTAGTGTTTGGCAGAAACTGGCTGATAAGTTGTCCTTGGTGCAAAGTACATCTGTGGAAGGAGAGAAGCATAAGAAAAACAAGACAAAAAACAAAGATTATCCTTTGTAAGTGAATGAGCACGACTTCTATTAATGGAAGATGTTACGTGTCTACCCAGAAAGGCTTCGTAATAATTCATGGTAGTTGACATCCACTGAGCACTGATTATGTGACACTGTGCAAAGTGTCTGTGTTAAACTGAATTATCGGTCACAGTTCTTCACTCCCGTGTAACAGCGTTAGAGACATTCCCACCCTTGCCATGGCTGCCTGGTGGGTGGTGAATACTTCTCCACTGCTTGACTTTGGCTTCAGCCCATTACTTGCTTTGGACAATGTGATGTCAGTAGAGACGATCCCTGTGGGGCCGTGGGAGGTGCAGGACGATGAGCCCGCCCTGATGAGCTTCTCCCGTCCCCGTGAGAAGGACATGGTTCTCGAAGCTAGTGGACCACGGAGGATGGGAGACACAGGACTGAACCTACAGCTTGCAGTCAAGGTCAACCAAGGCCAAGCTAGCTTAGCTGAACCGTAGCTGAGCTGCAGGCACTGAGCAAACTATACACACGGCTGCAGTTGAAGGCCCTGGCGTGAAGGCGTTGGGCTCTGCCGTATTGTCTGTCATGCGATAGTTGAACGCAAGGTTTCACGTGCATTGTTTCACTTAATCTCCCCAGGGGTGCTACCGGGCAAACAGGAGTATTTCCATTGTATAGATGAGGACTGTAAAGCCTACAGAAGTTAGAAACCTGCACGATGTTACCCAGCTGATAAGTGGCATAGCCAGAGCTAAACGGAGACAGTTTTGACTCTAGAGCTTACGCTTTTATCGATCCTATCATTCAAAGCACCAAACAATAACCCAGCTAGCCGACTAACCAACACATGCTGAGCAGAGCTCAGCAGAGCAGAAGATACAGCTATAGAAAATGTGGTCGCTGCCCTCCAGAAGTGTACCACGTGGATGAAAGCCTGAGACATACACAGATAATTCCCACAGGAAGAATCCGTGAGTTACCTGGATTCTAATCCTTGTTCTACTCGGACAGCTCTAGGCAAGTAAGTCCCTCATTTTTTTTTCCCCTTTGGCCCTGATTTCCTCATCCAGGATGCAGGGACTTTCTCGGGTGCCACCAGCACACACATGCTGGGAGTGGTGCTCAGACTGGACTGGGCCACGTACTCTTGGGCTGGAAGAAATTCAATAAGGCCCCAAAGAGCAGATTTTTCTTCTATACAGTGAAATTGTTTCAAACTTTGCCTGAGTGCCCCTCCAAGCTCTGGTTGCCTTGCTTTCTTTTTTATAGAAGAGATTCGAATAGTTTTGAAGAGAAACGTTTTTCACAAACAGGCTGCTGTCCTTTGTCAATAGGACTGTCAGTAAAAGCAGAAATTGAGGTAATATCCTTTTTACCCAAAAACTGTGAGAGTATTTTTTTCTCTTTATGCTTTTTTTCACCTTCAGGTCATGAAGGCAAAAAAATGCTTTTAATCTCCTCATAGCTCCTCATTCCCTTGATGGCACCTTGTTTTTCTGTGAAGAAATGAATGTCTTCTGTTAGCTGTCAGAATCCTATTTTGTTTGCAGGTTCGAACGGCACTTGGGAATCGGTAACATGCAATGTTCCTAGGACCCAAAAAATCTTCACTGCTGATTCTTTTCTTCTTCAGGCTTCTTCTTTAAGCCTATCATAAAATCCAACCTCCCCTAAAGTCCCACAGGAAAGTTTCTTAGGTGCTCTGTTTCAGAAGGAGTACACGTTTCAGCCAAGGACTCCCAACTGTGGGAGAGGAATTTGGGCTCTTCCTCTCCCATAGCTCCGTGAGGGCGGCCGGTATTCTCCATGGGGTCTGGGCCAGGCATCATGTGGGCTGCTGTTCAGAACGAGGCAAAGATTCCTTTCTAGGCTGCTGGCTTTGGAACAGGACCAGCATGGACGCCTGGGTATCACGGGCCTGCTCCAATTTCTTAGCCAGCATCACCCGAAGCCTTCATGGATGGTGACTGGAAGAGGGGCATGTGGCGTAGCTCTCTGCCCCACGTCTTCCCTGACATGAGTATGGGAGCACTCTGGGGCTACTTCGGGAAAGGAAGAAGGAAGAAGACAGAGGAGGTGTGAAAGCTCAGCTTGCACCCCATCCCTTCACGAAGCGTCTCTGGCCATCCTGGCCCACACGGATCCCCTCGGTCTCAGTCCCCACACTTGCATTACCATTGTAATATCTGCCCAAACATCATACTACATGCTATCTTGAACTGTTCTGTAAATGGTGGTAGGAGGCTTTTCTGCTAAGGCTCTAGCGTGATCTCTCAAGGCTGTCTACCATTCTGAAAAGGGCTTCCTAGAAACTCCCAAAGTCCTAACCTGTTGTGGGCTGAACTGCATCTCTAAAGTTTAAGTGTCCCCCAAAGTGGGAGTGATACATGTGAATGTGACCTTATGTGGAAATATTTCCTTGAAGGTGTACTAATGATCTAAATTAAGATGAGGTCATACCAGAATAGGGTGGCCCTTAATCCAACATGACTCGTGTCCTTATAAGAAGAGGAGGAGAGACAGGTACACACAGTGAAGAGAAAGCCACGGGAAGACACTGACGTCACAGGGAAGCTGGCCGTGTGAGGACAGAGACAGAGATTGAAGTGACCCAGCTACACGCCAAAGAAAGGCAGGGATTGTTAACAAGCACGAGGAGCTAAGACGGAGAGCATGGCCGTCCTGAGACTGATTTTAAACGTCTGGCCTCCAGAACTGTGAGAATACACTTCTGTTGCTTTACGCTATTTAGCTCCCGGTAGTCGGTTACGGTAGCCCTGGGACAGTCGTGCCCCTCTTCGCTCTGACAAGAACAGCAGAAATACCGCGTATGGAGCACTTACCCCATACCAGGCAATGTACTTCACATGTGCTCTCTCACTGGATCCACGGAGAAATGTACTTGTAGGTGTAGCAATTCTTTCAAAAACTGAGGGTTCCAGACAGGCTGAGTAACTGGGCCAATATCGCAGAGCTGGTATGTAGCTGGTGGCTGGGATTTGAACGTTGCTTCAGGGCCCCTAAAACTCTGCCACCAGGGGAATGAAGCTCTTGCACTGGCGATGGGGGAGGAGGGGGTCACGGACAGATCTTGCCTGAACACAGCATCTTCACTTGCTCAGCACAGGGTCCCCAACTGTCAGGTTAGGTGACACCTACGGGACCAACAGATGCTCAGCCACACCTGGTGTTCTTGCCTGATCTGGGGAACCATGAGATTGTGACCCTGCTTTTCAGTGGTCCTCAGAGCCCTGGGAGCATGCTGGGTCCTGCGGTCCTCCTGTTCGCGAGTGGGAGACTTGAAGGGAGAGTGGAGGATAGTGGTGGCCTAAATTGGGAGCCCGTGTTCCAGGCCCGTGTTTGGCAGCTCATTTAGACCATGACCATGACCATGAGCCCAACGTCATGGCGTGGCGGCACTGCACTGTTCTCTTTATTATTATAAAACAATGAAGGCTTGTTGTGCTCATCAGCGAACTGGATCCCAGCCGAAGCACACACAATGCTTATAATTAGGGGCAACTTGGAGAAGAGATCCCAATTTGCCTCTGCCAGTTCAACAGAAACCAAGCTCGGAAATTTAAAGGGACAGTTGGAAGCTTGTTTCTTTGTTGTCAGCTGTGTCTAGGCTGAAAGGATAATATTTTGCCCACAAAAGAAAGTTGCAAAACAATTTCAATATTGTTGACAAATACAGTTTCTGTAAGAGTTTGGGTTCCCTGGGGCCAGGGGCTGTATTATACTCATTTCTGCATCCTCGGTTTTTAGCACTTGTCTGAGAAGTATCTTGTGATCCCTTGTATTTGCCGAATAAATGAAAACACGAAATCCTATTCTTCTGGAAGTATATTCCAGTAGAAAGTTTGCTGACTCAAATGTTCATTTGTACCAACTCGGTGTCTAGGTACTGTCTTTATTACTTTCCTTATTCTTTTTCTTGACTTCTCTACACCCTCATTCTTTAAATTAAAACAAAAACAAAAACAAAAAACCAACCCAGGAATGGGGTGCCTAGGAGTTTTGCTTTTGTTTTTAAATCATTATGGTGAATGTAATGACTAGAATATACTCAATAATCAGTAAATATTTCTGGATAAATTAAAAAAAAATTTTTTTTTACCTACTTAGGGTTTTACAGTCTTTACTGTGGAAATGGTAGTTCTGATTTAGAATTTAAATCATTAACAATTTAGATGGAATCTAAAGGAAGTAAAATGGCCTGGAGGAAAGCAAACCTGATGAGGAATTCATATCTGATCTTATAACATGGACATAGGGCATATGTTTTTTGTGATGGCTGGCTGACAAGATTCCAGGCACTGAGTGATTTATTTTCAAAGCATTTTAGAGGGCACAGGGGTAAGGGTGGGTGGTGGGTTTTTAAAATCAAGGAATTTCTTGAAGCTGCTCTTCACGTTGTTTCTATATGAGTAAGCATGGCTCTGCCTTCAAGAGAAGCTAGTAATTAACTTCTGCTGCCCTGATAATTGTTGATGAGTGGAATTCATTGCTATTTACAGCCATTGCCAGCCAGCTGTTACTCATCAACTTCTCAATGTGAGATTTCAAGAGAAAAAAATACCAAGTATGCATTTAACCTGGTTTTGATTATTGAAGATTGCACTGTCCGGCGATAAAACAGTTAAAGACCATGTATATAGAATTTAAAAATAACAGCTCATAACACTGGGCATGGTCAACCAGGACGATATTGCTGCTTCAATTATGTAAAAATCAACACAACACAGATGGATTCTATAGCCTTAACATTTTAAAAACATGGTACGATAGAAGGTCATGAGATGACATGAAGGGAAGAGGGTCTCAAATTGGCCCTTTGATCTAGAACAGGGGGCTTCTCAAGCTTTCATGTACACACATATCACCTGGAGGTCTTGTTTAAATGCAGATTCTGATTCAGTAGGTCTGGGGTGAGGCCTGAGATCCTGCCTTTCTAACAAGCTCCCAGGTGAGGCCAAGGCAGCCAGTCCACAGACCACACTCTGAGTAGCAAGAGTCTGGAAAACTAAAAATTAGTAACGTCTCCGCAAATGAGCCCTAGGTAGTTTTTGGAGTTTCAAGTAAGGTCAATAATGGCCGCCCTTAAATGTAATTTGGTCAGAAAGAAGATGCACGTGACAGTCACTTCTAAAGCACTTTCTCCCTCAGTGTATTTCAGAATTTCCAGCTCAAATCTCCCTCCTGGCCTTCCCATATGTGTTGAAACCTATGATTATAGGTGTGATTCATGGACCCTAAATGATTCATGGGCCCATCAATAAACACATCCCAAACAGAACTCATTTCCTTTCTTCATTCCCAAACCCACTGCTGGGCGTAGGACGTCCAGTGAATGGTAGCCTCCTCTAATCAGCTGCCCATGTTGGAAATCTGGGCTTATTCTCCTTCTTCTTCCTCCAGGAATAGTCCTCCCAAGTCTCCCTGTCCAGTAGCTCTTGAATCCACTTCCTTCTCCCTACTGCCCGTCTACCACCTTAGCTTACATCACACCCATCTCTGGCTTGGGGGACAGCTGTAGTCTCCAGAGTGGTCTTCCTTGGCTATCTTCGACATGGCAGCCAGCATGACTTTCTCATCGCCACACCCCTGTCTGGGATACTCCAATGCTCCTTCTGCCCTGGGGATAAAGTCCAAACTCATCCACATGCTTCCCAAGCTCCAGCTTTCCCCTCCAGCCCTACCATTCCTAACTTCCCGTGACCTTCATACTTGAGTTAGACTCCTGTGCCATGACCGCAGAAACTGAAAGCCTCTCTGGGAACCTCCCGCCAGCCCTGTCTACTCATCTTCACTTCCTCTGCAGGCCTTCCCTGCTCTCCCCAGTTTACGGTCAGTGCCCTTTCCAAGAACTCTTACAACATCCTTACCTCCCTTATCAGTGTCCCTGGGTTGCAGCTTTGTTTCTTGCTTGACATTATGTTTACATGTAGTCAGTCAGGGCCCAGCAAGTATCTGCTGAATAAGTACATGATTTGTCCACAAGCAAGCTCTAGGGAAAATCTTCTCAGGGCGTGAACTCTAACGACAGTCTCTGCTGAATGCCAGTCCCCTCAGTCCTTGGAAGGAGGCGAGGAACAGATTAACAGACCACAGCCTTCACTACCTCTTATCTTGAAGAATCTTCAGAAAAAGACTACCACTGTGTACCACCAACATGCTGGCTTTCAAGAGTTTTTCACTTAGGTGATGATGTCTAACAGTCAGTTCTTTAGTTAGGGGCACAGTAAATTCAGCCTGACCCTCTAAATTCCAATCCTGGGACTACATCTATAAGAGGCATTCTCTACTTTGTAATGGATGTAACTATCAAAAAGTCCTCTCTCCCTGCCTGAAAACCTTCTCTCTAGGCTTTTAATTTAATTTAGAAAACTCACATATCAATGAAGCCCCAAATACCAATGGAATGGATATTAGAATTAATGCTTGAACCCATTCATAAATGGATAAGAAAACCGTAGTCTATTGAAATGAATTAAATTGCCCAAGGGAGGTAACTGAACTGGTTTGTTGATGAATCTTTTTTTTTTTTTTTCTTTTCAAAAGCACTTAATACCTGCTGTTTAAAATCTATCACAATACCTTTGGAAGGCTTGTGTTATTATTCTCCTTACATCCAAAAGGAAACAGGCTCAGAGCATTAAATAACCTGCCAAGGTCACATAGATAGAAGCTGCCATGGGAGACACACTCACTGCTGTCTGAGCCCAATGCTGGCTTCCTTCCACCCCCGAGGAAGTGAGGCATCTGAGGAGAAGGAGACCTGGCCTGGCACCCTGGCTCTGCAATCAGCCCACCGTGTATTCACGAACAGGCCACTTAACCTTTCCAGGCTGTAGTTCAACACACTTAAAATGGTGAAGGTGACCATAGGCTATTCGACCTTGGGATGCTTTCTGAAAGTGGAGGCTGAATGTAGCAGGCATCACTGATGCTCCCCTGCTCGGGTCTCCCTCCTTGGATTTGTTGGTCTGTCTTCATGTGTCACCCCCCCCCCCCCGGTCCCCGCTTCCCTGTTCTATAGCCTCTAATACCCAGAGACCCTGGCTTTGGAGGATCGCCCCAGAGCTTACTGGAGCTCATTTGTCTCTCCATGTAGAGAGCTTTTAACACCTGAGAATTCCCTTCCCCCTGGGTAGCCCTTGGCCAACGGCTGAAAAGTGTAGGAGTATGAAAGTCCAGCTCCCGGGAAAAGTCCAGCAGACAGCTCTGACCCGTGACTTGCACCCCAGAGCTCCCCTATAGGACCAGGCTGAAGCGGCAGCCTGGCTGCGCTTTCTCCCTCTTCTGTCTGGCTTCCCCTGCTTCCTTCACAGTTTTCCTTGGGAGCACTCCCAAAATGAATCCCTTGCACACAGATCTGCCCCTCAGAGCTGTTTCTGTGGAACCTGACCGAAGCCAGTGGTGCTGCATTGATAGAGAAGGCCGTTCAGCACCTGACTGGTTTCCTGAGGAAGGCTGGCGCATCTCTCAGAAAGCTTTGAAAAAGCAGAAGTGACTCTCATTTGTGCAGGATGACATCAGTGTGAATGTGCTCCGAGATAGGAAAATGCACGAGATAATCCCTCAAGGAATTAGAGTCAAACCTCCCCGAATTGACAGCTTGCTTGAGTGCAGCTGGCTGGCCTCTTCAGCATGAAGATTCCTGGCACCAAAAAGGGGGCTAAAACTATCCACAATCGATTCACACAGGACACCTTATTTATGAAAGCTCTCTCCCCACCCGGCAAGGTCATTCACCCACCATCACTCTTCTTGCAGGCCTGCTGGCTGCATTTTCGGAATTCTGGAGGTCTGGGTTCATGATCACACAGGCATCGGTCTTCAGTTGTATTGTCCTCTGAGGAGACACAATGGACGGTCCTCTTCTGAAAGCCACCCCCACAGGAAGCGGTGCACTGAAAGAGAGGGGTACACGGAGAGTCACAAGTCTTCCCCAGCGGCAGCACGGGAGCTCTAGCAAACACCTCTACCACCACTGTGCTCAGGTAGGGGAAAGTCTCCATTACCTGAAATCATCTTGAAGGCATCAGAGAATAAAGCACTGGTCATGTGGAGATGTGAATTTAGGAAGAGTTTATATTACTGACTGTGGACCGAATTTGGCTTAATTTACTATTGGTTCTCTGAAGAATGTGGACAGAGGTTGAACAGCAAGAAAAATAGAATAAAATTTTGTACCTAGCTCCTGGTGCCTCAGAAATCCCTTACTCTGAACTCATGTTGATTTGGGGCTGGGAATCAGACGTGAGGAAAGGGAAATGGGAGAGGAAAACCATGGAGGAATGGAGAGAGAATGTGGAATGGGCCCGGCTGGCCCATGTGTGGCCTCAAGCCACACAGGCAAGATGGCACCACAATGTCATGAAATGGCTGCCTAGAAGCAGAAGGGAAGTTCTCTGACCTGCGAAAGCAGCTTATGATTCCTGGGGATATGAGAACATGTGTCTGAATTTACCACATATACCTTGAAAAAAAAGTCTTGTTATTGTATATATCTATAAAACATAAAATCCACTATTTTAACCCTTTTTAAGTATACTGTCCAGTACCTTAAGTGCATTCTCAATTTGGTGCAGTCATCACCTCTAACCATCTCTAGAACTTTCTTATATTTCCAAATTGAAACACTGTTTCCGTTAAGTAAGAGCTCCCCAATCTCCGACTCCCAGCCCTAGCCCCTGGCAACCACCATTCTATTTTTTGACTCTATGAATTTGACTATTGTAGATAACTCATATAAGTGGGATCATACAATATTTGTCCTTTGGCCCTTGCTGATTTCGATTAGCACGATGTCTCCAAGTTTTCTCTGTACTGTAGCACACGCCAGCATTTCTTTTACGCTGGAATAATATCCATTGTATGTTTATACCACACTTTGTGTATCCATTCATCTGTCGATGCATGCTTGGGTTGCTTCCACATTTTAGTTATTGTGGACCCCAGATACTCTAATGATTAACATCTATTTCATGCTTTATTACTTTTAGCCTTATCTTTCTTATATAATCAAAGCCTCCCAGAGAGCAGAAACCAGAAAGAAATAACTACTGAGCTGATCCTGAGTAAATAAAAGTGTGCACCAGAGGACAGTGGGAAGAGCAAGGGGGGTTAATCAAGCCAGAATCTGATACAGAGTCCTGGACCCGACCTCCAGAGATGGGCTTTTCCACTCACTTCATATTGTCCTGGATCATTCGCTCAACCTCTCTCTTTCTTTGAAAATAAGGTTGTTAGATAAAGAACACATGACTTCCTTTCCTGCTTTCTGCTCCTAAGGGTCTGATGGAGCCAGGCTGGGCCGGTCCTGGGTGCTGAAAGTCCTCCTGGCCCCCTTGGGGAAGGGAGATTAAGGTGAAAGAACTAATTCCAAGTCAAGCCCAAAAATAAGCCAGAGAGGTCACTGTCCATGCATTTATTCGTAAATGAAAATGACTCGTGATAAAGAAGGTGCGTGAATTTGTGTGGTACTTAACTGGAGGATTAAGCAGGAAGCATGGCTACTGATTTGGGTTTTGTTAACAGCAGACTGTGAGTCTGGGGTTTTAGAGAGAAGGCACATCTCTCTTAATGCTCAGTTCCACTTCTTTGGAAACAGCTACGATAAGGAATCTTTGCGCAGAACTGAGCATCCCAAAATAGGGGTGGGGCTAAGGCTGATTAGCTGAACCCCACACTAGTCTCACCCAGTCCTGGATGCCCTGTCCAAGCGGAGCCCAAGGGTTCTCTTCAGCTTAAACTGGCCTGTTTGGAAATGTTGATTCGCAGGGTTCAGCAGATGGTCGGCAAAGATTCAGCCTGCGGGCAGCTATAAAACTCTGGTGTTGCTACCACTCAACCAGTGTGGGTGGAACGGAGAAATATGAAGAGGAGGAACCATTGGATGTTTCGGAACTAATGCAGCATCTTCACTGAATAATTTTCTTGCACTTACTACCAATACACGGCAGACACAGTTCTAAGTGCTCAGGAGATACCCTCGAGTTCAGTCCTGGTAACAACCATGTAAATCAGATTTGTTTTCTGCTTTTGCTGGTGTAGAAACAGGTCCTCCTGTCTCCCGACTTCCCTTTTCCTTATAGCATTGAGTGGGCATGGAGCTTCATGTCCTCCAAATCTGGAAATTTTCTTCTGTTAATACTTGGATCGCCTCATTTCTATCCCATCTCCATTCTCCCTTTTTGGAATCTTATTTCGATGTTTTATCTCCTGGTGTGACCCTCTACTTTTCTTATCTTTTATCATATTTTCTTTTTGTCTTTGTTCTCCTTTTCTTGAGAGATTTCTCCACATTATTTCCCAATCCTTCTACTTATTGTTTTACTTTTGCTACTATAAAAATTCTTAAGTTTTTCTCATATTCTCTGAATATTCTTTTTATATAGCTGTGCTAGGAAGCTCTGTCATGGATGTAGTCTCTTGTTTCTCTGAAGAGATTACTTACAGTTTTTTTGGGGGGGGGTTCAATGTTTCTTTCAAGGTCTCTATTCCTTGGAGTTTCTTTTGTTCTGTTTGTTATTTTGTCCTTGGTGTGACAGATTTTTTCCAAACGTCCAGTAATCCCAGGCTACTGACTTTCGATGAGGTACCATTGAGTTGACTGATTTCGTGGGTGGCAGTTACTGAAAGGTGGCTTTTTATAAGGGATCAGGAAGAGATCTATTATGTGAGGTTTTTTTTCTCTTGAGGCTAACCCAGTCCCCTGCCTTTGTGGGGCTCTGTTGGGGAAACGAGGGCACTATTTACTGCATGTTTTTTCACTTAATCATTGGTGAGAAAAGCTCTTCTGTCCCCACCGACCGACTGTGACAGATTCCAAGGTCTCTTTTGGTTTACTTCTCCAGCGAGAAGACCTCCAGGCTACAGTCAGGATGAAGGAAAGATCTAAAGGTCCAACTAACTGCCTCTCTTTACAAACTTTCAACCAACTCCCCCCCCCCCCCCGCCCCACTGCTGCCTCAGAGGAAATCTCTGCTATGAACAGTTGTCAGCTTTCTCTGGCATGCTAAGTCAACTATAAGTCTGGCTATCTACTTCCAGCTCCCAAAATTTTATTGACTCCTTCTCCGATATCGTTTCCTGTCCTCTCATCTTTGTGGATTTGCGGCATTTTTACTTTTTTATCTCTTCTATTTAATGCAGTTTGGGGAACAGAGGCAAATGTATATGTTCAACCCATCTGCACGTGGTACTTGGGCTCCAGGATTTGCCCTTTTCACTTACTGATAGGCGTTAGAGGTCAAAAGCAATTCTAAAGGCTGACTTGGTAGGTGCTAGCCACCCTTCGTGCCCCCTATTCTTTGATTTGCACAATTGATGAATTTTTCACACATGGCTCTTCCAGGGAAACTTTAACTCATGTCCACCCCTAAGAGGCAGTTACCTCTAATTCTCTAAACAAATGTTGAACTTCTGTTGTTAGAAATTTTTACAACTCAGAAATATAGGTCTACCTCATTCTTAAAAGGGCTGTACTATAACAAAGTAATAGATTGACCAGTTCTATCAGAGGATATGAGATTATTTTTAGGAATTGCTATGACAAACAACATGGCATTGAACATCTTTATCATCATCTAGGATTATGTTTGATGAACATAACATAATAAAAAATTTAAAAAAAACATAACATAGGGGCGCCTGGGTGGCTCAGTCGTTAAGCATCTGCCTTCGGCTCAGGGTGTGATCCCAGGATCCTGGGATCGAGCCCCGCATGGGGCTCCCTGCTCCACTGGGAGCCTGCTTCTCCCTCTCCCACTCCCCCTGCTTGTGTTCCCTCTCTCACTGGCTGTCTCTCTGTCAAATGGATAAATAAAATCTTAAAAAAAAAAAAAATGAAAAAAAAAAAACAAAAAACCCCATAACATAATTAAAAATTTTAAAAAAGGATTATGTTTGATAGTATATTTGCGGGCTAAATTATTGCAAGTTGAACTGCTAGGTCAGTCTATGTACTTTAAGTTTTTCCCTGATTTTAATGCTTTCTGTTCTAACTTGAAACAGATGATTGTAACTGAAAAAATGTGTCGGAAATTGAAGAGCAACAACCACACAAAACCTCATTTTACAACCTGAATGCTACCTAAGTGCCAAAATGAGAAGCAGACTGCATTCTTACAGGCAAAGGGGGGTGTTTTTGGTCATTTCCTCTTCTCAGTGAGTTCCCTAAGAGCAGGATATGCTTCACACATCATTACTGTAGTATTTGCTGGGCTATCATTATCTTTCTTGCCAGAAAGAATATTGTTGAGCTTTCCTTTATAATGAAAAATAAGGTACTAGAGCCTCAGGGAATCGACAGACTTAAAAACATCCATCTGTAGTTGTTAATCTTCTGTGGGATTTTGTGTTCCCGAATGGGGCCCAAATTTGTGACATTTTCGGGATAGTTCATGTTATATCAATTATTTTCTTCTAATGGTCACATGTGATGTGGTTATGATGCTTATATTGTTATCCAGGTTCCAGGATATTTTTTAAAAAGATTTTATTTATTTATTTGTCAGAGAGAGAGAGAGAGAGAGAGTATACTCGGGGAGCAGCAGGCAGAGGGAGAAGCAGACTCCCCGCTGAGCAGGGAGCCGATGTGGGGCTCGCTCCTGGGACTCCAGGATCATGACCTGAGCCGAGGGCAGACACTTAACTGACTGAGCCACCCCGGCACCCCCAGACTGAGTATTTTTGAAGAGCCTAATCCCAACACATTTATTTGTTGGATATCGTCTTTTCAGGTTCTGAAATCAACGATGGATGAAGAAATTTGGTTTTGGAGTAACTGAATTTCTACTCAACGGAAAATGGAATCATTTTCCAAGGGAGATATTGTAAGATGCCCAAGTATAAAGTGATAAAATTACATTTACATGAAAAAAATTACAATTGTACATAACATTTTCCATTGTTCCCATGACCCATGGGGACAGGGTGAGAGCCGGGTGCTAGCCCTGGCGGACCGTTCAGCGGGATGCATAAACAAAAGTTTGTCCTGACACCAGTATCTCCTTTGGCAA
The DNA here is from genome assembly GCF_024610735.1 of Ursus americanus. Classification (NCBI taxonomy): domain Eukaryota; kingdom Metazoa; phylum Chordata; class Mammalia; order Carnivora; family Ursidae; genus Ursus; species Ursus americanus. The sequence continues at coordinate 39,353,863 of NC_142141.1, read as the reverse complement.
TTCATCATGAATCAGCATTAGACACCAGTGAAAATTGGGAATTCACAGAAAGTACTATGTGCCCTGTCTATCTAATGAAGTGGCTGACATCATTCTTCTTTGCTACGGGGCCTTTTTTAAGCTATAAAAATAATAAGCAAGGCACTTTTTTATATATTTGCAGGCTAAATGATTCATGTACAATGTCCCTTTAGCAATAATGAATCATCTTGTTCTCCCTAGATTTGAGTGGGTACCAGAACTAAAGAGACCAGCACAACCTTGAGCTGGATGTACCAGCAGAAGCCTTTTTCAAGAGCACATGCCAGCCTGTGAATTGGTCACGGGGGTGCAGGAGCAACCACGCCGCTCTGAACAATGAGAATCAATAAGGATATAGCAGCTTAAAAATATCTGGGCATTACGTTTGGTGAAATACTGCATTGGCCTGTGTTATAACTATCAAAATACACTCATACAAGAACAAGCTACTTGATAAAATATTAATGGTTGAGGGATTTGTGTATCAGATCCTCTTGGCTCCCCCTGGCTCCCTGCTGTTGGCCTTTGGTCCGTCCTCCTGAGGTGGCAACCAACTTTGTGAAAGCACAGCCCAGCCCACTGGCCTGCACCCCCACGTCCATGCTGTGTGCCTCTCACCTCCTGACCCTGGGCTTTTCTTGTTGAGACGTGAGACACGGTGGGGCCTGCCCAGTGCCCACACATGAATAACCCAGGACAACAGGGGATAGAGGCCATCTGTGAGGGGACTTTTTACCCAGCCCTGAGAGATAGGAGCCAGTAGATCATCTCCTCCCTTCTTGGCCCTGGACAAACTACCCTAAGAGGCAGTAGTTCACACAGCTTTTAGAAGGCCTTCTTTTGAGAGTGAGCAACCAGTTGTTCCTGACCCCAAGCAGGAGTCCATTAGGACACATGGTCAGTCTGGTAATGTACCACCTCACATTTGATTCCCCCCCTTCCCTGTCTCCTTCCTCTTTCCTATCACTCCTACTTCCTTGACACTGTATTTCCTAATAAAGTATTAGATTTGGCCTTAAGACTCTATTTTCTAGAGAATCCAGGATATGACAAATCAGAGTGATGGCAGAATCTGTCTATGGGAGAATTTTCTTTGTTTTCAGCATCACTGATACAGTTATTTATGTAACAAGTAAACTTTGTGAGAACAATAAATCTTTCCCTCATTTGCAGTTTGACTTTTTTGTTTGTCTCTCCATCAAACAGGCTGGCCATCTGGCAAACTGATCTGAGGATTGACAAGATCTGAAACTCACAAAATCAGGCTAAGCTTCAGGCTTCAGGGCATATCAACTCCTGATTGCTTCAGGAAAAGCCCCAGGATCCAAGGTGTTGGGACCCAAAATTGCCTTTTGTTGGGCTTTGTGCCTCTGGGATAATATTGGTATTTGCTCTATTTTCTTTTGACAGTATTTGAACTTTTCTCTTCTGAGCACAAGACAGTACACATTGACCACACGTCAATTAAAGATTAACTTTTAGCAGACTTAGAGGCATTAATGGCAGAAGGGTACCAGAACTAAAATATATAGAAACACTCTGTAAACCAATGGATACACTGACCATTGACAATGAATATATCTTACCTTTGAAATCAAAAGAAAACAAACGCTATTTTTTAAAAGACTAAAATAAGTAGAAGAGAATATAACTGACTCTTACCAGGTCCCAGGTCCCAGTGGCCCAGTGACAACAAGGGTGACTGTTGCAGGTCGCGGTGGGCATGGGCCTTTTCGTCCAGTCACAGAGACCTCCCGGACAAGTCACTGCTCTCTCCTGAACTCCGCCTCCACAGGACCGGGAACACTGATGTAGAACGGGGACAAGTTTAGATAAAAATCACATGGTGACATTTTCAGTGATAAGGAAAGACCTTTTTATTATCATTTTTGTTGTCTACAGTGCTGGTGTCTATACTGGAATCTGTGCCAGGTTCTTCACAATGACCACCTAACAGTGGCGAAACAAAAATTTAAGAGCGAGAAGGAAATTAATAAAGGACATTCTGAGGATACGAAGAGGAGGGAAAAAAAAATCAGAAGATGCCACGTAGTTCAGTGTAAAACAGAATGTCACACAGAAGGAATTCTGTTTAAAAACCTAAATGAGTGGTCATTCCAGAATGGACGACATGCTATCTGCGTTCTGCCTTCTGACACGAGTATCTGGAAACCAAAATGTAAAACGTAGACGTTTTCGTTATGATCAGCTCCAACAGTCCAAACAGGAAGCACACATTTGCAATGGAATTTTATTTCCCCTTAAAATGGGATTCAGTCTTCCTTTCCCACTACAAAATGCTTTAGAATTAAATTTGTCCATACTTGGAATAGGAGAATTGATAGGTTTGCCCCGGGGTCTGATACGCTGAATGTAATGCTCACAAAAATAAATTTGAGATGACAAGCTGAATTCCTAAAGGGATACAACTCTAAAATGTGTCAGGTTTTTGCTCACTAGTAGAATTTTATAAGACCTGTTGTCTCATTTTCCTAAGGTTTCTAGGAGGAAATTACATTATCCACCAAGAATCTTTGAAGAGTACTTTGAAAAATCTTAATTATGGTATGGTAACAACAACAGCAACAACAAAATAATAGCGGTTGGCAACATCTTGCCCATCGCATCAGGCACAGCGTGAGTGGTGGTGCCACAGAAAACAGGATAATTACATGCAATCAATGCTTTCTGCTCAATAAAAGAACTAATCTATTGCTTTCACCATATTCCAACTTTGAGAGTCAACATGGATTTTCCCCATTTATTCTGTTTTTAACCCTATATGAGGAGAGAAGAGAGGCATTCCCCCATGTGAGGTCATCACACCTACAGGTATGCATATATTCAGGGCCACCTGGCCATGTAATCTCCAGGAAAGGAAGTGAAGAAAGTCTACACCAATGGTTCTCCAAGCGTGGTCTCTGGACCAGCAACTTTAGCAAATGCACAGTTCTGAACCCATCCCAGACCTCCAAACTGGACACTCTGGGGGTGGGGTCCAGCCATCTGTGTGTTGACACCCCCCCCCCCCCCGGTGATTCCGAAGTGCGCTACAGTTTGAGAGCCTCTCCTGTAGAGACATCCCCACAGCTGAAATGCTTCCTCCCTGCTGGAAGTCTGGGCCAGCTGACATACCGAAGGGGCCCACAATATTCCCATGATGGCAGTCTGCTAGTGTGCACGGACAAGGCAGCATCATGCACTCCTGGGTACTCAGGGTAAAGAAGCTAAGGGCGCCCAGACCCTCAAATCGATTCTTGCATTTTCCATCTCCCTCAGAGGGAAGTCTTCCAACTGTGTGGTTTGCCCAGAACAGAGTACTACTTCAGAAAGGAGGGTGGTGGGAGCCCTTCAGGGAACAGCTCCTGACGGGGGCTCCCAGAACACGTCTTTTTCATACCCAGAAAGCAGATCTGATTGCTCATCTTTAAAAACCTGCCGATGGCATTTCTCTCACAAGGCTCCTCTGCAAATTCCTGGATTCTGAAAGCTGTCACCAGGCTCATCGTACGTGGAGGACTTGGAGGCCTAGGTCCAGAGCATGGGAGTAGCAGGCACTTGATGTGCTCTCGGGCTGAGCAGGTAAGGAGGAGAAAGAAGGGACAGTGGGGGCTGCTGCCCCAGAAAGCACCAGGTACTGGCCCAAAGCCTCAGGAATCAGCATGGCTGCTTGACACGTAGACAGGAAGTGGCTTTGGGGGGATCCAGTCTTCTGTAAGCTATGACACTAACTCTTGTCCTACACTGTGGTTCACCACCTTCCTTTCTAGGGCACGTGGAAGGTTGGTTCCCCCCCGACCCCCAGAAATAGTTACCGATTCCCTCTTTCTCCTCAGTTCACTCTTTGTTCAATGCCTGCTGAGCAAATTTCTGTGGTAGAAAGAGCACAGACACTGGAGTCTGCCTCGTGCTGAAACTAATATTCCACCATTTATTTTCTAGTTGTGTGAACTCAGGTAAGTTTCTTAATCTCTGAGTCTCAATTTCTTCACCTCTACAATGGAATTAATAAAGCCTACCATTCGGTTGCTGTGAGAATTAAACCAAGTGTCGTAGGCAAAATGCCTAGCCCGTAGACACACTCAAAATATGCTGGGTTCTTTTTTTCCTCTTCTTTCTACCACCCATGGATATGGTTTTTGGAGCTGTTAAGGTATTTGCCTATTGGCAAATGAGATCATCACACTTGACCAAAGAGCAGTCACTTTACTTTCATGTACTGAAGTAGGGCAAAGACCCAGTGGAGCCTGGGCCCTCACAAAACAGAGGACACCCACACAGGCACAAACACACTTCCGTTTATTTGTGTAAACAGTGATCTGGGCATTGAACTGAGAGCTGGAACTCTAAAATATGCTGTGTGTGGAAAGGAGCTGGCCACGAGCCCCAGCTCAACCGCAGAGGCCTAGCAGAGGCATGTGAGGGTCTGCCCTCAATGGTTCTCCTCAGAGTGGTCTGTGCGCATTTCCCCAACACAGACCCCAGTTCTGCCCAGTATATCCACTGGGAGACTGGGTTGTGCTAAAACACTGAATTGTCACAGTTGAAACCACACAACGTGGTCTTCAAGTTGACCTGTTTGGCCTCCTCCATACAGTGCTGGGCCACTGAATGAAGGTCAGTCATTGTCACAATGCACGTGTGGTCTTCCCTCACAAGGCAAGACCCTTTAGACTCACAAGGTAATACAGAGATTCACATTTGCCTGGCTGTGTGGCTAATGTATCTGGAGACCATACCTGGCTCCAGGGCTCCACCTTCCACTCCTCACAGGGCTCCATGTTGCAGCTCATGCTCACGGGGGGACGAATGCCAGCCAGGAACTGACAGTGAACTGGTCTCAGGCTGCGGTGGTCCCGGCTGTCCGCACACTGAATCTCCCGGATCTGGAAGCCCCCACTGCAGTTTCTGGAGCACTGCATGGAGAGGGAAACAAAAGGGGATACCTGAGTCCCTGGCATCAGGCTTTCATTCCCCTGAATTCCAGGGGATTCTGCAGAGAACCATGAGGTCCCAGGCTTCCAGTCACGAAGAAGGGTGAAGTCTAGCTTAAGTGACCTGTTTCCTTCACAGGCCCTGGAGAGGGAGTCACTCAAGCAACATCCAAAGATGGAGCTGCCCATGTCAGAAAACACAGGTAGGGAAGTATAAGAACTGGCTGGCAAGTCCTGTTCTGTCACTCACTTGTCATGAGCTCTGAGGCAAGTTACAGAAACGTTCTGCCTCAGGTATCATATTTGTAAGCCGGGATAATAACTGCATCTTCCAGGGCTGTGGTGAAGATCACGGACCCTTGGGTTGGGTGTCTGCTGGCCCAGCGCCTGCCTCAGTGGGCAGCCTGTCCCTCTGGTGTGTAGTCATCTGGGTGAATGAGGCTGCCCACAAGGGCACGTCTCTGCCAAAGCTACACTCATCTCTCCCACAGAATCCTGATGAAAACCTGTTTGCTCCATGACTCTGAAGGCAGGGTGGGTTACCCTTTGTCAAGTGAAGGGCCTGTATGAGGGAAATAATCGGAATCACTGCTCAGTGGTTTGACTCACGCAAGTGAGCAAACCCTGTGCTTGGCCTTACCACCATCCTGCGTCCCATAGCCGACATCATCTGCCTTCATCACTGAGAGTTTGCTCAGCACAGGCTCATGGAAAGCCATTACGAGGCCCTCCTCACTGCCCCCCTCCCAGAAGCCCACACCTTGCATAGCAGCCCCTGCATCCTGCTGGGTCTCGGGAAAGAGCATGGTTCACCTGCAGGCTGCTGACTCCTTGAAGTCATGATAAACACTGATGCACTAGAGGCCCCTAAACCAGAGTTTCCATGGCCTGTTCGGAAGTAGACCCACTCCCTGACCTCTTGGACTTCGGAAGCTACTCCATTCTCCACCTAGATTTACTTGATCATAACTCGAGCTTCCAAGCCTTAGTCCCCAGGGTCTTTAGAATGCTAGTGCCCGCCGAATCCCTTCCATTCATCTTGCCCCTGCCTCCTAGTCTCTCCTGGTCCTGTCCTTGCCTGGCCTGTCTTGTCACCATCCACACTCAGGTGGGGACCGGAGTAGGAGGGATGGGGACAGACCCCTGTGCTCCTCAGCCCTTTCCCCCAGACTCTCTGTGGGTTAAGAGTACGTCCCTAGGGTCCTTATGTCCTGAATGTTCCTCCCTCTGTCCTTCACATTACCTGCTACTGCTCTTTAAGGCCTCAGCTGAAATGTCATCTCCTCAGAGAGGCCTTCCTGGAATGCCTTTATCCAAAAGAGGCTCCCCCCCTTGTTATTTCTCTCAGCTCCTTCTCTGTTTCTACCACAGGAACCCAAAATGTGGAACAATTTTTATTCATTCTGTGTGTCCTTTCTCTTATGATCTCACTGCCATGAAATTGGAGCCCTATCTGCTCTAGTTACCACTGTGTCCCAAGCACCCAGCATGGTGCCAGGCATGGCACGGATGGTCTGCACAGGCTTGCTGAATGCATGAACGGATTCGGAGAAATGGGTAACCCGGGGGTGGGGGGTTCGGGTGGGCTAAAGAGACCTGTGGTCACTGTGGGGATGATAAGCATCTTCACCTTCCCCATCCTCCCAGCTTTTATCTCATCAGCAGTCTTGGCTGAGAGAATGTACCAGCAAGAAAGTGTGCCCATTGCTCTGGGTATGTTTGGCCCCCTCTCTACATAGTGAACAATTATGATCTTTCTGGCTACGGTGGAATAGTCTTAATTGTAGGCTTTGGCATCGTGAAAGAAAATTCCTCAAAACTTTCAGGAGAGGTACGCCCCGAAGCACAGTTCCCCCTTCTGTCACCTGCAGATGGTACCAAGTCACCTGACTTCACACCTTGGGCTGTCACACAGAAAGATGCTGGCCCATGTGACAAGGGACAGACTGATGCTCTCATGCTTCCATACATTGAATGTTTAGCTTCTTAGAAATAAATGACACTTGCCAACAGCACCCCTCCCACACACGAAACAAATAAAAAACCTCACTTTCCTGGGTGCCTGGGTGGCTCAGTCAGTTAAGCATCTGCCTTTGGCTCAGGTCGTGATCCTGTGGTCTTGGGATCGAGCCCGGCATCGGGCTCCCTGCTCAAGGGGGAGTCTGCTTCTCCCTCTCCCTCCACCCCTCCCCATCACTCATGCTCACTCTCTCTCTCTCAAATAAATAAATAAATAAAACTTATTTTTTAAAAACCTCACTTTCCTGCCATGTGGTAAGGACACAAAGGAAAAAGTAACCATCAGTTTGGAATCAGCCACAGAACAAATGAGGAAACATGCTAATAATATCCACACAAAGCAGCCATTTGTTTGACAAAACAGATTTCTGGGAAACAGCACGTGGTAAAGCAACAGGGCTGTTTATTAGGACAAGGGAATTTTACAAGGTGTAAGTACGAAATGGGATTTTATTTTCCTATTTTTCATTTGTTGCTGAAATCTGTTATTCCAAAATTTCATTTTCAAATTAGCATTCCCCTTTTGTTATTCACATTCAGTGGGAAATGAACTTTATTAATATGCTGAAGAAAATAACAAGGGAAGACACTCACTGAATCTATGACTTTTTCATTCCATTTTCAAAACGGCCTTTTGTTCAGTTAGCAAGAGAGAAGGGGCAGGATATTAAATCACTCCACTCCTAATGCTGTTTTGCCTTGTATGCCAAATGCCAATTATTATATTAATTTTCTTATTGCCCCTAGAGAAGGGTCGTTTGGATTCATGTTTCCCTAACCCGGAGCCTGTGGACCAGACTGAGGAGAGGAGACAGACTAATAAGAACAAAAAGCCTGGCCCAAGGCCCTACTGTGACCAAACGGGCCCATTTTCCAGTTCCCACCTCAGCTCAACTGGTGTGATCAGCAGACCAGATCAAGTTAGAATGAAAAATACCCTTAGCTTATAGGGGCCATTGGCAGAGATCAAATGAAATCACAATTCTCCCTTGTGTTGTTTTTGATTTCTGAAGTCATCCTGATACACGTTCCATGTTGGACCCACACAGAATGTTCAATCAAGAATGGTGACGTGCTCGAGCATAGGGTTGGGAGGCCAGCAGACTGCACTCAAGTGCGACCCTGACAGCAAGTGGTCACCTGAGTGTGGGTTAATCACGTCTCATCTCTCAGCCTCTGTTTCTCCATTGGTGTGGAAAGGAGGATAAACTAGAAGATCAGACTATCCCAGCATTCCGGAGCGGTATGAAGTATGTGATCACAGCATTTGTATCCTGTTCTGATGTCAGAACACTTCCTTGCTTTCCACGTTGAACCAAATACTAAATTGGGGTACAAAAAAATTATTTTCTGTTCCTTTCCTTATGCTGAACAGTTTCATAAGACCCTTAAGATTAAATAATTCATTCCAAAAATTCTAAGTTGAACAACACCAAACTTCATCCTTCCATGTCTTCCCCCATGCCACTCCCACTTCCCTTCCAGTTATTGGGCATTTCTATGTTCCAGGCTCTATATTCCAATCCAACAGGAGGGGAGAGTTACACAAATAAGTAGAAGGAATAAAGATTATATTTATATACAAAGATTACATCATAAGTTGTTCATGATCTAGTGAGGGCACAATGGAGAAGGTGGGCGATTTCACCTGAAGAGCTGAGGAAAGGTCTAAAGGAAGGAGCCAAAGTCTGAGGTGAAGCATGTAGGGTAAGTAGATGCCCGCTCAGCCGGGCAAACAGGGTGGGGGACATTCAGGATGGAGGGAACTGTACAGAGGCACAGTACTATGAAACAAGGCTTGCTTGGGAGCAGCGAGCTGACCAGAATGCTAGGGCGAAGAGCGGGTTGGACCGAAAGATGGGCAGGGCCACCACGGAGAGCCCCACGGACATCAGTCTTCACTACAGTGGTCTTGGGTTCATGCTTCCTGTGGTCCTAAATGCTTCTAATTCATTGTCATTCCTCTATTTTGGGGGGATCCCTTAACCTAAAACATTCGGGGTTGTCAAGAGAGGATGACACCTCAGGCATATAACAACTTATATCAAGAATAAAATAAATACAGTGATTTTTAGTATATAATGATCTTCCTGGTACTCATGTTTTGCTTCCTGGGGACAGAGGATCCCCTATAACATGCAATTCTATGTTCTGACTTCTGCACACTGGACTTTAATACATGTTCCTGAGAACATGTTATGTATCAAAGCTGGGGACGGTCCGCATTTAGCAAGAAAGGGGCTCTTTCCCTATTAAGTTCATTTCTAAAAATTCAGATCTGAAAAAATGTAGCAACACCACTGACAATCTGTAAAATCTAATAAACACAAAGGCAAGAAGGAAAATAAGACAGAAAGACTAGCAATATAGACGAATACATTAGCAAATATTTGAAACCCAAGACCATAAGGAAAGGCTGCCACTTTCTCTCATTTTCCAGCAAAAGTCAACAACTGCTAAAATAAAATGGCGACCCTGCTTAGAGGGAAGACAGAACATACCACGAAAAAAATGCAAACATGTTTCTGATTCATTTCAGAAATATTCAAGATCCGTTAAGACTTAATACGGGAAGGGCTCATTCTCAGAAAGCCAACAAAGGGGCTGTCGAATCAGCAGTTTACAAAACTTCAGAAGGTGCAGGCATCAAGATGTTCCGCCAGGCGGTGAGTGGAGCTCTGGGTGATGCATTGCTTTGGTGTCAAAGCCACTGGAAGGCTCTTCAAACCCATTTTGTCACTTCCTGGATTTCCTGCATGACGACACTCCCTCTTTGTTCCACATACAAATTTTAATGCTCTGAAACTGGCATGTGTCTTACAACTGATGTACATATTTATTGTGTGGTGTTCCCTTTCTTCCTGAAAAGCTGTCATTAAATGGATGATGTGTTCCTCAGCTGATGGCTTCTTAAAACTGGGAGTGTTTGGTAACAGCTGTGTGATCAAGCTTTAGTGATTTAAACACCCTGAGCTTTCGTTTCCCCAGTGGGAACTACAAAGAAGGTTCTGTGCTGGATGAAAATGGAACTGATTATCTAAAGCTCTTGTGTGATGCTGGGCACATGATAGTATCTGGCGAGTGCCAGAGCCCAAGGCAGGTCAAGTTCTCCAAAGTTCATGGATAATTTGAGCACCTTGTCTGCTTAATACTGGGGAGTGGACACCTGCTCCAGCCAGTCCTGTTTGACAGGACTTTCTCCTCTGTCACCTGTCCACAGGCCTTCCACCCCGAGTCCAGGAAGCCAGAGGTTAGTAAGCACCTAAGGGCCAATCCTAACTTTTATCTGGAGCTCAGAGCTTGCCCAGGATGTCACCTGACCAGTCTTTTACCATTTACAAAGCTGTTTCACCAACATTCTCTCTTCTGATTCTTATAACAACTCTCTGAGGTAAGTAGAGGCAGTATCAACCACTTTATTTCTCAGAGGTGAGAGAAACACAGTTTCTAAGGTGAATGGACCAGTGTCATACACTGGTCATGACAGAGCAGGGCTGCCAACCCAGCTGTGTCTCATCAATCCCAGCACTGCTTTTAGGATTCGATTCTGCAGAACTGTCTTCCCAAGCATGCCTCCGGGACCAGCCTGAGCTCTACAACCTTAACTTTGCTTCAGACGGACTGATGCATGAAGCGGAAGCAAGCCACTCTGAAAGACTGCTTCTAGACACAGTCTAGGGCTGAGCCTAAAGGCAGAGGGCGGAACGCAGAGGCCTCTCCTACTCTCACACACACGGGAGCAGGTCCACAGCAGCTGTATCGGGCTTCCTCAGGGAGCCGCGTGCCGCCGGAGACAGAAGCCAGGAAAACAGCCACAACTCAGCAGCCGTCACAAAGGGAGGGGCTTGCTGGTGAGTGACCCAGAGGCCTCAGGTGTGCTCCCTGTTGGCTCGGGGCCGGCCGCGGCAGACCCGCAGTCCTGTGAGGATTCAAGTGTCTGTGGATGGTAGGTGGGGACTGGGGGGGGATAATGTAGGAGATTCAAGGTAAAATTGGAATTCTTCCCTCTAAGAAAGTGTCTATGAAAAGGCAAACCATCAACATGGCAGAATCTAAACCTTCTGGATATTTAAAGGCAAAAAAAAGGGGGGGGGGCCTACGCTCCTACTCTAAGTTTCAGAGGTTTGCCTCTGAGTGTGTCTCGAAGACCTAACGGAACGCTGAAACGAAGAAGGCCTCCGGATCTTTCCTGGTGCGTGATTTGGACTTACCGATGATGGAGCTAACATCTACAAGGCTCACCGGCCTCTCCAAACTTTAAGGTAGCTTTTTCTTTTCCCTTCTGCATCTCAGCTGTCCAGAGAAACTGACTTCCAGAGAGAAGATGGGACCTCAAGGGTGTCCTAGCGTGGGCAGTGCTTGGCAAACAGAAGGTGCGTGCACAGCTCACACCTCCGTACCTCATCCTCGGCTGTCAGCCCCACCGACAGGTGTCCTGCAGCCCGGGCACATCCCCCAGCGGCTGGCTCAGCCCCAGGCCAGCTTGCACCTGGTTAGTGGCCCAAAGCACCATGGCTAACTAATCCCCAAAACCTGATACAGTCTTTCACAAGGAACCCTAGGGCAGCACAGCAAAATGAGTAACCACAGCCAGGTCAGCAGAAACAGTAAAACCACACTGCAAAAAGATCAGTATAGGAAATACACTTTGAAAGACCAATTTTTTTCTTTACGTTTGCTTTCTTCTCATTTGGGGTCTGGCGGGTGAAAAAGTTGGCTCTGTGAGCAGCTGCTGAGTCATGACGTAATGATACACGCGATGATGTACAGTTTTCATTAGAGTGCTACATTTAAGTAATTCAGAAACAATGTGGCATGCTGGTTGAGCAGTTCATTACACTAATTTAATGCTTTATTGCAGTTTATCTGGGAAGGGAGGAGACCGGCAAGTAAAAACATGTGGGTCCGTGAGAACCCTGTACGTGTTCGGAGACTGTTGTGTAACTTCGAGAGGGCCTATGGTGATGGCCAGGATTTACATCTCCTCGGTTGTGTCAGAGAAAAGGGAAGAAGGGAGGCAGCAAGAGAGGAAGGGAGTAGACACACCTACCGCCGCAAACGCTTAGGGAGGCTGTCCCCTCCAGGACACTGCCGAGCCCCGTCACTTACCTTGCTCCAGTTCCCCACTCGCCAGCTGGCACAGGGACGGAGGTGGCACCTCTTCGCGGGGTCGGGCTTCAGGACGGCGGCACAGTCAGAATCCGTCCCGGTGCTGCATTCCACGCTTCGCCAGTAGGCCCCCAGCCCACAGCTGGTGGAGCACTGTGGGGGGAGGGGGACAGAGAGGACAGAGGCTGAGGGCCGCTTTCTCGGACATCCCCACCACACCCTACAGTCAGGACTTCTCTGCCTTGGAGTCTCACCTAATCGCCCGCAGAGCTTTTTACAAAACTACCAGCGCTGGGGTCCCGCCCCAGACAAATTAATCCGAATCTCCCTGGGTGGGGCCTGGGTGGGCCTCAGTAGAAAAGAAATGCCCCGGGTGATTCTAATACACTGCCAGCGATGAGAATCCCTGATGAGCACGTGAGGAGAAGAGCCGATGCAAGGGGAACTTTGCTTGTCTTTAAAGCCCATCGTGGCGGGACTGTCTGGGGGCTGCAGGCAGACTGCCTGCCGCATTTCACATCAGTGCTGTCAATCTGAAGGGGGTGTCAGCTCCACGCATCTGCCTGTTAGAACACTGCAATGACCTTATGTCCCTGCCTCCTCTCCACGACAAACCTGTGGGTAGGCTGGTATTGCCACAGTGCAGAAAAAACCCCATGAGGCCTGGAGAGCTGGCTTGACCAAGGAGTAAGCCTGGGGCTCTCTGCCTCCAAAATGCCGTACCCTAGCCGTTAGAGCAGTTCCTGTCGAACTTCGGGGTCCACAGGCATCCCGCAGGCACCGTGCTAAATGCAGGCCTGAATCAGCAGGTCAGGGCGGGGAGATGGCGCATCTCTCACGGCTCCCAGGTGCTGCCGACACCTGCGACCTCAGACCGTGCTTGGGGGTTGCACAGATGTTACAACATGGTGCTTTTCCCCACTTGTCTGGCTGGTACTGTACAGCCCATTCCCCACATGATGTTGTTCTTTATTTGGAATTCTTGAATACCTCAGGTTTAGTATTGGGGTTACCTTGAAAACCACCCCCCCAATTTCCTTTATTCTATGTGCTTCATTCTTCCATTGATTTTTCTTGCATCCCTTCTCCCCCGCTCCCCCTCAGAAGGGGGGGCTCTTCGTACACATGTAAAACACAGCTCTGGACTTATAAAAGAAAAGTGTGTTAGTTCCATCTGGGACATCTTTGAAAGCTCCTTTTGCTGAGTTGTAAATAAAAACCAGCCATAGGTTTCTCTTGCTGCTATTTCATCCTCCGTATAATTTCGTGTGTCATGTTGTGCAAGCTCTTATGTTGGACATAGGTGTGACTCTAGGTAGAGAACTCTACTACAGAATCATAGAAAGGGAGGAGTAGAACCCAGCCGAGGTCGTCATTTTTCCAACTGGCTCATTAACAGAGGTAAGTTCTCCTCCGGCTTCAAGTTCTTTAGGATTTGGCTTATACCTAAGTCCCTAGCACTTTCTGCGTTGTGCTGCATCATGCAGATGTGTGACAGAGATGGAACTGCTGAAGAGCACGGACTGCTGTCATAGGGCGATGGCACTGGTGGCCCACACGGGGCACGCCATGCTCTCCCTCAGCAACGGGACTTGGCAGCTCTTCTCAGCAAGTGTGGGATATACTCCCCCAGGTCTTGCATCAAGGCTGTTCCCGTGACTTTCTTGGGCCAATAAAATGCAGCAGGTGATGTGCCAGTTCTCAAGAGGACTTGCTAGTTTCAATTCTCTGTCTTGGACCCCTCGCTCTGCCATGAGAATGAAACTGGGCTAGCCTGCTGGAGGATGAGAGCTCATGTGCAATAGAACGGGGGGACCCAGCTGAGGTCACCCGAGACCAGCCAGCCTGCAGCTGACCCTCCAGCAGGTGCTTGGCAAGCGAGGCTGAGATCCGCTGAGCTCGGCCCCGATCAGCAGAACCTCCCAGCTGACCCACAGACTCGTGAACAAAACTCTGCACTTTTGTGGGGGCTTGTCATCTGGCATTATTGTAGCGATAGGCAACTGAGACAAGTACGGAACAGGTATCTTTCCTACGTTTTCTCTAGCCTCTGAGACTCGGGGTACAATGAGAGTTCTGCAGTTGGCTAATCGTGTGATCTTTTGCAGTTTCCTAGCTCCCTAGCCAGTAAAACTGGTGATAACATAAGGGCCACAGAGATTCATGCACATGGTCAGGACTCTACAAGTGTTACCTATTAAACACACGCAGCTGTGAGGTCAGCATTCTGAGTCCCACTTTCCAGATATCTGAGGCCGAGAGATAGAAGCCACGTTCAAGGCCACATCGTCTATTGTTAAGTTCGTATTATGACAGAGAGAAAAATAGATTTGCCCAACCCCAGGAAAGGACCTAGTGAGACGGAATTCCCAGGTTAATGATAACCTGGTAAGTCTCAAGCGATGTCTAGGATTTTTTGTACCATATTTGTGTGGCAAATAAATGTGTGTTGTCTCTGGGGCTCTGACAGATCCAGAGCCGGTGAGCAGACATTTAATTCCTTTTTGACAGTTTCTACGGAGGCAGCCAGCAACAGCACAAAGGGAAAGCTGATGGGGCGGGGGCGGGGGGGGCGTGGAACACAGTAAAAGTGAGATGGGGTTCCATCAACTGCACTTGTATTGGTTTCAAACTGAGAGTGGGGGATCAGACAAGGAAGGAGGACACTGAGGAGGGGGAGGGACTTCCCTTTGTCCTGGAAACCCTCATCCTCGTTACAGCTAGTGGCCCTGTGACCACTGATGTTCCCGGTCAAGGAGCAGGTGTCGGAATGTTCAGAACTAGAGCTAATAAGGAGGGCTGCATCGGCACCACGTGAGAACTGCCGTGAACGGCACTGGAAAATCATTCCGTCTCGTCGGTGTATACAACCGCACGGCTGACGTGTAACTGACCGGCCCGGGGGATCTGACCGGACGATGGGGCAGTTCCGTGGGCACGATTTTCTGACCACGTAAGAGCCACACCATGCAGCCTGCATAGCGCCTAGGTTTTCTGTTTTGTCAACACATATCAGAGCAAATAAATTACTGGGTGCTTCCTGTGTGCCCCATAGTCTCTGAGTACCTGACACATAGTTCCTCCTTTTACCCCCTAACGATCTTTGAGTCGGGCATTGTCACTGTCCTCGTTACATAGATGAGTAACCTGAGTATGTGAGGACACAGTAAGTGGCCTAGCCAGGATTCCAGCCCAGGAAGGCTGCTTTCAGGCTTTATGTGTTTTTATAGTGTTAACTTGGTCTTTACATCCATTCTTTGATTTTCGAAGTCACAATCCGAGGAACATGTTGTGGACCATGGGGAACAGGAACAGCCCTTCCACACAGCACAGAATGTGGGAGGACATGGTGAGAGCGATTTTGGGTCAGATGATAAGGAGCTTGAGAAATTACTTCTGATCTTAAGGATCAGGAGAGGCTTTCTGAAAGAAGCAGCTCAAAGTCTGGTCCTGAGGAACAGAGAGTGGGGGGATTCACAAGGGCAGAGGAGGAGCGGAAGGAAAGTCAAGGCAGAGGGAACACTGTAAACAGACTGAGCGGGGCAGGAGGCTTAGGGAAGATGGGGCAGTTTCCATCTGCTGCAGCTAGGGATGGTGAGGCAGAGTGGAGGTGGTATCGCTCTGAATGCTGGTTATGTAACGCTCTAAAGGCTGTTGGACTGTCAGAGTCAATTTATCTGAATAATGAAGAGACAGGAAAGATTTGTGAGCAGGGTTTGGAATGATTAGCAAATTCCTTCTGAAGACTAATTTGGCAGTCTCACGTCTCTCGTGATGATGTGTGGAAAGCGCTGTCGAGGGGAGAGACGGGGGGTACACAGACCAGCGAGGAGCAGAGAGCAGTAATTGACTCCTGGTCCACTGCTGGAATCGTGGACTGGACAATTCCTCCTTATAAGGGACCTCCCTGAATGTCACAGGGTTTTATCATCTTTGGCTCTCAGATATTGAATGTGGGTAGTAGCCCCTTCCCCCCCCATCCCCGGAACAAACAAAAGCACCTCACTCTTCTCCAATGCCTCCCACCATTAGAGTGGAAACCACTGGCCCCAAACTAACAGGAAATGAAGAGGACATGACAGAGATGATGAGGTGACACTGACTTGAAAAACTGTTCGGATTCAGAGGGGGCTTGGGGAAGACTGATGTCAATGGGGTGATCGAGAGGCCGTCCTACAGAAACAGCTTCAGAAATGGACCGAATAAAAAAGTCACAGGACAGTGGGAAAACTGAAGTTTTCATTCTGAGTCCTGATTCTCCCTGGCAATTCTGTGTATGAAACATTTTGTCCCAAAGGCTGTATAAAGGGGGCAGGCACCCAACCCTATCACAAAGGGAATTTCTGCCAAATGTTGAACTCGGTTCTCGTGATAGCCGTCGCAGCTCTGAAAAATGGCAGTCTGGACCAATTCCCTTTTTCGAGTCAAACTACCTGGAGTTAACAGCTCTCAGTGGCTTCACCAAGGCTGCCAAATTTGTGGTGAGCTACGATGCATTCAGTAAGACAGATTATTTCTGTCAAAGACAAACGACATTTGCGTTAAGTCAGGGGTAGCTCGGTTTACTATACTCAAATGGTGTCAATTAACTTCTGGCCTCCGTGATCATCTGAGCTAATACATGCTTTTATTTTGGTTTAATTTACAGGGACACCTCACTTTACTCCGAGATAAGGAATTTTTTACAAATTGATTAGGGTGGAGTTGGAAGGCTCATCATTCAACTGACAGTGGTGTCCTTAGACAAGTTACTTGACTGCCAAAAATTTAATTTTCTCTACTAGCAAATTGGTATAAATGAGACTTACCTGCTCCTCAGGATTGTCAAAAGGAGAAATTAAGAGGCTAGATATGAAAGTGGTTTGGAAGTTAACATGCTTTATAAATTAAACGTACTGTAGTTATATTAGCTGCAAATACTTCATTTCTCTTTGGCCAGGGCGAGGAGTCATGAATTGTCATAAAAATGCTGACTACTTTGAACATGTGATTACTCTTCCACAAAGTCCTCTTTCTGAGTTGTCAAATTATTTTAACAAGTTCATAAACGGTGCATTCAAAATTCAAATGGGTGAAAATGATTTTGATGCTTCAAAGGACGTTAATTAGATCTAGAAATGGAAAAACAAGTATCTAGCCAAATTTCTGAAGCTGGAAGACAGGGGCCAACATTCTGTCGTCATATTTATTTTCTTCTTCTTCTTCCATATTCTAATTCTTTTAATGAGCCAAAATGATTTATTTCATGCTAGCATTCAAACAGACCAACAAGGAAAGAAAACCACTGCTAACACTGAACTAGAGAATGCTTTTAAGGAATTTTACCTTCAATTCCCGCTCCAATTAGGATTACCTGACAGATCTAGATTCCAACATCAGCTTTCTGAGTGAAATGCCACCCCAGGCCCTTCGAGCCGCTCCTCGGTGGTCCGTGGCTGGAGGTGTGCTACGGGTGGTCTACACCAGGGCTACCACTCCATAGAGAAGCAGCAGCCCCTGAAACATGGGCTGAGTTCTCTGCTCTCTCACAGCTGGCTTGCCCAGCCCTCCTGCCTTAGTTCAGAGTTCTTTTCACTTTATCTCGCTACATTTGTCCTCCCTCCCTGGAGATGTTTTCTTTTCCTTCTCCCATTTTTGGAGTTAGGGAGGAGAGATGGAGGGAGGTGAGGGCATGGACCTGACTGCTTCTCTTTTCTTCTACATCGGGCTATATCTTACACGAGCCCATTTTGAAATCTGCACAAGAATGCAACAGCCCTAGCTGTTGCCCCACGGAGTCTGGCATGGGGTGAGAAATGGGGCTCCTACCTCACTCCAGTTTCCCGCAATCCAGTATGCGGGGCTGCCGCCTGTCGAGAGATGCTTGTAATCCGAAGCATTGAGCAAAAACCCCTCTGCGATCAGAATTGTTGCATCTTCCTCGGTCAGGACTGGTCCGGAACCCTGCGTTAGATTCATGTTGCTTGGAAGTTCTGGAGGGCTATGGCGGACCGAACGTTCTGTCGGTGCAGGCCGGTGGTCTCCTCCCAGAGGGAATGGAGTGTTCGCCGGCTCTTCAGTGACCGTACGCTCAGCGCCAGGGGCGTCATTTTGGGGAGTAGCAGGCGTTTGGCTGGGCAGCAGACCTTCCATCACTGTGCTGAAGGGTGGCCACGAGGACGTCTCCCCGAGATAAGGTGTTGGTGGAGGCCCGAGGGGCAGTTCCGTACTTCTCACCACTGAAGCATCATTTCCAGCTACTCTGATTTTGGTCCATGTTACGGAGTTGTTTTCATTTTTGTTCTCAGACTGTTCACCGTCTTCCCCTGAGCCACTGTGAATCTCTATCCCTGGCTCTTTGGTCAAGGTATCGTAAAGTGGAGTCACCTGCCACATCACAGGCTTGCCGGAAGATGGCAAATCAGAACCACTCACTGTCGTGGTGAAGAAGTCTCCCTCTGAGGTAGGACCAGTGTCTGAATTGGGAACAGTCTCGCCATTTGGCTGGATACTTGAAGACCAGGAAGTGAGGATGGGCTGGGAAGTACTTCCGGTGGAAAGGACATAATTGGAGCCCAGTTCAGTTTGGTGTGAACTATTCTGCCACCGTTCGGCATCCAGGTCTCCTTGTCCGGGGGCCGTGGTAGGACCGGGGCTGCTGACTGCCTGAGCACTTGTGCTCACGGACTCGGGCACTGTGGGCGTGCTTGGCATTCTGGGACTGGATGGAGTTGGAGGAATGGGCTTCACGGGGTCCGGCGCAGCTGTCGGGAGCTTTTTCCCACTGGGAATTGTGCCTCTGTGGGGTTTCAGAACTCTTCGGCTAGACGGGCATTGCTGGAGGCCACAAAGAGCTCGGCTGTTGGGTTTCCTTGTCACATCGCAAGGTTCGTCATGGTTCTTGGCACACGTGACGCTGCGGATCCGCACTCCGCCGCCGCAGGACACAGAACACTGGAAAAGAGAGAGGGCTGTTAGATGAGCGGGAAAGATGCAGCATTCTCAGGCTCAGGCTTACAACAGGTGAGAACAGGCCCAATGGACACAGAGCTGCGCAGCCGAACTTGTTTTCTTCCATCTTTACATTCAGTTTCTGCGCTTTTTTAGTTTTCCAAGGAAATACGTATCTCCTAGAGACCCGATGGGGCGCAGGACCAACAGTTTACTCTTCTGAATATACAAACCACAACATAGTAAAACCGAAGTCTCCCTGGGCTCTGAACACAGGACGGCGAATTCACGAAAAGTGCAATGAGGTATGCGAGTCACCTACTCTTTTTAAGATGGTAAAATTATCTTTCCTAGGGTTGTAATGCCGTTAAATTAACATAAAATGCTTACATATTTTCTGGAGTCTATTAAGTTAGTTATAACGAATCTTCCCCTTTATATTTATAAAACACCCGATGTAACTAACAGAGTCTCACCCAGGCACACAGGCTCCCTTTCCACTGGCCTCTGTCAGCTGGGATCAGATTAAAAGCTAGACAACCATCATACTCACACGTGTACACAGATGCAGGACTTATTCTGACATTTAAAGGTGAGTCGTTAATTGAATAGAGAGATACCCTTTCTAAAGAGTGAGTCCCGAAGCATGGTGCTGATACGAGGGGCGATGGCTGGTACCTGCACCCCCATGTCCCCTCCCCATTCTGTAGGGCACGCCAAGGCACAGGCAGCCAGGGTGCCTTCGGAGGAATCCTCACAGGATAGTCTTTCCTCAGGATTCATGGTAAAGAATCTTTATTTCCACAGTCTTGGCAGCTGCAAACCACACGTACTTGCTACATCACACTGAATTTCTAGATCTTTTGAATAATCTTACTTTTACCAGAACGGCTCCATGTTTACCTTTTCTTCCCAGTTTTAAGTCAGCCACAAAATATACTGCACTTGAATATGAACCATCCAGTGGGGGTTGGGGGGGTTCTTCATGGGCTGTTTCACATTTGTCTGTCTTATATTCCTGACCTCAAAGCGGGTCTTTGGAGGATGGGGATTGCATAATGCTTGGTGGATTTCAAAAGGTTCACAGCCAGGATTCTGTGTGATACTGACGACCGCCCTGTGAAGTTTACCAGGCAGGAATTAGGATTCCACCTTCCACAGGAGAGGAACCTGAGACTCAGGGACGTGCTTGAAAGGCTGCAAGTCAGCGGCAGAGTAAGCGTCAGGTTTATTTCACAGCCTCCACGGAATCTAGTGCAACACACTGGACAGGAAGCCATGCACGATTTCACCTCTCGACCACAAACCCTCGATGTCCGAACAGCTACCCAAAGGCCGGAGCTGTTTCTTATTCATAACTGAATTCCAGGATAGTTCTTGGGACATAGTGATCACTTAATACACATTTACTAAGGGGTTATTTCACCTGGAAAAAAAAAATCAGGAATGGAAAAATTCTTCCGTGAGCTTATACATTTTTTAGCTTTAGTTTCTTGCCTTCTCAAGTCCTATTTTCAATTTCCTCTGTGTAGGAAAATAATACGGATGTATAAAAACCCCCCTTTGTTTTGTTCCAGTCAAGCATCGTCTCTCCCTGATGTCTGCTAGCTCTGTGAAATCAGCTCCTTTGAAAAGCAGGAGATGCTCGTCCACACAGGAGACCGTGCAGCTGAGAGCGTGTTCAGCTGCGGATCTGGGGTCACCTCACTTTGGAGCCTGACAAGGGCAGGCCGGAAGCAGTCACTTTCCTGGTTTACTACAATATTTCTACCTTCTTGTGCACGAAGGTGCTTTAAGCGCTGTCTGCTTCATCCTCCCGATTGGCTCAGCACTTGTTACATTCTAATCCAAACCCCTGAGTTTTCAAATCTCCACTTCGGACAAATGATCCATCCAATCAAACACCCTTTATGTAGGTCCGAACACATTTCTGCACTGCTTGCCTCAGGCAGGCTGGATTTCAAGAGCTGATCCATGAAAGAGGCCCCGGCTGATGCCAAGAGTCCTTAAGCGGCAGGTGCACCTCCCTTTGGGTTTTTTCTTTCCAGGAAATGTCAGAGTAGACAGCTATATGGCAGGAAACTCTTTGATTTTTCATTTCTTTCTCTTCATTCCTTTTTTTTTTTTTTTTGGTTTGTTTCGACTTGAAATGCTTATAATGTCCACAGGGAATTTAGACTTTACAACTTTACAAGCATTTAAAAAAAATCCACAAGTGTATAGGTGTGTGCCCTCCACCCCTACATTGAAGTAAAAGAGCTATAAAACCTGTGAGAAGTAACATGAACTCCCCAGTCTGCCGTTATTCATTAACTCCACACACGGCACAGCAGCTGAACCTCAGCTTTCTCTTCTGGAAATGGAGAGAAATGAATATCCACCTTTCAAGGCTGCTGTGAGGATTACCTGAGACAGTAGTCTTAACACAGTGCACAACACAGAGAAGATGACTGGCAACTGGAAGCTATTATCACTGTTATAATATTGATGCTGATAATAATAATGATAACAACAAAGGGCTTGGGGGTCTCTGATTTCTACTGTCCTTGTGCAGCACAGGGACACACACCTGTCTGTGGGAAGCCATGAGGTGAACAGCTACCTGGGTGAAGTACTTGTAGGCACATATCTAGAAGATACTGTGGATACCCACATATCCACTGGTTTATTGCTAGATTTTTCAAGATTTAGTTTTCCTAAGCTTAACAGGTGGACACATCTATAAATTTTTTAGAATTTATAAATTACAAGTATTAAATAACCTTATTCACTATTGTGTAAATTTGCTCAACCTAAAAGAATAAAACAGGAGTAAATAAAAGCTAACTGGTTGTTTAGTTAAAATACATTAGATTTTGAGCTTTTAAAACTGAAGATTATTCTAGAACAGAGATTCCAAAGTTGCAGCCTCAGGACTAAATTTGACACACAAACATTAATTCTTTGGCCTTTTTTGTCTCTTTCTTTCTTTTTTTAAAAAAATGGTGGCAGCGAGAGATGGAGAGGGAAGGAGAGAGAGAATCGCAAGCAGGCTCCACACCCAGCATGGAGCCTGACGTGCGTGGGGCTCGACCTCACGACCCTGAGATCATGACCTGAGCCAAAATCAAGAGTCGGATGCTTCCCCAACTGAGCCACCCAGGCACCCCTGGCTTGCTTAATCTTCAAACAAACAAGCAAACAGATGAAATACAAACACTGAATTAGTAGCCAACACTTAAAGATAAGTCGATATCATATTAAAATTCCTGATTTTTAGCTTCTCGCAGAAAGGCAGATGATCGGCCACGACTGGCACCATTCCCAGCTGGCGACTCACAACTTCACTCACGGGGCCCTGGGTCTGGGAGCAGTTCTTACGTTCTCTAGCACACCTACCCTTCATCCTCACCTGCCTTCCTTACCCACACATCCGGAAGCTTCCAAGTAGCCCAGGGATGTCATTCTTTAGCCCCAGGGCATATCGTGCCCAGCGGGACAGCGTTAACTATCTACCAAGTATACTGAGCCTGAAAACAAAGTTGCCTTTTCTCGCAGTCACGCAGGAACAGGCTGCACTGTTTTGTTCTAGGGCCCACGCTCTTTCGGGTACCTCTTCCAACTGTGGTTATCTCCTTAGGAGCTGTCAAGCCCTTCGATGAGAGAAACGCAGGGCGCAATGCCGCACTCAGAGCTCATCTCGGTCGGTAGTTCGGGAACTCTCAAAGCCAGTATCTGCTAGGACAACTTCGTGCCCTTACCCTATAATTTTGAACTCGGTACCAGGCCAGCAGCTCATCAATCTGTTACTGTCCCCCCTGGGGGTCATCTTGCTCTCACTTGCCATTACTCTAAGATTAAGGCCTGTGGGGAGCCCGCTGAGAGAGAGCTCTGCTGCTAAATGAGTCAAGCCACCCACCTACAGCGCACTGAGAAGGACGGGAGCTCACAAATGGCTGGGAGCTGTAGTGCTGAGAGTTTATGCAGAAACACAGTCGGGGCTCATCACAGACTTACAGCTAAAGGCCAAGTAGAGAAAGAGCGAGTGCTTTGCCATAAAAACATTTATTGTGTAGTCTCGGGAATTTATAAATGAGTGATTGGATCTCATGCTAAAACCAGCTTTGAAAGTAAGCTGAAAAGCTCAGGTAGCTGTTATGGGTTGAACGGTGTCCCCCCCAGAAAAGATATACTGGAGTCCTAACCCCCACCTACCCCCTCCCCCTGTATCTCAGTATGGAGACGTATTTGGAGATGGCACCTTTACGGAGGTAATCAAGTTAAAATGAGGTCCCCAGGTGAGTCCTAATCCAATATGACCACTGGCCTTATACACAGGGGAATCCAGATACAAGAGACACATACACAGGGCAACGCCACTGAAGACGAAAGCAGAGATCAGGGCGCCACCATCCACAAGCCAAGGAAGCCAAAGGCCACCGGAAGCGAGAAGGCACAGGACAGACTGTCCCTCACAGCCTTGAGAAGGAACCAACTCTGCCAACACCTTGATCTTGGACGCCTGGCCCCCAGAACGGTGAGACAGTAAACTCCTGTTGTTTCAACCACCCCACTCGTGGTTCTCTGTCATGGCAGCCCTAGCAAACTAATGTAGTACCCCAGATAATTAGGAAAAATATCAGACAGGATGACGAGAACCAACATGGTCCCCAACTGGTTTTCTGTGAGTAGTTGTGTCAAACAAGGCTGCCTCTATGTGTTCTCCAGGAAACCTGGCAAAGCACAGGCTGCTAACATCTGAGGAGGACGAAGATGTTGGCCCTCTCAGACATCCCGTGCCCAAGGAGGACGTGGTCGAGGCTCAAATGTCAGGTGTCCAGCCCCACAGAAGTGCCGTGGACCTTCACTCAAACTAGGGAGTACCACAGGGAAGAGACTCAGAAATGTCTCGCCTTCCTGCTCCATCCTCCTTCGGTGTGCAGGCATTCCTGTTCAGTCTGACGGGCCAGGAGAGCTTGTTTGCAAAAATCAGCTCTCTCCGGTCACTCGCACGCTCCAATACCCATCTGCACAGCTTTGCCCTGGACAGAGTCTCGGTAAGCTGGCTGGCTGATTGCCTTGTTCATTGGTCTGTGCGCCTGTGCCAGGCGCGGAAAGGCCATACCTGCCTTTGGAGGCTCTGCCCCACGCCCCATCAAATATATTAGAAAACATCTCTAGTCTCAAGGGAAATATAATCTTTTTTCCCTAAAAACCATATGAAAGGCTTTTTCTTCTTTTGCTTTAGAAGTATTTGGGGAGGGACAACTTATTTCATTGAGGCGTGCTCTGATTTCTCAGCACACGTTATGCATAGTCTGGAATTCCAGCAAAGTGACAAAAGCTGATCTATAAATTGTTTCCAAACATAATACGTTTTTTTGTGAATACTAAGGGCTGTCAGATTGTTATATTTTGTAGACGTTTGAGATGCACACGGCAGGGTGTTCCCAGTAAAAGCTCTGCTGCCTGCATTCAAATCCTGGCTCTATTGCTTACAGGACAAGTTTCTAAACATCTCTATGCCTCAGTTTCTTCACCTGTAAAATGGGGTTAAGAAGGCTGTTATGAGGTATTGTGTTAATACCTATACAAGTGTTTAATACTAATACCAGTAAGTATCCAGTAAGTATCTGCCATTAATATGTAATTAAATATTGATTTAAGATTCTGCTGTGTCTTTTGTTTTTATGGAAACCATACATTAGCCTTTTCATTAGGAGTCCAACACTTTTGCAGACCCTTGACCCAAGCCTCGTGTTTACAGTGCTCCATGTAGAAAATGGTCCTGAGCTTGGGGTGAGGGTTTAGAGGAAAATGCAGAGGGGCACAGATCAATTCTGTCAGGGCACCTGGGTGCCACCGACTGGACAAGGCTTGCAAAATGAGGGTAGCATAGAAGACAGACCCTTGCCTTCTTGCTTGAGAATGAAGTTACCGGGGCATCAGGTGTCTCAGTTGTTAGGTGCCTGCCTTTGGCTCAGGGCATGATTCTGGCGTTGTGGGATCGAGCCCCGCATCAGGCTCCTCCACTGGGAGCGTGCTTCTTCTTCTCCCACTCCCCCTGCTTGTGTTCCCTCTCTTGCTAGCTGTCTCTCTCTCTGTGTCAAATAAATAAAATCTTAAAAAAAAAAAAAAAGAATGAAGTTACCAGTTAGTGAACACTCACTATTTTCACGCACCACACAACGGGCTTCTGTGGATTATCTTCAAGCCTCACATTAACCCTGCCGTTATGAATGAGAAAAGGCTGGCTGGGGAGGGAGGTGTCAATACTAGCTCGAGGCTACACAATTAGGGATTGCCAGGGCTAGAAAACCTAGGAAAATGACTCTCCCACTAAATCTATTAGCCTAGCTGCCAGGAGTAACAGGGGAATTCACGAGCAATATCAACCTCATGGAGTTATCTTAAATGTTAAATGAGACAAACCCTTGAGTGTGAAAAGCGCTCAATGACAGAAGATGTTGCCATTCCCACCTATTTACTCTGCTAGGAAATGACTGTATCTACAGCTTTACTATATCCCAGGCACTGTTCTGGCAAGAAGTTTGGACCTATTAACTCATTTCATCCTCATAGCTTCTCTTGAGCGTAAGCACTGCTGTTATGCCTGCTTCACGGATGGAGAAAACAAGCCACGGAAAACAAAAAGGAATCGCAAAGAGATAAAGTCACACATCTAATAAGTGGCAGAGCCAGGATTTGAACCCAGGGACCCATGTCCCTGAGACCATGCATGTCCTTCATCACGAGACCAGGAAGTTCACTGAAGCGGTATAACCAATAAAAACGGGGGCCCCAGAACCTCTGATACTCTGTTTACAACAAATCCAGTCCCCCTTCTTTATCTTCCATGCGCAGAAAGTAGGTTGGGTGAAAACAGGGTAAGATTCTTGGTGAAATCTGAGATTCGGGGTAGGAGTCAGTGTTCAGGGCATGAGCTTAGAGAAGGAAGGGTTGGTCAGAGGGGCAGAAAGGCCCCCCCAGCTCTCGCTAGGTCCTCCTTCAGACCCCTGCCAGGTCAGGGATGAGCGTGCCAGCCCAGCACAGCTGAGCCCACCCTTCTCTCTTTGCTTGGGTTCGGAGAGGTGTCTTGGCAGGGGAGGGAAGTCCGCCCAGGGAGGGTGACTCTGCAGGAGCCCCATAGTTCTTGCATCTTTCTGCCCGGTTGTCTCCTAACTTCCAACATCAGGGTGACCCAGACAGCCCAGTGCAGGCCAAATGATGAGGTATCTCTGGAGTGTTAAACCCCGTGTCAATTAACGCCAACCTCGAGACAAGCTCCAGACCATAAATACCATGAGAGCCAGAAGTCAGCACTGCATCATGTCTCTTACACATGTATCTGGGCCTAGTTAGAATGTCAAAGACATTTCCTCATATTCCAGCAAAGGTTATTAGAGGCTCACGTGTACAGACACTAGCAAGATAGCAGAGGGAAGAGAGGGAGACCCACGGGATGAATATTTCAATGCTGATTTAACTAAAAGCACCTCTCATGACAACATCCGCTAAATGAAGGCCGGGGCTCAGCCTTTCTGCTCAACTCCATCCAGCGGAAGCCAGAAACTGAATCCCATGTCTGCTCACAATACCCTATGCGATGGCCTGTATTTGGGACCACAGACACGAGTCCTTGTCACAGTGTGCCAACCTTTTGGTCCCTTGTTCTCCAGTTAAGGCACATCATTTTGTTCCCCATAAACGTGAGCACGGTAAGAAGCACTTCTCAGCCAAATATGTAACTGTAGTCCTTTAAAAAAGCATGAAGAATCTGGCAATTAGTAAATTCCACTCGACAAGAATTATGGACTGCTTCGGAGGCAGCCCACACATTCCTGGTAAACAGATGTAATGGACCAGTCACGCTGCCTCGGCCTGCCTTATTTTGACGACACTGTAGTTTACAGCGATCCAGGCTGGCTGGGGCCTAATAAGCCAGGCCAGCCACAGGCTCTGCTGTCCCCTCCCAGGATCAGCCCCGCTGCTGACATGTACACAGATTTGTAATACACTATCAGTTTGAGGTATGTGTTCTTTGCATGTATCTTTCTTTTCTTTTCTTCCTTCCTTCCTTCCTTCCTTCCTTCATTTTTTGGTCCCGTCTCTCCCATTTGATAGGAAGTTCTTACAACACAGGAACCATACTTGCCATTTTCTTTTTATTTTCCCCCCGATGCCCAAGAGAGCATTCTGCACAGATTCAGAAGCTAAATAAACCTAAACTGTGACTGTGAGCTAAAGAAATAAAGTTCCAGAAAGAAGGTTTTCACAGCACCTGTATTCAAATAATGTTTTCTGCTTTCAAAGAGCTTCAGACACGGCACCTTTGCTGGGACAAATTTTCAAATTCTTCTTTACATAATACTTCGGAGTACCTTTATTAGTACAGATAGTCCTTACTGCATTCTCCTGAATCAAATATTTTCCATTTGTCTGAAGGTGAGTCCTAAGAGGACTTCCTATGATATTCTGGTCAGTGGTCGCCTTATTAACGAAAAGGACAGGGCTTTCCAAGGAAACTCGGAAGAAGTCAGCACCCATCCATAAAGTCTGGACTGTTAGTTTAAAAAATTATGTGGTTTTTTTCTTTTGGGTCATTCCTGAGGTCATTGAACGCAATGTGCACAGGAAAGCAGAGCAAGGCCCCTCTCCAGGGCATTGGAGAAAAAAGGGCTCCACTTCCACTACGGACTCTGGGAGCACCAGGCATGACAGGACCAGGTTCCATGGTGACCTAAAGAATAATGAAGTCTGGGAGTTTTTTGTGACCTTCTACTTAGAAAAAGCATACTTAGAGGATTCGATCAGATTAATTTTGGGAAAATGCAACAACACTTATTTCAATGTATGTGGCTAATAATAGTACATGTTCTAAACCTCGGTCAGGTCTGGCCTTGACCCATGCTGAACAGACAGACGATTTGAGGGGCATCGTCAAGTGTGAAGTACACTGCCTATCATTCTACTCTCAGAGCAACACTCCTCTGGTTTTAGTTAACGCCAGCAGTTTCAGGGAAACAGAAATGTAAGTGTGTAACAGATTAGCTCTTGGGGCGGGTGGGAGAGCCCTGATTTGCTACCAACGGTTTAACAACGGGACAGCAAAAATCCTGACAATGTACCAGTTAGCTGTTGTGAGCCTGTGCGAGTGGGATCCAGCTCCTCGCTGGCAGGCGTCTGACTCCTAGACGAGTGAGAAGAAAATCCTGTAAGAACAGAAAATAAGCAAGATAGGCTACAAGGCGGTGCAAGACGCAGGCCACAGGCCACAGGTGATACGCACCAGCCACCGTGCAATTTTCTCTAGAGCCGCTCCGGGTTGGTTAGTGAAGAGGCAGGGGGGGAAGTGGCACCGCTCACCTCACTCCAGTTGCCCACGGTCCAGTCTGACGGACACAAGATGTCTCTGTTGCAGGAAGTGAGGGTCTTGGGCTTGAGCAGGTGCTGGCAGTCTCTCGCCGGGACAGCCTGCTCATCAGAGCCCATGGTCTGGATGCACAACACCGTCCGCTTCTTCTCCCCGTGGGGGCCACACGTTGCTGAGCACGCTTCCCACTCCCCGGCCCACCACCTGCAGACAGACGTGGACACCGTAAGTATATACCTACATTCAGTTCAGCCATGGGGAAGAGGGACCAGGAGCGGAAGTGTGGGTCGCAGAGCTGGGTGGTCCTCGGAGATGCTCCAGCCTCCTAGAGTAGAGCCACAGCTGGCCTGTCCCCTCATGGCTCGAGTCCAGCAGAGCACCTGGCAGAACCAGACGCTACCTAAGAATGTCTCTGAATGGGAAAAAAAAAAAATGCCCTCTCTCTTTACGGTCAAGAAGCCTGGTTTTCTGTTGTACAACATCAAGCAAGTTTAAGCCTTACTTTCTTCATCTGTTAAATGGGTATAACAATACAGACTTTATACAAGTGCTGTAGATTAAACAAATACCAGATCTATACGTAGCGCACAGTACAGAGCCTGACATGATAGAACTTGATCAGCTGAAATTATTTGTTGTTATTTTGACTGTTGCTACCGAGTAAAAGAATCTAATAGAATTTAGGTCCCCTGGCTCCTAATCGAATGTTTTTATGTTCTGCTGTGAAGCGGGTACTGAAATAATTGCTGACTTTCAATTATTTAGGAGCCGGTCAGTCAGACGCACCGCCTTCATCGTCCCCACCTCCTCCAGGCTACCTACACTAGTCTCACTGGTGCCTTTGATAAGAAAGCAGGAAAAGAAGAAGAAACAAAATAATTTCTTACTTGTCAGCTATTCTTGACAAGTCAAAGTGTTGACACAGTTTGCTAAATGAATACTCAGGATTCACTGTAGAAAAACAGGAATGTGAGCTCTTTCTCTATCCCCTTATTGTGGATGATTTACTCCAGATTCTAGGAGGTAGACCTTGTGGCTACGTAGAAATAGGTTTTGAAAATGGCGGGGAGCCCTCTCTGTTTCCCCGTCTCATCATTGTGTAAATCTTCCCCAGCACAGAAGAGAAAACAAGTGTCTTGATCCCGTGTGTGTTTTGGGTTCACCATTGGAAAGTACGGCCCACTTCTTTGGCTCTCCGTGCAGTAATAAAATGGAATGCTTCTGTTTTTCATAGGAAAATAGTACAGCATGTGAAGTCGTTCACTCCTGAATTTAACTGTCCTTGAGATAGTATGGAATTTTGAAGAAGACAAAAGTTTGTACTATGATTTATATTCAGTAAGCATTGTATTTATTTGGATGAAAGTTCTTTTGATTCTCACACTTTTATTCTCAGGCTAAAAATATTTGAAGAAAACTATTCCTTGATTCTGTTATATTCTTTAATAAGTTATTTTTAAGGTATAAGGATTACTCATTTATTCATTAGTGTTTAACATCTATAATTAAGTAATTAAGATGAGTTACTCATTTATTTATTAAGTAATAATAACAAATGAGGTTACTCCCTTATTCCTTAGTGTTTATCATCTGGCTATCTTGTGTGGATAAAGAGCTAATATTGGAAACCACGTGATGTGAAACCAACCGAACTCCCACTTCGGTAATTATTAATCTAGTTACTTCACCCCACTTCTGACCTGTCTGGAAGAAGCCAGACATGTTACTGAATATATAAAATGTCATTCTGGAAGGGTTTTAATAATCTGAGTGGACAAAAAAAGTATAATTTATCGAATTACTTGCTGGGCTTTCAGCTCTGTGTCACCACAAAGTGATAATGAACCTCCTTATTTTCTCTTTCTGTTATCTTCTCCACAGTCCCCCCGGGACATTTTGTATCTGTTCCTCACTAGTTTAAAGTGAAAACAGCACCCCCCCCCCCTTTTTAAATATCTCCCAGCAAAGGTCTTCCAGGCCCAGGGCTCAGGAAATACTGTCAAGTTGTTTTCTCTTGTCCATTTCATTTTTTGATATCTGCCATAATCCAGCTTTCTAGGAGATGCGTAATAGAATTGTGTTTTTATATTTATAGGAGATTTGTGACAGAAGGCTGTTGAAACGCCCTGAGGGATTGACTGGTGAGAAGGGCAATGTAATGCAAAGAACTCAGCAGGACAAAAGCCCTGCCCATTTACTCACCCCAACAAGACAACCTCCCTGGCTCAATCAGCACAGAATTGACAACCTTCCCTGATTTGTTCTGTTTTTGCTATTGATCTTTACCTTACCAGAATGCTCAAGACACTCACCACACAACTGGGTAACTGATCATGTATTGTTTCGTAGACCCCCTACAGGAGTCCATCTCACCCTCCCAGTTACAATGTAAAAGTCCTATGCTGGGCACCCAGGTGGCTCAGTCCGTTAAGTGTCTGATTTCGGCTCAGGTCATGACCCTGGGGTCCTGGGATGGAACCCCATGTCTGGCTCCCTGCTCAGTGGGGAGTCTGCTTCTCCCTCTCCCACCGCCCCTCCCCGTGCTCCTGCTCTCTCTCTTTCTCTCTCAAGTAAGTAAATAAGATCTTTAAAAAAAAATTCTATCAACGATTCTCACTATAACAACACAGTGGGAGGCTTTGAGAAGCAAAAAAATGCTACCAAATAACAACAATTTAAAAAGATTTGTTCAATTGCTTATGCTTCCCTCTCCTTAAATATAATCTTCAAATAGCTTGGAGGGAATTGCAGGAAATTATGTTTCCAATATAAGAGCAGAAGTTGGGGAACACAACGGGCTGTCTTCCTCCCCTGAAGCGTGATGATGCAGGATGGCAGAAACCGCAGCAGCAAAATTGATGCTCAGCCCACCGAGAACACGTGGGCATTGGCAGGCACCCCTGTGCTGGCCGGGACTGCTGGGGTCCGCCCGAGACCCAGCACTTCCTGTCTAACCTCCGGGGCCTCGTTACTGATCATGTACTGTGGGAGAGGGTGCTGCATCACTGGTCCGTTTCAGAATTCTGCTCTGAATCAACAAGCCGTATGCCTGCACTCAGCGTAAGAAGCCTTCCAGGGGTTAAAGGTATCACTCGCCTTGTTCTAACAAGGGTGCTTTTAGAAAGAAGAGATGAAGACATGTCAACTAACTACAAAGGCCCAAGGAGGGCAAGGACCATGGGGACAGTGGCCAGGAGGAAGGGCTTGGGCTAAGGGATCCCATGCCTGGCTGCGGGTCTCGCCCTGAAAGCTGACCTTGCCCGTGAAGATGCATTTGATAGAGGCTGCCTGGCTGCAAAGTTCCTTAGGAAGTCACCTATTTGTGCTAGTCCATAAAATCCTTCGACACACTTTCCAAGAAGCCCCGATCCCATGGTATTCCAAGCTCTGGAGTGTCTGTCACGGGGTTGGGGATCTCTCCTCTTCTCTTCGCTTGCGTTAAGCTGCCTGCGTTAGCTTCCTATGGCTGCTGCGACAAATTACCACAAACCTGGTGGCTTAAAACAACACAAAATCTGGCCTCTTATAGTTCTAGAAGCCAAATCTGGTCTCTTATAGCTCTAAGTCAGTGTTACCGGGATGAAATCAAGGTGCCAGCAGGGCTACGCTCCCCCCAGAGGCTCTACAGAAGATCTGTTCTTGGCCTCTTTCAGTTTGTGGGGGTGCCAGCATTCCTTGGCTTGTGGACCATCCCGCCAGTCTTTAAGGCTAGTGTCTGCAAATCTGTCTATTCTGTCTTCATATCAGCCTCTGTGTGTGTGTGTGTGTGTGTGTAATTTCCATCTGCCTCTTTCTTATGAGGACCCTTGCAATGACATTTGGGGCCCAAGGGGATAACTGCTGATAATTTCCCCCATTTCAAGACCCTTTAATAACATCTGCAAAGACCCTTTTTCCCAATCAGGTAACATTTGCAGGCTGCAGGGATCCAGATGGAGATGTCCTTCCAGCCTGTCCCACAACCACACTGAGGGTCAGCTTCCAGTCCACCGAGCTCAGCTAGTATCACATAAGAATTCCTTCATCAAGTCTCCTCTTCTGTGTCCACAGGCCTCCCCCTCAGTTCAGCTCCTCCTGAGGAGTCCTTCAGCCTCTGGACTCTTGCCCCAACATCCTTCTCCCTCCCACACCAGTAGTACCTCACTGTAAAGGAACCTCCAACTAGAAATTCTGGCAGTTGGAGTGTGGATGCAGGTAAGATAACCACCCTTAGGGAAGCTGAATTCTGAAGAGAGTGAGGCCAAGTTTTTGGCTACAGGTAAATAAGAACATGTCAGCAACAGATCGATGTCTGTTCTAAAACCAGAGAGATACTGGAATCTTCTTGGACTGTGTTGTTTTCATGTACATAGCCCACGTCTACCTTGGCCTCAGCAGGTCAGTGTCTGCATCAGGAAGTTTCGGGGCCCACCACACCGAGCACAGTGCCTGCTTTGCTTTAGACACAGCCTGGATGGGGGAGAGGTACGGGCCTGTCTTTGGGGGTATGGAATGGAGACCCCACGCTTAAAGCTAGACAGCCTGGGGTTCGAACCTCGGCTGTCTACCAGCTGCATGATACTGAGTGAAGTAAAGAAAATTTCTTCCTCCATAAAATTGACATAATAATAGTTATTTTTCTGAGTAGTTGAGAACGATAAAGAGAACATATAAGGTATTTCAAAAACATCATCAGAAGTGAAGGAGTGCTTAAAAACCCCACTGTTTTTAGGGTGCCTCGGTGGCTCATTCAGTTACACATCTGACTCTTGATTTCGGCTCAGGTCATGATCTCAGGGTTGTGAGATTGAGCCCTGCATCGGGCTCTGTGCTGGGCATGGAGCCTACTTAAGATTCTCTCTCTCCTTCTCCCTCTGGCCTGACTCCCAACTGCTC
Organism: Ursus americanus; assembly: GCF_024610735.1. NCBI lineage: Eukaryota > Metazoa > Chordata > Mammalia > Carnivora > Ursidae > Ursus > Ursus americanus. The sequence goes on along the minus strand of NC_142141.1, from coordinate 39,320,623 downwards.
TCTCTTAAAAAAAAAAAAAAGCAAAAATGCACTGTTTTCTTCTACTCTCCTTTCACATTACTTCTGTTTCAACCAATGTGTGGGTTTTCTGCACCAAGCATTTCCGACCCTCACTGGCTGGGGTTCGTGCAGACCGGGCAGGGTAAGGGCTCAGCCCCACAACATTGTCCCACCCCTGCTCTTCACATCCAGGCCATCACCTGTGCTGCTCACCAGCTGGCTACGAATCAGGGGTGCCCACAACCCCTGCCGAGGGTTCAATCATTTGCTAGAGGGGCTCACAGAACTCAAGAAAACATTTTACTTACTAGATGACCGGTTTATGATAAAAAGATACAAGTCCGGAACAGGTGGATGGAAGAGAGGCACAGGGCAGGGTCCCGGGCAAAGGTGGAGGGCTTCTACACCCTCTTGGGGCACAGCGTCCCCCCAGCACCTCCAAGTCAGGGACAGAGACCACATATACAGCCTTTATCGTATCACTGTATCTCAGCGCTCGATAAAAGGTAATGGTTAAACGGCTGTAATCACCACTGTGTCTCTTGTGGGAAATAACAGAAGCTTAATAAATATTTGCTGGCAACAGTCAGGCTGAGGGAGACTATGTAATACAACGAAAATGAGAACCTGAATGCCAGGGACAAAATTAGAGCCAGGAAATAAACAGCTGTGGTTTTAAGAGGGTATCTAACCCATCAGCGAGAGTGGCTTAGAAAAGCGAGGCGAGACCCCCCAGGCTCGTGTGTCCCAGCAGCACAACAGGAATTTTCTGGTAGAGAGTCATGAACCTCGAGGGAGAAGGGAGCGTGAGGAAGCACGCGGGCCCGCAGAGCAGTGGGCTAGCGAGCAGCCCCAAGAAACGTGCCTCAGTTCCTGGCTCGCTCCTCCCGGAGGAGAAATGATAGACAGGGCGGCTTCACACAAAGCCTGGTGCCGGCAAGAGCTGCAGCCAGCCAGGGTGCCCACGCGGAGGTGAGGCAGGGCAGGTCCGGTTCCCCCCTCACGGACCACTCCTTCCCTTCTAGAAACCACAGAGCTGGCACAGAGTAAACCTTCGGACTCCAGCTGCTGGGCCCAGCCTGCCTGCCCTGCCAGAGATCAACACCGCCTGCCTTCACTGGCTTGCCTGCGCTCTTCCTTTCACCAATTCTTCCAGATCTACCACATTCCTCTGGCTCTTGTTCAGAGGTCAGCTCGTCACTTGTTTATTTATTTTTTTAATTATTATTATTTTTTTTAAGAGAGAGAGAGAGCGCGTGTGCATGAGAGTGAGGCAGGGGAGGGGCAGAGGGAGAGGGAGAGGGAGAATCTCAAGCAGGCCCCATGCCCAGCTCAGAGCCCAGGGCAGGGCTTCATCTCAGGACCCTGAGATCATGACCTGAGCCGAAATCAAGAGCTGGATGCCTAACTGCGTAAGTCCCGCAGGCGCCCCACTTGTTTGATTTATAATCCCAATGAATCCCCTCCTGTTTAACTGAACTCCTTTTAGTGTGTCTTCTTAGGACTGGAATGAATGCCTGGTGGACACCACAACTAAGTGCAGCCCTGCCTAAGGTCTCTGGAGAATGAAGACACTCTTCCGAATTAGTTCTTTCTCCCTTCCCTTCCTTCCTTCTCTCTCTCCCTCCCCTCTCTCTTCCTCTCTCCCTCCTCCTCCTCCGTCTGCTTCTTGGTTTGTCCTTTTCTCTCTCTCTCTCTAACATACACCCCTAATAATAACATTCCAGCCACCTTCTAGGAGTCCAGTATCTAGAACCAATATGGCGAGCAGCAAGCGAATAGCTCTGCAACGCTGCTCCTCAACCAAGGGTGCTTTTGCCCTCTATGAGACACTTGGCAATGACTGAAGATATTTTGGTTGTGACAACCCAGAGGAAAAGGGGATGTTGCTACTAACATCTAAGCAGATACAGGCCAGGGATGCCGCTAAAACCCCCTACTATACACAGGACAGCCCCACAATCAAGAGTTATCCACTCCGATTGTCAACAGTGCTGACGCTGGGAAAGCCTGCCCTGGAAGACCACTCGTGCCCGCTGCCTACGTGCAGATGGGCATGTGATCTGAAGGGAGCACGACCGCTGCCTGGCACGGTACTCCTGGAAAAGCTGCACCCGATAGCTGGAGAACTTTTGGAGGATCCATATCGCATTCTCTTCCACAACGCTCTGAGACTTAGTCTTACCAAATAAACAAACAGGACACACCAGCTTTGTAAGAAATACTGCTCTATGGGGAGAAGATGTCCTCACTCACAGCACAGCTTGCCACGGGCTCCAACCGCACAGCCACAGAAAGCTGTAAGAGTTTTCCTGTACTTATTCTAATAACAAAGCCTCATGAGCCTCCTTTATCACTGAGCATTGCATTACTATTAAATCAGATAAACTCTTTTTTTTTTTTTAAGAGAGAGAGAGGGAGAGCATGAGCAGGGAGGGGCAGGGTGAGAGGGAGAGAGAGAATATTCAGCAGGCCCCATGCCCAGTGCAGACCCCAACATGGAGCTCGATCTCACGACCCTGAGATCATGACCTGAGCCAAAATCAAGAGTTGGATGCTCAACTGACTGAGCCCCCCAGGCGCCCCAATCAGACATCATTCTAAGCAGAAACACAGAGCTCTAATTCTCATCAGTGCTTACCTGGGTGGACAGTCCTTTTCATGGCACTTCTTCTGTCTCCCATTGGGCTGTGTTTCTGGGTCACAAAACGTAGCTTTCACGGTCCCATGGCCCTTCTTCACACAATGGGCAGTCTGGCGGCGAATACCTGGGGTTCGGGCAGAAGGGGTCGCACATATTAAATCCTGAGCCCACAGGCTTAGTGTCAGGTCAGGCCCCTAGTCACATCAAGCAATCCTGCTTACGGCTGATGGGAAAGTTGTCCGTAGGGTGTCTGGTTTCTCAAGTGTGAATGAGGAATGGGGTCTCTAATCCGCCTGTGCTGCAGCTGGCAGCGGGGGGGGAAAGATCGTGCTTGAAAAGGAAGATAATATAGGTAGGTTAATGCATAATCTAATATATAAATTATAATCTAGCTGTGGAGACAAGTCGAATGCATATATGCCAAATAGAAAACAAAGTGACTTTTAAATAATGAAAGCAGGTGTCATAACACAATTGCTATTGGCTTAATAAAGGGACAGAGAAGGTAAGGACCTTTATATTAGTAAACTCTGAAAGACAGGAATAAAATTCAAAAGAACGTTAAAAAGTTTGAGAGGCTATGTTTCCAAACTAGAGAATTTGCTAGCAGGGAATGATAATACCACTGCCCCCGAGACCGGGTCAGTAATGTAAGGGGAGCACAGGGGGAGGGCAGGTTGCAGAGGCAAACCAAGAGCATCTGGAAGCTGGGTTTAACTTCGGACAAATCGTAATAACGAACACACACAGTGCTTGCCTTGTCCCAGGCACTGTTCAAAGCTGTATGTGTGTCTGTGTGTGTGTACAAATAAACAAATACAAATAGACATATAGAAATATATAAAAATGTGTGTTCCTTATTATCTATTTTGATATATAGTAACCCAAACCTCACAACAATCCAATGAGGTCAACACTGCCATTATTGCCACGTGCAAGATGAAGAAATGAAGGCACAGTGAAGGCACACAGGTTGACAAAGAAAAGGGACCACAGATTCTGCTAAGACATCGTTACGAAGAGAGGTTAGAGGAGTGGCCAGAATGTCAATGGATGGAGAGGCAGAGCGAGAGTGAGAGAGCACAAGTAGGGACAGCTGCAGAGGGAGAGGGAGAAGCAGACTCCCCGCTGAGCAGGGAGCCTGATGCAGGGCTCGATCCCAGGACCCTGGGATCATGACCCGAGCCAAAGGC